>NC_060185.1:85055837-85130837 GCF_021184085.1 Oncorhynchus gorbuscha
CCACGCGCGTGTGTGTGTGTATGTCCGTCCATGCATGTGTCTGTTTGTGCTTCCGTCCATGTGTGTGTGTGTGTGTCCGTCCTTGCGTGTGTGTGTGTCCGTCCATGCGTTTGTGTGTGTTTGTCCTTCCATGCGTGTGTGTGTATCTGTCCATGCGCGCGCGCGTGTGTGTGTCCGTTGATGCGCGGGTGTGTTTAATTAAGAGCTTCAAAGTAATTATAAACTGGGTGGTTTGAGCCCTGAAATCTGATTGGCTGAACGCCATATTATATCTGAAAGTATACAATGGGTGTGAAAAAATATTTATTTTTACTGCCCCAGTTACACTGGTAGCCAGTTTATAATAGCAATAAGGTACATTGAGGGTTTGTGATATATGGCCAATGTACCACGACACTCTGCGTTGTGTCTTGCCTAAGAACAGCCCTTAGCTCTGGTATATTGGCTATATACCAGGCCCCTCTGGCCTTTTTGCTTCATTAGAACCTTGGGAACCATTCCACCACTCCAGAGCCAAGGAATTGAGAGATGGAGAGATATTGAAGGAAGATAGATGGATGGAGAGATATTGAAGGAAGATAGAAGGATGGAGAGATATTAAATGAAGATATTGAAAGAAATGAGAGGAGAGAGGTAGATAATGAAAAGAAGTTGTGAAGACATGAGGAGGAGAGGGAACAGCAAGGAGTGATTGGACATATTGAAGATATGTACAAATGGGGAGAGAGGTAGAGGGGGAGAATTGGAGAAAGGACAAGATGGAGAGAGGGATAGGGTGAGACAGAGAGAGGGATAGGGTGAGAGGGTGAGAGGAGAGAGGGAGACAGGGATAGGGTGAGATAGAGAGAAGGATATGGTGAGAGGGGGAGAGAGGGATAGGGTGAAGCGGAGAGCAGGACAAGGTGAAATGGAGAGAGGGATAGGGTGAGATAGAGAGGAATAGGGTGAGAGGGAGAAAGGGATAGGGTGAGATGGAGAGAGAGATAGGGTGAGAGGGAGGGATTATAAAAATAAAAAAATCACCTTTATTTAACCAGGTAGGCCAGTTGAGACCAAATTCTCATTGACTTCTGCGACCTAGCCAAGATAACGCAAAGCACTGCGACAAAAACAACAACACAGAGTTACATATAAACAAACAGTCAATAACACAATAGAAAATAAGAAATAGAACAATCTAAGTACAGTGTGTGCAAATGTAGAAGAGTAGGGAGGTAGACAATAAATAGGCCATAGAGGCGAAGTAATTTTAGAATTAATACTGGAGCTATAGATGTGCAGATGATGATGTGTAAGTAGAGATACTGGGGTGCCAAAGAGGAAGAGGGTAGTAATAATAGGGGGATGAGGTAGTGGGGTGTGCAATATCCAGATTGGCTGTGTACAGGTACAGTGATCTGTAAACTTCTCTGACAGCCGATGCTTAAACTGAGAGAGGGAGATATAAGACTCCAGCTTCAGAGATTTTTGTAATTCCTGCCAGTCATTGGTAGCAGAGAACTGGAAGGAAAGGTGGCCAATGTAAGTGTTGGCTTTGGGGATGACAGTGTCCCAGAACTTTTTTGGTTACATGACAGTACGCTCTCTGAAGATAGATTGGGGTGATCAATTCACATGGTGTCCAGGGCACAGCTGGGGGCTGAAGGGGGTCTATAACCAGCGGCAACAGTGAGAGACTTGTTTCTGGAAAGGTGGATTTTTAAAAGTAGAAGCTTGAATTGTTTGAGCAGAGACCTGGAAAGTATGACAGAACTCTGCAGGCTATCTCTGGAGTAGATTGCAACTCTGCCCCTTTTGGCAGTTCTATCTTGTCGGAAAATATTATAGTTAGGGATGGAAATTTCTGTATTTTTGGTGGCCTTCCTAAGCCAGGATTCAGACACGACTTGGACATCAGGGTTGGCGGAGTGTGCTAAAGCAGTGAATAAAACACATTTAGGGAGGAGGCTTCTAATGTTAACATGCATGAAACCAATGCTTTTGCGGTTACAGAAGTCAACAAACAAGAGCGCCCGGGAATGGGAGTGATGCTGAGGGCTGCAGGGCCTGGGTTAACCTCTATATCACCAGAGTAACAGAGGAGGAGTAGGATAAGAGTATGGCTAAAGGCTAAAAGAACTGGGCGTCTAGTGCGTTCTGAATACAGAGTAAAAGGAGCAGATTTCTGGTATGGTAGGATGTGAGTACAGTGGACGTAAGCCTAGGCATTTAGTGACAATGAGAGAGGTTTTGTCTCTAGAGGCACCATTTAAGCCAGGTGAGGTCACCACATGTGTGGGGGGGTGGAACAAAAGGGCTAAGGCATACTGAGCAGGGCTGGAAGCTCTAATGTGAAATAAGTCAAGAATCACAGACCAAAACATCAATAGACAAGGGATATATAGACATTAGGGAGATTAATGTGTCGCCGAGTGATCACTGGGTCCTGTGAGTAGCTAGGCGAGATGGAGGCATGGTGATTCAGACATCTAGCAGGCTGGGGCTAGCAGGTTAGCCCCAGGTCTGCCTCAAGGGGGACGTCGTGACGGGAGAGCCTGTTGAAGCCCCCTCAGGGTTACGACGGCAGACCAGTCGTGATGGATCGGTGAGGCTCCGTGTCGGCAGCAAAGGGTCCAGGCCAATTGGAAAAATCTAATCAAATCAAATGTATTTGTATAGCTCTTCTTACATCAGCTGATATCTCAAAGTGCTGTACAGAAACCCAGCCTAAAACCCCAAACAGCAAGCAATGCAGGTGTAGAAGCACAGTGGATAGGAAGAACTCCCTAGAAAGGCCAAAACCCAGGAAGAAACCTAGTGAGGAACCATTCTATGAGGGGTGACCAGTCCTCTTCTGGTTTTCCCAGGTGTAGATTATAACAAGATGTTCAAATGTTCATAAATGACCAGGATGGTCAAATCATAATAATCACAGTAGTTGTCGAGGGTGCAGCAAGTCAGATGCACCTCAGGTGCTTTTTTTATCAGGAAAAAGAGGCATTGAAGCCCAGGAATTGTCTGGTGGATCTCTTCAGCTAGCCGGGAGATTGGCCTAGCTCCAGGCGAGCTCCAGGCGAGCTCCAGGCGAGCTCCAGGCTAACTGGTGCTTGCTTCGAACATAGACGTTAGCCAGGTGAAGCACTCGGATAGCATCTATCTGCGATCATCTATGATGATCTGGAGTATTTCTTCAGAGCCTGCGATTAGAATCCGGAGATGTGATATAGAAAAAGAAGCCCGATATGCTCTGAGTTGGTATCGTGCTGTACAGACTGCAAGGAATTGATCGGGCTGAGGCTGGCAGATGACCTGAGTTAACGGTGATGACCATTAGCTGTGGCTAACTGACTACTAGCTAGTAGCTGAGTAGCTGGCAATCTTCTGAAGGGGGTTCCGGTTCTAAAGCATAACAACTGGCAGATCCGTACCACATGGGGCGGCAGGTTGCTTAGTGGTTAGAGCGTTGTACTTGAGGGTTACCAAAGGGTTACAAGATCAAATCCCTGAGCTGACAAGGTAAAAATATGTTCTTCTGCCCCTGAACAAGGCAGTTAGCCCACTGTTCCTAGGCCATCATTGTTCTTAACTGACTTAAATAGAGGTTTTAAAAATAAATTAACAAAGAAAATTGGGTGAGGCGTGTTGCAGGATAGTATGTTCAGCCTGTAGATGGAAAATGAGTTCAATAATATATAGGAATAAAAATGATATATACTTTTTATTTGTTTTATTATTTCACCTTTATTTAACCAGGTAGGCAAGTTGAGAACAAGTTCTCATTTTCAACTGCGACCCGGCCAAGATAAAGCATAGCAGTGTGAACAGACAACACAGAGTTACACATGGAGTAAACAATTAACAAGTCAATAAAACAGTAGAAAAAAAGAGTCTATATACATTGTGTGCAAAAGGCATGAGGAGGTTGGCGAATAATTACAATTTTGAAGATTAACACTGGAGTGATAACTGATCAGATGGTCATGTACAGGTAGAGATATTGGTGTGCAAAAGAGCAGAAAAGTAAATAAATAAAAACAGTATGGGGATGAGGTAGATAAAATTGGGTGGGCTATTTACCGATAGACTATGTACAGCTGCAGCGATCGGTTAGCTGCTCAGATAGCAGAAGTTTGAAATTGGTGAGGGAGATAAATGTCTCCAACTTCAGCGATTTTTGAAATTCGTTCCAATCACAGGCAGCAGAGAACTGGAACGAAAGGCGGCCAAAAGAGGTGTTGGCTTTAGGGATGATCAGTGAGATACACCTGCTGGAGCGCGTGCTACGTGTGGGTGTTGCCATCGTGACCAGTGAACTGAGATAAGGCGGAGCTTTACCTAGCATGGACTTGTAGATGACCTGGAGCCAGTGGGTCTGGCGATGAATATGTAGCGAGGGCCAGCCGACTAGAGCATACAGGTCACAGTGGTGGGTGGTATATGGTGCTTTATTAACAAAACGGATGGCACTGTGATAAACTGCATCCAGTTTGCTGAGTACAGTATTGGAAACTATTTTGTAGATGACATCGGCAAAGTTTCACTAGGGTAAGTTTGGATTGAGAGAAGGATAGGGTGAGATGGAGAGACGGATATGGTGAGATTGAGTGAGGGATAGGGTTTAGATGGAGTGAGGGGGATAGGGTGAGATGGAGTGAGGGATAGGTTGAGATGGAGTGAGGGGGATAGGGTGAGATGGAGTGAGGGATAGGGTGAGATATGGAGAGAGGGATAGGGTGAGATGGAGTGGATAGGGTGAGATGGAGTGAGATAGGGTGAGATGGAGTGAGGGAGAGGGTGAGATGGAGTGAGGGATAGGGTGAGATATGGAGAGGTGGATAGGGTGAGATGGAGTGAGGGATAGGGTGAGATGGAGTGAGGGATAGGGTGAGATGGAGTGAGGGATAGGGTGAGATGGAGTGAGGGATAGGGTGAGATGGAGTGAGGGATAGGGTGAGATATGGAGAGAGGGATAGGGTGAGATATGGAGAGGTGGATAGGGTGAGATGGAGTGAGGGGGATAGGGTGAGATGGAGTGAGGGATAGGGTGAGATATGGAGTGAGGGATAGGGTGAGATATGGAGAGGGGGATAGGGTGGAGATATGGAGATAGAGAGAGGGATAGGGTGAGATATGGAGAGGTGGATAGGTTGAGATGGAGTGAGGGATAGGGTGAGATGGAGTGAGGGATAGGGTGAGATATGGAGAGAGGGATAGGGTGAGATATGGAGAGGTGGATAGGGTGAGATGGAGTGAGGGGGATAGGGTGAGATGGAGTGAGGGATAGGGTGAGATATGGAGTGAGGGATAGGGTGAGATATGGAGAGGTGGATAGGGTGAGATGGATTGAGGGGGATAGGGTGAGATAGAGAGAGGGATAGGGTGAGATGGAGAGATGGATAGGGTGAGATGGAGTGAGGGACAGGGTGATTTGGAGAGAGGGATAGGGTGAGATGGAGTGAGGGATAGGGTGAGATGGAGTGAGGGATAGGGTCAGATGGAGTGAGGGGGATAGGGTGAGATAGAGAGAGGGATAGGGTGAGATTAAAAGAGGGATAGTGTGAGATGGAGAGATGGATAGGGTGAGATATGGAGAGAGGGATAGGGTGAGATGGAGTGAGGGATAGGGTGAGATGGAGTGAGGGATAGGGTGAGATATGGAGAGAGGGATAGGGTGAGATATGGAGAGGTGGATAGGGTGAGATGGAGTGAGGGGGATAGGGTGAGATGAAAAGAGGGATAGGGTGAGATGAAGAGAGGGATAGGGTGAGATGAAAAGAGGGATAGGGTGAGATGAAAAGAGGGATAGGGTGAGATGGAGTGAGGGATAGGGTGAGATGGAGAGAGGGATAGGGTGAGATTAAAAGAGGGATAGGGTGAGATGGAGAGAGGGATAGGGTGAGATGAAGAGAGGGATAGGGTGAGATGGAGAGGGATAGGGTGAGATGAAGAGAGGGATAGGGTGAGATGAAAAGAGGGATAGGGTGAGATGAAGAGAGGGATAGGGTGAGATGGAGAGGGATAGGGTGAGATGAAGAGAGGGATAGGGTGAGATGAAAAGAGGGATAGGGTGAGATGAAAAGAGGGATAGGGTGAGATGAAGAGAGGGATAGGGTGAGATGAAAAAAACATGAGGGATAGGGTGAGATGAAAATCTCTGGATAACATTGAGATGAAGAGAGGGATAGGTGTCTGAGATGAAAAGAGGGATAGGGTGAGATGAAGAGAGGATAGGGTGAGATGAAAAGAGGGATAGGGTGAGATGAAGAGAGGGGGTGAGATGAAAAGAGGGATGAGATGAAAAGAGGGATAGGGTGAGATGAAAAGAGGGATAGGGTGAGATGAAAAGAGGGATAGGGTGAGATGAAAAGAGGGATAGGGGTGAGATGAAGAGAGGGAGATATTGATGGGAACAAAGTGGATCCCTGCATTGAGTTCAGAGAGAGAGAAAGGGGGAAGGGAGAGTAGAAAATATGGTCATAAGAGGGGTAAAGTGATAAAACATGAGGGAATAAACCACAGGATGGGATTCTTATTAAATCTCTGTGTAAACATTGTAAGGCATATATGTGTGTGTGCGTGTCTGTGTGAGTGTGTGTATAGTACGTGCGTTTGTGTGCATGTGTGAGAGTGCGTGTGTGTGTGTGTGTGTGTGTGTGTGTGTGTGTGCTGTGTGTGTGTGTGTGTGTGTGTGTGTGTGTGTGTGTGTGTGTGTGTGTGTGTGTGTGTGTGTGTGTGTGTGTGTGTGTGTGTGTGTGTGTGTGTGTGTGTGTGTGTGTATGTGTGCTCTAGGTATTACCACACTTTTTTACTCTCTTCCTTCTCTTCCCCTTTTCCCCCTCATCCTTCTCTTCTCTTCTCCTCAAACCCCTCATCCTTCTTCTCCTTCTCTTCTCCTTTCCCCCTTATCCTTCTTCTCCTTCTTTTCTGCTTTTCCCCCTCATCCTTCTTCTCCTTCTCTTATCCTTTCCCCTCATCCTTCTTCTCCTTCTCTTATCCTTTCTCCTCATCCTTCTTCTCCTTCTCTTCTCCTTTCCCCCCCTCATCCTTCTTCTCCTTTCCCCCCTCATCCTTCTTCTCCTTCTCTTCTCCTTTCCCCCCTCATCCTTCTTCTCTTCTCCTTTCCCCCTCTTCCTTCACTTCCTTCTCTTCTCCTTTCCCCCTCATCCTTCTTCTCCTTCTCTTCTCCTTTCCCCCTCATCCTTCTCCTTTCCCCCTCATCCTTCACTTCCTTCTCTTCTCCTTTCCCCCTCATCCTTCATTTCCTTCTCTTCTCCTTTTCCTCCTCATCCTTCACTTCCTTCTCTTCTCCTTTCCCCCTCATCCTTCTTCTCCTTCTCTTCTCCTTTCCCCCTCATCCTTCTTCTCTTCTCCTTTCCCCTCTCATCCTTCACTTCCTTCTCTTCTCCTTTCCCCCTCATCCTTCTTCTCCTTCTCTTCTCCTTTCCCCCCTCATCCTTCACTTCCTTCTCTTCTCCTTTCCCTCATCATCCTTCACTTCCTTCTCTTCTCCTTTCCCTCCTCATCCTTCTTCTCCTTCCCTTCTCCTTTTGCCTCTCACCCTTGTATTCTTCTCTTCTTCAACCTGAATTCTTTTCCGATTAAAATTTCCTGAGTTTCACCTGTTCTACAGACCAGAGCTCTTGGGCACATTTCCATTACCCAAGTGGTGGCAAATTAAAAAGCGCTTTTAACCTGTTCCTTCGAGCAATCACGTATCCGGGAGCGTAATTATAGCCTCAAGCTCATTACCATAACGCAACGTTAACTATTCATAAAAATCGCAAATGAAATGAAATAAATATATTGGCTCACAAGCTTAGCCTTTTGTTAACAACACTGTCATCTCAGATTTTCAAAATATGCTTTTCAACCATAGCTACACAAGCATTTGTGTAAGAGTATTGATAGCTAGCATAGCATTAAGCCTAGCATTCAGCAGGCAACATTTTCACAAAAACAAGAAAAGCATTTAAATAAAATCATTTACCTTTGAAGAACTTCGGATGTTTTCAATGAGGAGACTCTCAGTTTGATAGCAAATGTTCAGTTTTTCCTAAAATATTATTTGTGTAGGAAAAATCGTTCTGTTTTGTTCATCACGTTTGGCTAAGAAAAAAAAACGAAAATTCAGTCATTACGACGCCAAACTTTTTTCCAAATTAACTCCATAATATCGACAGAAACATGGTAAACGTTGTTTAGAATCAATCCTCAAGGTGTTTTTCACATATCTATTCAATTATAAGTCATTCGTGGCCGTTTGGTTTCTCCTCTGAACCACATGGGAAAATACACGCAGCTGGAGATTGCGCAATAATTGCAACAGAGGACACCAAGCGGGGCACCTGGTAAATGTAGTCTCTTATGGTCAATCTTCCAATGATATGCCTACAAATACGTCACAATGCTGCAGACATCTTGGGGAAATGACAGAAAGTGTAGGCTCATTCCTTGCACATTCACAGCCATATAAGGAGACATTGGAACAAAGCGCATTCAAAATCTGGGTCATTTCCTGTTTGAAATTTCATCTTGGTTTCGCCTGTAGCATCAGTTTTGTGGCACTCACAGATAATATCTTTGCAGATTTGGAAACGTCTGAGTGTTTTCTTTCCAAAGCTGTCAATTATATGCATAGTGGAGCATCTTTTCGTGACAAAATATCTTGTTTAAAACGGGAACGTTTTTTTTATCCCAAAATTAAAAGAGCGCCCCCTATATCGAAGAAGTTAAAGAAAATAATGAACTGTCTTCATTTTCATTATAATTTGCGATTGCCTGATGTATTGAGATTTGTCTGCCACACGTTGGGGAGCGTGATATAACATGAGACAGCTAACTCTGTTTATTCTAGCTCCTGTAGCATTGAGGAAATATAAAGAGGAATAGTGGAAGACAGGATCTTATTCCCATTCATATTACAGTACGTTGTCCCGTTGAAGTAATTACACCACAGGCTACTACTGTAAGTTCTCTACAATATAACCTTGGTTTAGAGGCTATTAAATCAAATCAAATCAAATCAAATCAAATCAAATTTATTTATATAGCCCTTCGTACGTCAGCTGATATCTCAAAGTGCTGTACAGAAACCCAGCCTAAAACCCCAAACAGCAAACAATGCAGGTGTAAAAGCACGGTGGCTAGGAAAAACTCCCTAGAAAGGCCAAAACCTAGGAAGAAACCTAGAGAGGAACCGGGCTATGTGGGGTGGCCAGTCCTCTTCTGGCTGTGCCGGGTAGAGATTATAACAGAACATGACCAAGATGTTCAAATGTTCATAAATGACCAGCATGGTCAAATAATAATAAGGCAGAACAGTTGAAACTGGAGCAGCAGCACAGTCAGGTGGACTGGGGACAGCAAGGAGCCATCATGTCAGGTAGTCCTGGGGCACGGTCCTAGGGCTCAGGTCCTCCGAGAGAGAGAAAGAAAGAGAGAATTAGAGAGAGCATATGTGGGTGGCCAGTTCTTCCGGCTGTGCCGGGTGGAGATTATAACAGAACGTGGCCAAGATGTTCAAATGTTCATAAATGACCAGCATGGTTGAATAATAGTAAGGCAGAACAGTTGAAACTGGAGCAGGAGCATGGCCAGGTGGACTGGGGACAGCAAGGAGTCCTCATGTCAGGTAGTCCTGGGACATGGTCCTAGGGCCCAGGCCAGTTGAAACTGGAGCAGCAGCATGGCCAGGTGGACTGGGGACAGCAAGGAGTCATCATGTCAGGTAGTCCTGGGGCATGGTTCTAGGGCTCAGGTCCTCCGAGAGAGAGAAAGAAAGAGAGAAGGAGAGAATTAGAGAACGCACACTTAGATTTACACAGGACACCGAATAGGACAGGAGAAGTACTCCAGATAAACAAACTGACCCTAGCCCCCCGACACATAAACTACTGCAGCATAAATACTGGAGGCTGAGACAGGAGGGGTCAGGAGACACTGTGGCCCCATCCGAGGACACCCCCGGACAGGGCCAAACAGGAAGGATATAACCCCACCCACTTTGCCAAAGCACAGCCCCCACACCACTATTAGAGGCCACAAGTGTGTTTGTGCGTGCGTGCGCGCAAATGTGTGTGTGTGTGTGTGTGTGTGTGTGTGTGTGTGTGTGTGTGCGTGCGTGTGTGTGTGTGTGTGTGTGTGTGTGTGTGTGTGTGTGTGTGTGTGTGTGTGTGTGTGTGTGTGTGTGTGTGCTCGGGAGGGTGGTAACCCTTCTATATAGTACCAGTCAAAAGTTTGGACAAAGCAACTCATTCAAGGGTTTTTCATTATTTTACTATTTTCTACATTGTACAATTATAGTGAAGACATAAAAACCATGAAATAACTCACATGGAATCATGTAGTAAACAAAAAAGTGTTAAATATATCTAAATATATTTTAGATTTGAGATTCTTCAAAGTAGCCAACCTTTGCCTTGATGACAGCTTTGTGCACTCTTGGCATTCTCTCAACCAGCTTCACTTGGAATGCTTATCAAACAGTCTTGAAGGAGTTCCCACATATGCTGAGCACTTGTTGGCTGCTTTTCCTTCACTTTGCGTATCAACTCATCTCAATTGGGTTGAGGTAGGGTGATTGGGGAGGCCAGGTCATCTGATGCAGCAATCCATCGCTCTCCTACTTGGTCAAATAGCCCTTACACAGCCTGGAGGTGTGTTGAAAAACAAATGATTATCCCACTAAGTACAAACCAGATGGGATGGTGTATCACTGCAGAATGCTGTGGTAGCCATGCTGGTTAAGTGTGCCTTGAATTCTAAATCAATCACAGACAGTGTCACCAGCAACGACCCCCCCACACCATTTGTATTTATCTGTGTTCTATTAAAAGTATCATGAACACTTACCACGCTGCGCATTTGTCCTCCGATCCTTCCTACTACTCCTCGTCAGAGGAGGAAGAAGACCGTTACATCTGCATGTTTTTTAAACGTTAAATCCTTATCAATCCAAATGACCAGATATTTATAGGCGGGAACCCGATCAATGGGAGAACCAAGAAATAAATAAATATGTAATCCATCTGAATTGTATATGCAAGAATTAGAGAAAAACATATATTTAGTCTTGCCCACATTAAAGGGATACTTTGGAATTTTGACAATGAACTTGCTACTGTAATAGATACCCATTGTCTTCAATTCATTACCCTAATGCTAGGTAGAACTGGCGTGCGAAACTACCTCTATCTTCCTCCATACTGGACACAGACATAAAAATGGCCTCATTGACAGAATCCCAAAGTATCCTTTTAAATTTTAAACCAACCAGGGCTTTTTGCAAAGCACCAATATCAGATTGGTCAGCTCTAACAACGCCTGGTCTACAGTTGGACCAGTGGCATACATAACAGTATCATCTGCATACAGATTAAAATGGCACGTTTTACCAGATAGACCAATATAATTTATAAACATTGTAAAGAGAACAGGTCCCAATACAGACCCCTGGGGTACACCTTTCATAATATCCAGGAAACTTTCCTGTCTGACAGACAATTCTCAAACCACTTTCAAGAAACCTGAACCAGGCCTATTTCAGCCAAACTTTGAAAGAGAATGTGATGATCAACAGTGTCAAAGGCCTTGCAAAAGTGGTTTGATCGCGGGTTCAATCCCAGTGCTTGGCACTCTTCTTTTCATTATAGTATTTTTGTTTTGTTTTTCCAAACCTTAAACCTAACCTTAACCAGTCTGAATAATTGCCTAAACTTAACCCAAACCCTACTCTTAACCTTAACCATTTGGAATACTTAAACTAAACCCTCAAGGTTAGTTTCAGTTTGACCAAATTACATCACTGCCTTTGTGCAGTTTGACTCATGACTGACAGGACGTATTGACATATTTGGTTCCACATGGCAGTTCGTATTTGGTTGTTTAGGGTTAGGGATGGTTTTTCTGGAGGATGTGATACTTCTACCCAATCCTATAGACTAGTGAATAACTATCCCCTGCCCTATTCTGTTCTATAGCTGTCCTCTGTCTCTACCCTTCTCTCCCTCCCTGCCTCCTTCACCCTCCCTCCCTTCAACTCAATTCAATTAAATTAAATGCAAGGGGCTTTATTGGCATGGGAAATATATGTTAACATTGCCAAAGCAAGTGAAGTTGATAATAAACAAAGTGAAATAAACAATGAAAATGAACAGTAAACATTACACTCACAGAAGTTTCAAAATAAAGAATGTTCAAATGTCATTGTCTATATACAGTGTTGTAACGGTGTGCAAATGGTTAAAGTACAAAAGGGAAAATAAATAAACATAAATATGGGTTGTATTTACAATGGTGTTTGTTCTTCACTGATTGCCTTTTTCTTGTGTTAACAGGTCACAAATCTTGCTGCTGTGATGGTACACTGTGGTATTTCACCCAGTAGATATTGGAGTTGTTCAAAAACTGGATTTGTTTTCAAATTCTTTGTGAATCTGTGTAATCTGAGGGAAATATGTGTAACTAATATGGTCATGCATTTAGCAGGAGGTTAGAAAGTGCAGCTCAGTTTCCACCTCATTTTGTGGGCAGTGTTCACATAGCCTGTCTTCTGTTGAAAGCCAGGTTTGCCTACAGCGGCCTTTCTCAATAGCAAGGCCTCTCTCCCTCTCTCTCTCTCTCTACCTCCCTCCCTCCCTGCCTCCTTCCCCTTCCCTCCCTTACGCTCTCTCTCTCTCTCTCTCTCTCTCTCTCTCTCTCTCTCTCTCTCTCTCTCTCTCTCTCTCTCTCTCTCTCTCTCTCTCTCTCTCTCTCTCTCTCTCTCTCTCTCTCTCTCTACCTCCCTCGCTCCCTATTCCCTCCCTCTCTCCCCAGGCTGGTCACTAGAAATAAACGGTGACATTGGATGTTTGAAAAGATCCTGAGAACCTCGATATATGGTTTCCTTGGAGCGCACAAAGAAAAAGAAAACCAATCGCCCAGTACTGGTCACAAACTAATGAGGTTCAGAGTCAGAGCAGCAGTGCTGCATCGCAGCAGTTCAAACTACTATAGCAAGTCATGAGAATTCTATGAATACAGTTGATACCTAGCACATCGCTTTTCACCATAACCCTAACCACTACTAACCACTACTAACCATTACTGCCAAAACTTTGAACCTTTAAGTTGTTAATGTTTTAACCCTGTAACGTGTGTGTGTGTGTGTGTGTGTGTGTGTGTGTGTGTGTGTGTGTGTGTGTGTGTGTGTGTGTGTGTGTGTGTGTGTGTGTGTGTGTGTGTGTGTGTGTGTGTGTGTGTGTGTGTGTGTGTGTGTGTGTGTGTGTGTGTGTGTGTGTGTGTTAGATGTGATGTGTGTCTGGTTGAGCAAGTTGTGATGTGTGTCCGGTTTGGCCTGTCACACGTGAACGCATGCAAGCAGACACACGCACACACACACACACATCTTTATAAGAACAACGATGGACCGGTGGCGTACAACTAGAAAGTATAATATATCTGTGAGTGTGAAGCTGTCCTTTCTATACAAACATCCACAATACAGCTGCCCATGTAACCCCCCCCTCCGAAGGTATAGTGCTGGGGGGACTAATTATAACAGGACTGAGTGTGTTTGTGTGTGTGTGTCTGTGTGTTTGAACTTATTTATGCAAATAATTTCCCGTTTATTTAAATGAATTTATGACCCTCCTGTACCATGCAATAAATCACCTGCTCTGAAAGATGACGTTTTCTTTTCTCTCTATAAAATGCATTGGCCTTTGTTGTGTTTGGATGAATAATCTGTTGGTGTGTGTGTGTGTGTGTGTGTGTGTGTGTGTGTGTGTGTGTGTGTGTGTGTGTGTGTGTGTGTGTGTGTGTGTGTGTGTGTGTGTGTGTGTGTGTGTGTGTGTGTGTGTGTGTGTGTGTGTGTGTGTGGTTGTGTGTAGACTAATGATCCGGTGTTTTAAATGGATTTAGATGATGCAATATGTCAGAGGAGGATCATCTACATGTTGTTTGTGTCTGAGAGAAAAATATAAAATAAGCTTCAACACTTGTGGTTTTACTGTATATTTATGGATATTTATATTTTAATATTAATATTTTTATTTATTTGGGAAAGCTAAATGCCCGTATTCAACCCACCATTGCCACTCCTCACGCTAACCCCTGTCCTCTCTTCTCTCCTCACCTCACCTCACCCCAACTCCCCTCCTCCTCCCAACCTGTGAAGGGACAAATTAACACACAGCTCTGGGAGACTTGTAGATGAAAAATGTTCATATTCATTATGTTGGATTTCCATGTTGGTGTTAATTCCTACTTTCCCTTCACATTCCCGGAGTTGGACAATGGTTCAGTATGTGATGCTTGTTTAATGGAATAGTCTGACTAATGACGTTGGGCTGAGGAAGACGGAGGAGGCTGGTTCTCTGTTTTATTGAAAACACAATCACTTTTCACATTCCACACTGTAATGTGGTGTTTGTGGAATGCAGACATGTACTAGTTATTGGGAAGAAAGATGCTCTGAGATGTTTGGACAGTCATTCAATGATACAGAACTATATAGATATACTGTATATATAGACTGGTTGTCAGCTAGGACATTAATGTCACAACCTTTATCTTTCACTTATACATTTTTTTGTGTGTGTGTACATGCTTGTGTGTATGTGTGTGTGCACATGCTTGTGTGTATGTGTATACTGTATGTGCATGTGTATGATACCCCATTCCTCACAAGGCCAGGTGATGATTCTGTACGTCTGACTTATTGAAGAATGACTATAAGAGTCCTCTCCCAGGTTATTGATCTGCCTAAACAAACACCCTATACTTCCAGACAGGTCATCCATGATACAAGTCAGTATTGGACGTCCATCCATTTCTGAGGACGTTGGGAGATGACATCAAAACGGGCCACTAGGGGCAACAGTGAGCTCTGTTACCTTCAAGTAGGTTTCAGTTTTACTAGGGCTTTGTGGATGGGGATGGTGGATGGGCGTCAGCATCTGTCTGCAAAGAATACAAAGGTTGCATATTCAAATCCAGCCATAGGAAGTTGTATTTGATATTTATTTTAACCAAACTATACCAAACCTTACCTTACCATTCAGAGTTAATGCCTAAACTTCCCCAACAATTTTGTACACATTTGTTTTTAGCTCACAGCAACTGGTATTCCCAGGTGGTCCACCATCCAAGTACTAGATCTGACCCTGCTTAGCTACCGAGATCAGACGGGATCAGGCCTATTCAGGGTCATATGCATATTGTTTTTACCCCATTGTCTCCCCGAATTACGACCTTGGCTTGTAGCTATAACTCTCCAATGGGCTCAGGAGAGGCAAATGTCGAGTCGTACGTACTCCAAAACATGACCCGTCTGGTCGTGCGACTTCTTATTATACTGCTCGCTTAACCCTGATGTCAGCCACACCAATGTGTCAGAGGATACACAGTTCGACTGACAACCGAAGTCAGCTTGCCTGCGCCCGGCCCTGCCTTTTTAAAATATTTTTATTTGACCTTTATTTAACCAGGTAGGCTAGTTGAGAACAAGTTCTCATTTACAACTGCGACCTGGCCAAGATAAAGCATAGCAGTGTGAACAGACAACAACACAGAGTTACACATGGAGTAAACAATAAACAAGTCAATAACACAGTAGAAAAAGAAAAAAATAGTCTATATACATTGTGTGCAAAATGCATGAGGAGGTAGGCGAATAATTACAATTTAGCAGATTAACACGGGAGTGAAATGAACAAATGGTCATGTGCAGGTAGAGGTACTGGTGTGCAAAAGAGCAGAAAAAATAAATAAATAAAAACAGTATGGGGATGAGGTAGGTAAATTGTGTGGGCTATTTACCGATGGACTATGTACAGCTGCAGCGATCGGTTAGCTGCTCAGATAGCAGACGTTTAAAGTTGGTGAGGGAGATAAAAGTCTCCAACTTCAGCGATTTTTGCAATTCGTTCCAGTCACAGGCAGCAGAGAACTGGAATGGAAAGGTGGCCAAATGAGGTGTTGGCTTTAGGGATTTTCAGTGAGATACACCTGCTGGAGTGCGTGCTACGGGTGGGTGTTGCCATCGTGACCAGTGAACTGAGATAAGGAGGAACATTACCTAGCATGGACTTGTAGATGACCTGGAGCCAGTGGGTCTGGCGACAAATATGTAGCAAGGACCAGCCAACTAGAGCATACAGGTCACAGTGGTGGGTGGTATAAGGTGCTTTAGTAACAAAACGGATGGCACTGTGATAAACTCCATCCTGCCTCAAGGAGTTGCTAGAGCGCAATGAGCCAAGAAAAGTCTCCAGGCCAAACCCTCCCCTGTGCGCCATCCTATGTGGCTCCCGGTCACAATCGAACCCCGGGTTGTAGGGGCGCCTCAGCACTGAGTGCTTTTGACTGCTGGCCTAATTTGATGTGTGTGTGTTTGTTACAATGTGCTTGTGTTTATTATACATCACTAACGTTACTTTACAGTCCTAATCACTGGGCCACAATATATTGCCTGTGAATGAAGCATGTTCATAGCCTAAATGAGCCACATCTAATGTGACTATGCAAAATGATGGAGCTAGTTGTTTCATCTACTAGCAGTAGAAGGTGTGTGTGTGTGTGTGTGTGTGTGTGTGTGTGTGTGTGTGTGTGTGTGTGTGTGTGTGTGTGTGTGTGTGTGTGTGTGTGTGTGTGTGTGTGTGTGTGTGTGTGTGTGTGTGTGTGTGTGTGTGTGTGTGTGTGTGTGTGTATATATATACAGTATAAACAAAAATATATACACAACAAGCAACAATTTAAAAGTTACAGTTCATGTATGGAAATCAATGAATATAAACAAATTAATTAAAAACTTTAAAAAAAGATAGGGGTGTGGATCAGAAAACCAGTCAGTATCTGGTGTGACCACCATTTGCCTCATGCAGCGTGACACATCTCCCTTGCATAGAGTTAATCAGGCTGCTGATTGTGGCCTCTGGAATGTTGTCACACTCCTCTTCAATGGTTGTACAAAATTGATGGATATTGGTGTAAACTGGAATACGCTGTTGTACACTTCAATCCAGAACATCCCAAACATTCTCAATGGGTGACATGTCTGGTGATTATACAGACCATGGAAGAACTGGGACATTTTCAGCATCCAGGAATTGGGTATATATCCTTGTGATCCTTGTTATCATACTGAAACATGAGGTGATGGCGGCGGATGAATGGCACGACAATGGGCTTCAGGATCTCATTACGGTATCTCTGTGCATTCAAATTGCCATCGATAAAATGCAATTGTGTTTGTTGTCTGAAGTTTATGCCTGCCAATACCATGGGGAAGTCTGACATCAGCAAACCGCTCGCCCATGCAACACCATACATCCATGTAGAGCACACTTCTCCAGCATGCCAGTGGCCATCAAAGGTGAGCATTTGACCTGAACTGCAGTCAGGTCAAGACCCTGGTGAGGACGACGAGCATGCAGATGTGTGTTTATTAAGGATCCCCATTTGTTCCTGCCAAGGCAGCAGCTACTCTTTTGGGGTTTATTATAGATCCACATTCGTTCCTGCCAAGGCAGCAGGTACTCTTCCAGGAGATTATTATGGATCCCCATTAGTTCCTGCCAAGGCAGCATCTTCAATCTCAAGGCCATCAGACTGTTAAATAGCCATCACTAGCACATGAGAGGCTTGAAATCACTGGCCACTTTAATAAATGGAATACTAGTCACTTTAGTAATGTTTACGTATCTTGCATTACTCATCTCATATGTAAATACTGTGCTCTATTCTCTTCTAAGTATAAGCCACTCTGACATTGCTCATCCATATATTTATATATTCTTAATTCCATTCCTTTACTTAGATTTGTGTGTATTGGGTATATGTTGTGAAACTCTTAGATATTACTGAAATATCAGAGCGAGAAATACAAGCATTTCCCTACACCCGATATAACAACTGCTGAACATGTGTATGTAACAAATATATTAGATTTGATTTGATTGTGATTTTGACTTTTACTCTTCCTGGGATGTATTATGGATCCACATTGGTTCCTGCCAAGGCAGCAGCTACTCTTCATGGGGTTTATTATGGATCCACATTGGTTCCTCCAGTATTTATGCTGCAGTAGTTTATGTGTCGGGGGGCTAGGGTCAGTTTGTTATATCTGGAGTACTTCTCCTGTCCTATTCGGTGTCCTGTGTGAATCTAAGTGTGCGTTCTCTAATTCTCTCCTTCTCTCTTTCTTTCTCTCTCTCGGAGGACCTGAGCCCTAGGACCATGCCCCAGGACTACCTGACATGATGACTCCTTGCTGTCCCCAGTCCACCTGGCCATGCTGCTGCTCCAGTTTCAACTGGCCTGGGCCCTAGGACCATGTCCCAGGACTACCTGACATGATGACTCCTTGCTGTCTCCAAGCCACCTGGCCATGCTGCTGCTCCAGTTTCAACTGTTCTGCCTTACTATTATTCAACCATGCTGGTCATTTATGAACATTTGAACATCTTGGCCACGTTCTGTTATAATCTCCACCCGGCACAGCCAGAAGAGGACTGGCCACCCCACATATGCTCTCTCTAATTCTCTCTTTCTTTCTCTCTCTCGGAGGACCTGAGTCCTAGGACCGTGCCCCAGGACTACCTGACATGATGGCTCCTTGCTGTCCCCAGTCCACCTGACTGTGCTGCTGCTCCAGTTTCAACTGTTCTGCCTTATTATTATTCGACCATGCTGGTCATTTATGAACATTTGAACATCTTGGTCATGTTCTGTTATAATCTCTACCCAGAACAGCCAGAAGAGGACTGGCCACCCCACATAGCCTGGTTCCTCTCTAGGTTTCTTCCTAGGTTTTGGCCTTTCTAGGGAGTTTTTCCTAGCCACCGTGCTTTTACACCTGCATTGTTTGCTGTTTGGGGTTTTAGGCTGGGTTTCTGTACAGCACTTTGAGATATCAGCTGATGTACGAAGGGCTATATAAATAAATTTGATTTGATTTGATTTGATTTGGTTCCTGCCAAGGCAGCAGCTACTCTTCATGGGGTTTATTATGGATCCGCATTGGTTCCTGCCAAGGCAGCAGCTACTCTTCATGGGGTTTATTATGGATCCCTATTGGTTCCTGCCAAGGCAGCAGCTACTCTTCATGGGGTTTATTATGGATCCCTATTGGTTCCTGCCAAGGCAGCAGCTACTCTTCATGGGGTTTATTATAGATCCCCATTGGTTCCTGCCAAGGCAGCAGCTACTCTTCATGGGGTTTATTATGGATCCCCATTGGTTCCTGCCAAGGCAGCAGCTACTCTTCATGGGGTTTATTATGGATCCACATTGGTTCCTCCAGTAGCGTCCCACCGGCCAATATCCGGTGAAATTGGTGGTCAACCAGGCAGGTGCAACACGAAAGTCCGAAATGGCGATATAATAAATGCCTTACCTTTGATGATCTTCTTCTGTTGGCACTCCAAAAGGTCCCAGATACATCAAAAATTGTCATTTTGTTCGATAATGTCCTTTTTTATATCCATAAAAACTCAGTTTAGCTGGCGCGCCTCAGTCAATAATCCACCCAGTTTCCCTCAATCAAAATGCATACAAAATGAATCCCAAACGTTACTAATAAACTTTTCCAAATAAGTCAAACAACATTTATAATCAAACCATAGGTACACTAATACGTAAATAAACAATAAAATTTAAGACAGAGAAAAATACCAAAGAACATGCTCTCTTCCACACGCTTGGAAACACTACAGTCAAAATGGGAGCCATCTTGAAAAACGACAATTTCTGGGTCACTTTTCCATAAACCAGCATGAAACTCTTTCTAAATACTGTTGAAATCTAGTGGAAGCCCTAGGAACTGCAAAGTGGGAGGATTTCGCCTTATAATAAAAGTGACAGCCATTGAAAACAGTGGTAGGCTGAATAATTGTTTTGGGGGGGGGTGGTTTATCCTCAGGCGTTTGCCTGCCATATCAGTTCTGTTATGCTCACAGACATAATTTTAACAGTTATAGAAATGTTAGAGTGTTTTCTATCCAAATCAATTATATGCATATCCTAGCTTCTGGGCCTGAGTAACAGGCAGTTTACTTTGGGCACGCTTTTCATCCAGACATGAAAATACTGTCCCCTACCCAAGAGAGGTTAATCTACCCATCGTGTCCAATTTCAAAAATGCTTTACAGCGAAAGCACAACATATGATTATGTTAGGTTATAGCCAAGTCAAAAAAACAGAGCCATTTTTCCAGACGGTTGACATCTATTGGAAACCGTAGGAAGTGCAACTTTATCCATATCTCAATGTGTATTTGGTAGGCCAAGCTTTGAAAAACTACAAACCTCAGATGTCCCACTTCCTGGTTGGATTTGTCTCAGGTTTTCGCCTGCCATATGAGTTCTGTTATACTCACAGACATCGTTCAAACAGTTTTAGAAACTTCAGAGTGTTTCCTATCCAATACTAATAATAATATGCATATATTAGCATCTGGGACACATCAGGGCATGTTATTAATCCAAAAGTGAAAAATGCTGACCCCTATCCCAAAAGAGTGAAGAACACCCTCTGTCTTTAAGACAGGTAACTCTTTATCCACATTATAGCAGCGGGTGTAACAACATAACACATATGTTTCACCTTCAGCAGACTATGATCGATAATGTCAAAAGCTGCACTG
The DNA here is from genome assembly GCF_021184085.1 of Oncorhynchus gorbuscha. NCBI lineage: Eukaryota > Metazoa > Chordata > Actinopteri > Salmoniformes > Salmonidae > Oncorhynchus > Oncorhynchus gorbuscha. The sequence continues at coordinate 85,076,440 of NC_060185.1, forward strand.
AAGTCTAACAAAACAGCTCCCACAATCTTTTTATTATCAATTTCTCTCAGACAATCCTCAGTCATTTGTGTAAGTGCCGTACTTGTTGAATGTCCTTTCCTATAACACGGAACCCAAACCGGTTGCACACGTGCACCATCGAGCACCATCGCGCATATATTTATTTTGTCCACCAAACGCGATCATGACATGCAGGTTAAAATATCTAAACTAACTCTGAACCAATTACATTACATGGGCATGTGTTGACCAACTGAAATCACTGACATTTTCAACATGTCCCTGATTAAGTCTGTACTACCAATAATAATAATAATAATAATATATGCCATTTAGCAGACGCTTTTATCCAAAGCGACTTACAGTCATGTGTGCATACATTCTACGTATAAGCAGACCACCATAGTCCCTGTGCCCAAGAATACAAAGGCAACCTGCCTAAATGACTACAGACACGTAGCACTCACGTCTGTAGCCATGAAGTGCTTTGAAAGGTTGGTAATGGCTCACATCAACACCATTATACCAGAAACCCTAGACCCACTACAATTTGCATACCGCCAGAACAGATCCACAGAATGCAATCTCTATTTCACTCCATACTGCCCTTTCCCATCTGGACAAAAGGAACACCTATGTGAGAATGTTATTCATTGACTACAGCTCAGTGTTCAACACCATAGTACCCTCAAAGCTCATCACTAAGCTAAGGACCCTGGGACTAAACACCTCCCTCTGCAACTGGATCCTTGACTTCCTGACGGGCCGCACCCAGGAGGTGAGGGTAGGTAGCAACACATCTGCCACACTGATACTTAACACTGGAGCTCCCCAGGGGTGCGTGCTCAATCCCCTCCTGAACTTCCTGTTCACCCACGACTGCATGGCCAGGCATGGCTCAAACACCATCATTAAGTTTGCAGATGACACAACAGTGGTAGGCCTGATCGCCAACAATGACGAGACAACCTATAGGGAGGAAGTCAGAGACCTGGTCGGGTGATGCCAGAATAACAACCTATCCCTCAACGTAACCAAGACTAAGGAGATGATTGTGTACTACAGGAAAAAGAGGACCGAGCACGCCCCCATTCTCATCAACAGGGCTGTAGTGGAGCAGGTTGAGAGCTTCAAATTCCTTGGTGTCCACATCAACAACAAACTAGATTGGTCCAAACACACCAAGACAGTCATGAAGAGGGCACGACAAAGCCTATTCCCCCTCAAGAAACTAAAAAGATTTGGCATGGGTCCTGAGATCCTCAAAAGGTTCTACAGCTGCAACATCGAGAGCATGACTGGTTGCATCACTGCCTGGTACGGCAATTGCTCGGCCTCTGACCGCAAGGCACTACAGAGGGTAGTGCATATGGCCCAGCACATCACTGGGGTTAAGCTGCTTGCCATCCAGGACCTCTACACCAGGCGCTGTTAGAGGAAGGCCCTAAAAATTGCCAAAGACCCCAGCCACCCCAGTCATAGACTGTTCTCTCTACTATCGCATGGCAAGCGGTACCGGAGTGCAAAGTCTAGGACAAAAATGATTCTCAACAGTTTTTACCCCCCAGCCATAAGACTCCTGAACACGTAATCAAATGGCTACCCGGACTATTTGCATTGTGCCCCCCCAACCTCTCTTTTACACTGCTGCTGTTCTCTGTTGCATAGTCACTTTAACGATACATTCATGTACATACTACCTCAATTGGCCCAACCAACCAATGCTCCCGCACATTGGCTAACCGGGTGATCTGCATTGTGTCCCACCCGCCAACCCCTCTTTTATGCTACTGCTACTCTCTGTTCATCATATATGCATATTCACTTGAACCATATCTACATGTTCATACTACCTCAATCAGCCTGACTAACCGATGTTTGTATGTAGTCTCGCTACTTTTATAGCCTCGCTACTTTTATAGCCTGTCATTTGACTGTTGTTTTATTTCTTTATCTACCGATTGTTCACCTAACACCTTTTTTGCACTATTGGTTAGAGGCTGTAAGTAAGCATTTCACTGTAAGGTGTATTCAGTGCACGTGACAAATAAACTTTGATTTGATTTGATTAATTTGGGGACAGCTCGAAAAGTATGAAACCTTTATGGTAATTTAGCTAGCTCTAGCGAGCTTGCACTTGCTAGCTAATTTGTCTTATTTAGCTAACTTGCTGCTGCTAGCTAAATTGTCCTGGGATATAAACAGTGAGTTATTATTTTACCTGAAATGCACAAGGTCCTCTACTCCGGCAATTAATCCACACATAAAACTGTCAACTGAACCGTTTCTAGTCATCTCTCCTTTTCAGGCTTTCTCTACACGCGATGCGAGCGGTTTAGTCAGGGCGTAAGCGTGCTAAAAGTCTGCTGTCAATTAATTTGTGGCAAAATGGCATTGTATCTGGTCAAACACATTTTTTTTCAAAAGTTTACTAAGGGTTGGCTATTTGAGCCAGTAAGGGAGCTTTACAATTATTGTGTAGCGGAATTACTTTCCTTCCAGGCCTGAGGGCACACAGTTTCTAGTTGTCTTAGATTGAACATATAGGAAATAGGAGTGGCAATATCATCCGCTATTATCCTCAGTAATTTTCCATTCAAGTTGCCAGACCCGGTGGCTTGTAATTTTTGATAGACAAAAAAGAAAATACACCTCTTCCACACTCACTTTACGTAATTCAAAATTACAATGCTTGTCTTTCATAATTTGATCAGTTATACTTGGATGCATAGTCTCAACGTTTGTTGCTGGCATGTCATGTCTAGGTATGCAAATATATATATATATATATATATATATATATATATATATATATATATATATATATATATATATATATATATATATATATATTATTTGCCAATATCAGTGGGTTTTGTGATGAATGAGCCATCTGATTCAATGAATGATGGAGCTGAGTTTACCTTTTGCCAAAAATGTAATTTATGATGCTCCAAAGCTTTTTACATTCATAAATATTAATTACACAACAACATAGGAATCACGAGAAACATTATTGTATGACCTTTTATGCACTATATTAGGCCCAGCCTTTGGAACTGTATTGTGGCTACTATATCCAATGCTTTTGGATACCGCTTAACAGCAAATTACTGCAGCATTAGTAAAGATGTGATCAATACATGTTGATGATTTAATTCCTGTGCTGCTTGTAACTACCCTGGCAGGTTGACTGATAACCTGAACCATGTTGCAGGCACTGGTTACAGTTTGAAGCTTTTTCTTGAGTGGGCAGCTTGATGAAAGCCAGTCAATATTTAAATCACCCACAAAATATAGAACTATTTGGCCATAATGGGCGGCAGGGTAGCCTAGTGGTTAGAGTGTTGGACTAGTAACCAGAAGGTTGCAAGTTCAAACCCCTGAGATGACAAGGTACAAATCTGTCATTCTGCCCCTGAACAGGCAGTTAACCCACTGTTCCTAGGCCATCATTGAAAATAAATATTTGTTCTTAACTGACTTGCCTGGTAAAATGAAAATTTAGTTTTGAGGAAAAAATGGGGATGCTTGCAAGCCGAAGAACACCATCCCAACCGTGAAGCACCGGGGTGGCAGCATCATCTTGTGGAGGTGCTATGCTGCAGGAGGGACTGGTGCACTTCACAAAATAGATGGCATCTTGAGGTAGGAAAATTAAGTGGATACATGAAGAAACATCTCAAGACATCAGTCAGGAATCTAAAGCTTGGTCACAAATGGGTCTTCCAAATGGACAATGACCCCAGGCATACTTCCAAAGTTGTGGCAAAATGGATTAAGGACAACAAAGTCAAGGTATTGGAGTGGCCATCACAAAGCTCTGACTCAATCCTGTAGAAAATGTGTGGGCAGAACTGAAAAAGCATGTGCGAGCAAGGAGGTCTACAAACCTGACTCAGTTACACCAGCTCTGTCAGGAAGAATGGGCCAACACTCACCCAACTTATTGTGGGAAGCTTGTGGAAGGCTACCCAAAACATTTGACCCATGTTAAACAATTTAAAGGCAATGCTAACAAATACTACTTGAGTATATGTAAACTTATGACCCACTGGGAATGTGATGAAAGAATAAAAGCTAAAATGAATCATTCGCTCTACTCTTATTCTGACATTTCACATTCTAAATATATAATGGTGATCCTAACTGACCGAAAACAGGGACATTTTACTAGGATTAAAACTGAGGTGTATGTAAACTTCCGACTTCAACTCTATATTTGTATAGACTACACCATTTTTACATTGGCATTAGAGTCATTTAGCAGACATTCTTATCCATTGCAAATAACAAGAGCAATTAGGGTCAAGCGCCTTATAGAATAGAGGAGACAATTGCATTTCAATGAATTTCACTGAATTCAATGTTATTTCCTTTCATTCTAATTTATTTGCAATTCTGTATCCTGTTTACTACATCAATTCAAATTAAATTCAAATTCAAGATGTGTATGTGTGTGTAGTACAGGGCTCTCCCTGACCCAGTGTTCATGCCTAAGACCAGCCATGGGGTTACCATGGAAACACTGCTGCTCCTACTCTATTAGGCAAAGTGCTGCTCTGTGTGTGTGTGTGTGTGTGTGTGTGTGTGTGTGTGTGTGTGTGTGTGTGTGTGTGTGTGTGTGTGTGTGTGTGTGTGTGTGTGTGTGTGTGTGTGTGTGTGTGTGTGTGTGTGTGTGTGTGTGTGTGTGTGTGTGTTCACGTGCACGTGCTTGTGTGTGGGCATATTTGTGTGCCAGCTAAGTGCTTCTCACCTCATCTCCTTCAACATTACTTCACTCACATACCTTTACTCTGTCCTCACATTTTCTTTGCCTCTCCTGACATGCGGTAAACCAGCACTGCATAGTAGGTTTGCTTGATTTCAAACAGTGGACTCTCTTCTTCTCCACATTTGTTCTATTACTTCACCTCATCCCTCTGAAATCTTCTGTTTTTGACCTCCCACAAGCTTCTCCTGTGTTCTATAGTAGGTGTAGTATACACATGTTCTATGGGCGTAGTAGTCTGTATTCAAATCTGCAAGGACAAAGGGTCGCTATTGTGTCAGAGTTGAACAGTGTAGTCTGTGGGGCAGAGTGGTGTACGAGGGTGTTGAAGGAGAGACAGGGTGTGAAATAGAGATTGATGTGTTCATTTGGAAACAGGTGTTTTGCGGTAGAAGGAGAGGTGTGGTCCGATCCGATTGTTCTGGGCTCAGAGAGTGTGTATCAGTTGCTGGATACGATTGTTGGAAGTTAGCGAATGGTGAAATGCGAATATGCTGTTTTTCTCCATCTGAGTGGTTGAATGGGTTGTCGCCCACTGTACTGTGAGAGCCTATTTTTGTGAAAGTCAAGAATAGGAATGACCTCACACTGCAACACAATACCTTACAGGCAGACAGACAGACAGACAGACAGACAGACAGACAGACAGACAGACAGACAGACAGACAGACAGACAGACAGACAGACAGACAGACAGACAGACAGACAGACAGACAGACAGACAGACAGGCAGGCAGGCAGGCAGGCAGGCAGGCAGGCAGGCAGGCAGGCAGGCAGGCAGGCAGACAGGCAGACAGACAGACAGACAGACAGACAGACAGACAGACAGACAGACAGACAGGCAGACAGACAGACAGACAGACAGACAGACAGACAGACAGACAGACAGACAGACAGACAGACAGACAGACAGACAGACAGACAGACAGACAGACAGACAGACAGACAGACAGACAGACAGACAGACAGACAGACAGACAGACAGACAGACAGACAGACAGACAGACAGACAGACAGACAGACAGACAGACAGACAGACAGACAGACAGCAAGTCGTTAACATAGCCATACTGATGTTATAAAAAGCCCTGAGACCACCTGGTGAACACCTATTAATCGTCAGGTAGCTGGAGGAGATATTCGTTAGCCAGACGTTCGTTAACGGGCCTTTACAAATTAAACATGAGCATGAATTCTTCACAGCTGCGATATAAAAGAACGGGATAATTTTAGAAAGGATCGTTCAACCTGCAAATTTATCTTCCTTCAAATAAAATGTCTCTGTCTCTGCCTGTTAAAACTCTAATCTCTTTAGGAAGTTAAAATGGAGGCTTTCAGAGGGGTATTCGCTAATGTGAAATGTTTCACGTTTTGCATTTATTTTCATGTAATGGAAAGGGAACATGAGAACTTAATTTGTTTTCCTAACAAAATAGAAGTGACGCAAAATCACTGTACTATGATGCAAATTAATTAAGAATATGGAACAAATTGATTCTTGAGACTAGAGGTGTTTGCATGGCTAATATTTGTTTTCACAACTATGTCCTTAAAGAAAATGAATGCTTAGATGACGCAAATATTTTAAATAATTGCTTTTGTGTGAGTTTGCACGTGTACATGTATGTATGCCAGTGTATACAGTATGTGTGTACTGTAAGCTGTTGCTGCATTCTCCCTATGTTATACTGTTTAAGGGTGTGGTCTAGTACAGTAGGTTTGATTATTCTGCAGTGTGTGGTGCTGAGTGATTTCCCTTGATGTGGTGATTTAACCATCGACCATAAAGGTTAGGGTTCAAAAATCTAGGGTGGTGTGACAAGGTACAGAATGGCAGGCAGGTTCAGGGCAGGCAGACAGAATGGTCAAAACCGGGAAAGCTAGAAAACAGGAACTAGAAAAACGCTGGTAGGCTTGATAATCAAAACAAACTGGCAACAGACAAACAGAGAACACAGATATAGGTACACTGGGAAAATTTATACCACTCACCTGGAGGAGGGTAGAGACAAGCACAAAGACAGGTGAAACAGATCAAGGTGTGACAGTCAGACTCCGAATTCACAGAGACGTAATCCTCATATCTGGAAAATTCTTCATCTTCCAAAGTGGAGGATGCTCCTTCCACACTAGCTTCTCTGTCTGCAACATATATTTTTGCCATACTGATTGATCGTGGTAAGGAGCCACACATGCAAAGCTATTTATTTGTCTGAGACGGCACTCAGCAGTAACAATATTTCTCTGCCATGTTGGAGTCAACAGAAATACGAGATTACATCATAAATATTCCCTTACCTTTGATGATCTTTCATCAGAATGCAGTGCCAGGAATCCCAGTTCTGCAATAAATCGTTGTTTTGTTCGATAATGTCCATTACTAGTGTCCAATTAGCTACTTTTGCTAACACGTTTAGTTCACATGTCCAAAAGCTGGCGCTGGTGCTGGCGCTGAAAAACTTCAAAAAGTTATATTCCAGGTCGAATAAACTGGTCAAACTAAGTAGAGAATCAATCTTCAGGATGTTAGTATCATATATATCCAATAACATTCCAACCGGAGCATTCGTTTTTGTCTACAAAGTAATGGAACGCATGGCGATATCATGAGTAATGCGCGTAACCAGGAACTGGCATTCTGCCAGAATACTGACTCAAATAGCTGCCATCCGGCCCCACATCACACTAGAAGGTTCATTCCACATTCTACTGACTGTTGACATCTAGCGGAAGGCGTAGGAAGTGTGAACAGATCCATATCTTACTGGGATGTGAATAGGCGATGAGTTGAAAATCAACCAGCCCCAGAATTTCTACTTCCTATTTGGAAGTTTGCCTACCCTATGAGTTCTGTTATACTCACAGACATAATTCAAACAGTTTTAGAAACTTCATGGTGTTCTCTATCCAATAGTAATAATAATATGCATATATTAGCACCTGGGACAGATTAGGATGCAGTTCACTATGGGCACGCAATTCATCCAAAGTGAAAATGCTGCCCCCTATCCCTAAAAAGTTAGCATTGGAGTGATAGATGTGCAGATGATGATGTGCAAGTAGAGATACTGGGGTGAAAAAGAGGAAGAGGGTAAATAATATTATGGGGATGAGGTAGTTGGGTGTGCTATTTCCAGACTGGCTGTGTACAGGCACAGTGATCTGTAAACTTCTCTGACAGCCGATGCTTAAACTTAGAGAGGGAGGTATAAGACTCCAGCTTCAGAGATTTTTGTAATTCGTTCCAGTCATTGGCAGCAGAGAACTGGAAGGAAAGGCGGCCAAAGGAAGTGTTAGCTTTGGGGATGACCAGTGAAATATATCTTCTGGTGAGCGTGCTACGGGTGGGTGTTGCTATGGTGACCAGTGAGCTGAGATAAGGCGTGGCTTTACCTAGCAAAGACTTATAGATGACCTGGAGCCAGTGGGTTTGGCGAAGGACATGTAGTGAGGTCCAGCATACAGATCACAGTGTTGGGTAGTATATGGGGCTTTGGTGACAAAACAGATGGCACTCAGATAGACTACATCCACTTTGCTGAGTAGAGTGTTGGAAGCTATTTTGTAAATTACATTGCCAAAGTCAAGGATCGGGTTGATAATAAGTTTTACGGTGGTATGTTTGGCAGCATGAGTGAAGGAGGCTTTGTTGTGAAATAGGAAGCCGATTCTAGATTGAATTTTGGATTGGAGATGCTTAATGTGAGTCTGGAAGTAAAGTTTACAGTCTAACCAGACACCTAGGTAGTCAGAACCGTCCAGAGTAGTGATGCTAGTCGAGAGGGAGGGTGCAGGCAGCAATCGGTTGAAGAGCATGCACTTAATTTTACAAGCAGTTGGAGGACACGGAAGGAGTGTTTTATGGCATTGAAGCTCATTTGGAGGTTTGTTAGCACAGTATCCAAAGAAGGGCCAGATTTATACAGAATGGTGTTGTCTGCATAGAGGTGGGTCAGAGAATTACCAGCAGCAAGAACGACATCATTGATATATACAGAGAAAATAGTCAGCCCGAGATTGAACCCTGTGGGACCCCCATAGAGACTGTCAGATGTCCGGACGACAGGGCCTCTATCTGAGAAGTAGTTGGTGAACCAGGCGAGACAGTCAGTTGAGAAGCCAAGGCTATTGAGTCTGCAGATAAGAATGCAGTGATTGACAGAGTCGAATGCCTTGGCCAGGTCGATGAAGACGGCTGCCCAGTACTGTCTTTTATCGATTTTCGGTTATGATATCATTTAGGAGCTTGAGCGTGGCTGAGGTGCACCCAAGACCAGCTCAGAAACCAGATTGCATAGTGGAGAAGGTACGGTTTAATTCAAAATGGTGGGGGATCTGTTTGTTAACTTCGATTTCAAAGATTTTAGAAGGGCAGGGCAGGATGGATATAGGTCTATAACAGTTTGGGTCTAGTGTCTCCCCTTTTGAAGAGAAGGATGACCACGGCAGCTTTCCAATCTTTGGGGATCTTAGATGATACGAAAGAGAGGTTGAATAGGCTAGTAATAGGGGTTGCAACAATTTTGGCAGATCATTTTAGAAAGAGATGGTCCAGATTGTCTAGCCCAGCTGATTTGTAGGGATCCAGATTTTGCAGCTGTTTCAGAATATCAGCTGTCTGGATTGGGTGAAGGAGAAGCAGGGGGGGGGGGGGGGCTTGGGTAAATTGCTGCAGGGGGTGCCTAGATTTTAACCGGGGTAGGGGTAGCCAGGTGGAAAGCATGAGGTGCAGGTGTGCGTAATAATGAGTTAACTGGCATCAAGAATGCCAGAGAGGAGGACCGGGGAGTTGACGTGACAATTGTAAATACAAACCTTATTTATGTTTATTTACTTTCCCTTTCGCACATCATTACAGCACTGTATATAGACATTATGTAAGGACGGACGCCGGGTATGAGAAGCAGGTACAGGGAGTCAAACATTTAATAGGAACAGACATGTAACCGAATAGAAAAAGCATCAGCACACGGGTATACAAGGACATATGAAATAGGGTGCAGGCCAGGCAGCAGGCTGTCAGCATAGTGGAGTCTGCCACTAGCACAGTCAGTGTAGTCAGCTCAGCTATCACCATTGAGACTGTTTCTGTGCCTCGACCTAGGTTGGGCAAAACTAAACATGGCGGTGTTCGCCTTAGCAATCTCACTAGGATAAAGACCACCTCCATTCCTGTCATTATAGAAAGAGATCATGATACCTCACATCTCAAAATAGGGCTACTTAATGTTAGATCCCTTACTTCAAAGGCAATTATAGTCAATGAACTAATCACTGATGATAATCTTGATATGATTGGCCTGACTGAAACATGGCTTAAGCCTGATGAATTTACTGTGTTAAATGAGGCCTCACCTACTGGCTACACTAGTGACCATATCCCCCGTGCATCCCGCAAAAGCGGAGGTGTTGCTAACATTTACGATAGCAAATTTCAATTTACAAAAAAAAATTACGTTTTCGTCTTTTGAGCTTCTAGTCATGAAATCGATGCAGCCTACTCAATCACTTTTTATAGCTACTGTTTACAGGCCTCCTGGGCCATATACAGCGTTCCTCATTGAGTTCCCTGAATTCCTATCGGACCTTGTAGTCATAGCAGATAATATTCTAATCTTTGGTGACTTTAATATTCACATGGAAAAGTCCACAGACCCACTCCAAAAGGCTTTCGGAGCCATCATCGACTCAGTGGGTTTTGTCCAACATGTCTCTGGACCCACTCACTGTCACAGTCATACTCTGGACCTAGTTTTGTCCCATGGAATAAATGTTGTGGATATTAATGTTTTTCCTCATAATTCTGGAATATCAGACCACCATTTTATTAGGTTTGCAATTGCAAAAAATAATCTGCTCAGACCCCAACCAAGGAACATCAAAAGTCGTGCTATAAATTCACAGACAACACAAAGATTCCTTGATGTCCTTCCAGATTCCGTCTGTCTACCCAAGGACGCCAGAGGACAAAAATCAGTTAACCACCTAACTGAGGAACTCAATTTAACCTTGCGCAATACCCTAGATGCAGTTGCACCCCTAAAAACTAAAAACATTTCTCATAATTAAATAGCTCCCTGGTACACAGAAAATACCCGAGCTCTGAAGCAAGCTTCCAGAAAATTGGAACTGAAATGGCGCCACACCAAACTTCCGACTAGCTTGGAAAGACAGTACCGTGCAGTACCGAAGAGCCCTTACTGCTGCTCGATCATCCTATTTTTCTAACTTAATTGAGGAAAATAAGAACAATCCAAAATTCCTTTTTGATACTGTAGCAAAGCTAACTAAAAAGCAGCATTCCCCAAGAGAGGATGGCTTTCACTTCAGTAGTGATAAATTCATGAACTTCTTTGAGGAAAAGATTATGATTATTAGAAAGCAAATTACGGACTCCTCTTTAAATCTGAGTATTCCTTCAAAGCTCAGTTGTCCTGAGTCTGCACAACTCTGCCAGGACCTAGGATCAAGAGAGACGCTCAAGTGTTTTAGTACTATATCTCTTGACACAATGATGAAAATAATCATGGCCTCTAAACCTTCAAGCTGCATACTGGACCCTATTCCAACTAAACTACTGAAAGAGCTGCTTCTTGTGCTTGGCCCTCCTATGTTGAACATTATACACGGCTCTCTATCCACTGGATATGTACCAAACTCACTAAAAGTGGCAGTAATAAAGCCTTTCTTGAAAAAGCCAAACCTTGACCCAGAAAATATAAAAAAATATCGGCCTATATCGAATCCTCTCAACATTTTTAGAAAAGGCTGTTGCGCAGCAACTCACTGCCTTCCCGAAGACAAAAAATGTATACGAAATGCTTCAGTCTGGTTTTAGACCGCATCATAGCACTGAGACTGCACTTGTGAAGGTGGTAAATTACATTTTAATGGCATCGGACCGAGGCTCTGCATCTGTCCTCGTGCTCCTGGACTTTAGTGCTGCTTTTGATACCATCGGTCACCACATTCTTTTGGGGAGATTGGAAACCCAAATTGGTCTACACGGACAAGTTATGGCCTGGTTTAGATCTTATCTGTCGGAAAGATATCAGTTTGTCTCCGTGAATGGTTTGTCCTCTGACAAATCAACTGTAAATTTCAGTGTTCCTCAAGGTTCCGTTTTAGGACCACTATTGTTTTCACTATATATTTTACCTCTTGGGGATGTTATTCAAAAACATAATGTTAACTTTCACTGCTATGCGGATGACACACAGCTGTACATTTCAATGAAACATGGTGAAGCCCCAAAATTGCATTGCTAGAAGCATGTGTTTCAGACATAACGAAGTGGATGGCTGCAAACTTTCTACTTTTAAATTCGTACAAAACAGAGATGCTTGTTCTAGGTCCCAAGAAACAAAGAGATCTTATGTTGAATCTGACAATTAATCTTAATGGTTGTACAGTCGTCTCAAATAAGACTGTGAAGGACCTCAGCGTTACTGTAACGGCATTCGTCTGTTGAAGGAAGAGAGTCGGACCGAAATGCAGCGTGTTGGTTACTCATGACTTTAATGAATGAAATGCGGTACATGAAATAACTGAAAGACGAAAACAACAAACGGAACGTGAAACTATTACAGCCTATCTGGTGAACACTACACAAAGACAGGAACAATCACCCACGAAATACAAAGCGAAACTCAGGCTCCCTAAATACGGTTCCCAATCAGAGACAACGAGAATCACCTGACTCTGATTGAGAATCGCCTCAGGTAGCCAAGCCTATACAACACCCCTAATCAGCCGCGATCCCAAATACTACAAACCCCAATACGAAAAACAACATATAAACCCATGTCACACCCTGGCCTACCCAAACATATAATAAAAACACAAAATACAATGACCAAGGCGTGACAGTTACTCTGGACCCTGATCTCTCTTTTGAAGAACATATCAAGACCATTTCAAGGACAGCTTTTTTCCATCTACGTAACATTGCAAAAATCAGAAACTTTCTGTCCAAAAATTATGCAGAAAAATTAATCCATGCTTTTGTCACTTCTAGGTTAGACTACTGCAATGCTCTACTTTCCGGCTACCCGGATAAAGCACTAAATAAACTTCAGCTAGTGCTAAATACGGCTGCTAGAATCCTGACTAGAACCAAAAAATGGATCATATTATTCCAGTGCTAGCCTCCTTACACTGGCTTCCTGTTAAAGCAAGGGCTGATTTCAAGGTTTTACTGCTAACCTACAAAGCATTACATGGGCTTGCTCCTACCTATCTCTCTGATTTGGTCCTGCCGTAAATACCTACACGTACGCTACGGTCACAAAACGCAGGCCTCCTAATTGTCCCTAGAATTTCCAAGCAAACAGCTGGAGGCAGGGCTATCTCCTATAGAGCTCCATTTTTATGGAACGGTCTGCCTACCCATGTCAGAGACGCAAACTCGGTCTCAACCTTTAAGTCTTTACTGAAGACTCATCTCTTCAGTGGGTCATATTATTGAGTGTAGTCTGGCCCAGGAGTGGGAGGGTGAACGGAAAGGCTCTGGAGCAACGAACCGCCCTTGCTGTCTCTGCCTGGCCGGTTCCCCTCTTTTCACTGGGATTCTCTGCCTCTAACCCTATTACAGGGGCTGAGTCACTGGCTTACTGGGGCTCTCTTATGCCGTCCCTGGAAGGGGTGCGTCACCTGAGTGGGTTGATTCACTGATGTGGTCATCCTGTCTGCGTTGGCGCCCCCCCTTAGGTTGTGCCATGGCGGAGATCTTTGTGGGCTATACTCAGCCTTGTCTTAGGATGGTAAGTTGGTGGTTGAAGATATCCCTCTAGTGGTGTGGGGGCTGTGCTTTGGCAAAGTGGGTGGGGTTATATCCTTCCTGTTTGGCCCTGTCCGGGGGTGTCCTAGGATGGGGCCACAGTGTCCCCTGACCCCTCCTGTCTCAGCCTCCAGTATTTATGCTGCAGTAGTTTATGTGTCGGGGGGCTAGGGTCAGTTTGTTATTTCTGGAGTACTTCTCCTGTCCTATTCGGTGTCCTGTGTGAATCTAAGTGTGCCATCTCTAATTCTCTCCTTCTCTCTTTCTTTCTCTCTCTCGGAGGACCTGAGCCCTAGGACCATGCCCCAGGACTACCTGACATGATGACTCCTTGCTGTCCCCAGTCCACCTGGCCATGCTGCTGCTCCAGTTTCAACTGGCCTGGGCCCTAGGACCATGTCCCCGGACTACCTGACATGATGACTCCTTGCTGTCCCCAGTCCACCTGGCCATGCTGCTGCTCCAGTTTCAACTGTTCTGCCTTACTATTATTCAACCATGCTGGTCATTTATGAACATTTGAACAACTTGGCCACGTTCTGTTATAATCTCCACCCGGCACAGCCAGAAGAGGACTGGCCACCCCACATATGCTCTCTCTAATTCTCTCTTTCTTTCTCTCTCTCGGAGGACCTGAGTCCTAGGACCGTGCCCCAGGACTACCTGACATGATGGCTCCTTGCTGTCCCCAGTCCACCTGACTGTGCTGCTGCTCCAGTTTCAACTGTTCTGCCTTATTATTATTTGACCATGCTGGTCATTTATGAACATTTGAACATCTTGGCCATGTTCTGTTATAATCTCTACCCGGCACAGCCAGAAGAGGACTGGCCACCCCACATAGCCTGGTTCCTCTCTAGGTTTCTTCCTAGGTTCTGGCCTTTCTAGGAGTTTTTCCTAGCCACCGTGCTTCTACACCTGCATTGCTTGCTGTTTGGGGTTTTAGGCTGGGTTTCTGTACAGCACTTTGTGATATCAGCTGATGTATGAAGGGCTATATAAATACGTTTGATTGATTGATTGATATGAACATTAATGCAGAAGCAGGGAACAGAGCGGGGAACCAGACAGATATAAGGAAGGTAATGACAGAGGTGATTGAGTCCAGGTAAGTCTAATAATCGCTGATGCACGTGATGGGCGGGAAAGCAGGAGTGCGCAATGCTGGGGAGCCTGGCACCCTTGAGCGACAGGGGGAAGAACGGGAGCAGGCGTGACACATAATATAAAGCCCCTTAATAAAGCCCCTTAAATTGAATTGAAGACTGGAGGAAGTATGAGAGAACAAGACGGAGACAGAAGACGGCATAGAGATGAATGGAGATGAATGGAGATGAATGGAGATGAAAACATATGGGGCGGAGCACAATTGGCCCAGCACTTCATTGTAAATTTGTTTTTATCTGACTGGCCAAGATAAATAAAGGTAAGATTACAAAACAAAAAAAACAATGTGCTGGTGCGCTCGAATGGGTAAAAAGTATAAGGCTGAAAACAAATCGAGATGGGAGAGAAAGAATGGAAGCAGCATGTGTATGATGTTTATTTTATCTGGTGTGGCAGGTGTGCTGGGTCGTTGTCTAACCTTCCTGTGCTGCGGTGCGGTCTGCTAGCCACGTCCTGGCTGGGGAGGGAGGAGATAAGGGGAGTAATGATGCTGGCCAGGAATAACAGGGACCGCCGTGGGAGACGCCGTACAGACACTAGACAACAGACTCTATCCATCCATCCAGCCACCCCCCCCTCTCGCTCTTTCTCTCTCCTTCTCCCTCTCCCTCTCCCTCTCTTGCTCTCTCTCCCTCTCCCTCTCGTGCTCTCTCTCTCTCTCTCTTGTTCTCTCTCTCTCCCTCCCTTTGTCTCAGAACATACATTAGACGGTTTATCACCTCCCTGCTGGTATTGTCTGTTTATATAGACTGTTTGCTTGGGGGAAATATGTTTGGCTGATTTCCCACTGAGCTAAGGACACAGGATCCTCTGTGTGTTGTTATCATACAACTGAAACCTATAGAAGTCAGAAAAATAGATAACTGTTAAAGGTTGGAAGTATGACATCAGACTTTACAGCAGAGAGGCCCTGAGTGAAAGGATAGGTGACTGACTGCAATATTGTGGAAACTATTACAGGTGTTCTCATATATTTCTTCCCTGTCCTAAAATTAGTTGCTTCAGGCATATCTAAAAGGTTCTGGTAAAACATACTGGTGCAAAGGCCTGAAGCTGGTATTTACCCTGTGTGTCAGGCAGCCTTGTGTATAAATGAGTGTTGATATTGGCAGCAGTTGCTGTGGTATTGGGTTGCTGATTCAGAGTAAAAACAATGCTTAATAAAGCTACACTATGATTATACCCTGATGGAATGTAAATCAGCAGATCATGAATACTAGTCTGTTATTATTCTGTAAATAAATAGAAAATGCATCATATCCCTACTCTATGCAACATGGAATGAGTCACCCTATAGCTGACGTTACTCATCATTCTGATGATATTTATATTGTTTTTGTCTTTCCTTTTTAATTTATCTTTGAGGGTTTGTGTGATGTGTTTATTTTTAAACAAGGCTTTGGGGAATAGTACACACACACACAAACACACACACATACACACACCACAAGTCACTTTGTAAACTGACGATATACAGTTGAAGTCAGAAGTTTACATACACCTCAGCCAAATACATTTAAACTCTGTTTTTCACAATACCTGATATTTAATCGTAGTAAAAATGCCCTGTCTTAGGTCAGTTAGGATCACCACTTTATTTTAAGAATGTGAAATGTCAGAATAATAGTATAATTTTTTTTTATTTCAGCTTTCATTTATTTCAACACATTCCCAGTGGGTCAGAAGTTTACATACACTTTAAATAGTTTAACTTGGGTCAAACGTTTTGGGTAGCCTTCCACAAGCTTCCCACACTACGTTGGGTGAATTTTGTCTCATTCCTCCTGACAGAGCTGGTGTAACTGAGTCAGGTTTGTAGGCCTCCTTGCTCGCTCACGCCTTTTCAGTTCTGCCCACAAATTTTCTACGGGATTGAGGACAGGACTTTGTGATGGCCTCTCCAATACCTTGACTTTGTTGACCTTTTGCCACAACTTTGGAAGTATGATCGGGGTCATTGTCCATTTGGAAGACCCATTTGTGACCAAGCTTTAACTTCCTGACTGATGTCTTGAGATGTTGCTTCAATGTATCTGCGTAATTTTCCCTACTCATGACTATTTTGTGAAGTGCACCTGTCCCTCCTGCAGCATAGCACCTCCACAACATGATGCTGCCACCCCCGTGCTTCACGGTTGGGATGGTTTTCTTCGGCTTGCAAGACTCCTGATTTTTTCTCCAAACATAAAAATGGCCAAACAGTTCTATTTTGTTTCATCAGACCAGAGGAAAATTCTCCAAAAAGTACGATCTTTGTCCCCATGTGCACTTGCAAACCATAGTCTGGCTTTTTTATGGCGGTTTTGGAGCAGTGGCTTATTCCTTGCTGAGCGGCCTTTCAGGTTATTTCGATATAGGACTTGTTTACTGTGGATATAAATACATTTTTACCTGTTTCCTCCATCATCATGTCTGTACGGCGTCTCCCACCACCCTAATCTGGTGGTCCCAGCACGCACGACCCACGTGGAGTTCCAGGTCTCCGGTAGCCTCTGGAACTGCCGATCTGCGGCCAACAAGGCAGAGTTCATCTCAGCCTATGCCTCCCTCCAGTCCCTCGACTTCTTGGCACTGACGGAAACATGGATCACCACAGACAACACTGCTACTCCTACTGCTCTCTCTTCGTCCACCCACGTGTTCTCGCACACCCCGAGAGCTTCTGGTCAGCGGGGTGGTGGCACCGGGATCCTCATCTCTCCCAAGTGGTCATTCTCTCTTTCTCCCCTTACCCATCTGTCTATCGCCTCCTTTGAATTCCATGCTGTCACAGTTACCAGCCCTTTCAAGCTTAACATCCTTATCATTTATCGCCCTCCAGGTTCCCTCGGAGAGTTCATCAATGAGCTTGATGCCTTGATAAGCTCCTTTCCTGAGGACGGCTCACCTCTCACAGTTCTGGGCGACTTTAACCTCCCCACGTCTACCTTTGACTCATTCCTCTCTGCCTCCTTCTTTCCACTCCTCTCCTCTTTTGACCTCACCCTCTCACCTTCCCCCCATACTCACAAGGCAGGCAATACGCTCGACCTCATCTTTACTAGATGCTGTTCTTCCACTAACCTCATTGCAACTCCCCTCCAAGTCTCCGACCACTACCTTGTATCCTTTTCCCTCTCGCTCTCATCCAACACCTCCCACACTGCCCCTACTCGGATGGTATCGCGCCGTCCGCGCCGTCTCTCTCCCCCGCTACTCTCTCCTCTTCCATCCTATCATCTCTTCCCTCTGCTCAAACCTTCTCCAACCTATCTCCTGATTCTGCCTCCTCAACCCTCCTCTCCTGCCTCTCTGCATCCTTTGACTCTCTATGTCCCCTATCCTCCAGGCCGGCTCGGTCCTCCCCTCCCGCTCCGTGGCTCGATGACTCATTGCGAGCTCACAGAACAGGGCTCCGGGCAGCCGAGCGGAAATGGAGGAAAACTCGCCTCCCTGCGGACCTGGCATCCTTTCACTCCCTCCTCTCTACATTTTCCTCCTCTGTCTCTGCTGCTAAAGCCACTTTCTACCACTCTAAATTCCAAGCATCTGCCTCTAAACCTAGGAAGCTCTTTGCCACCTTCGCCTCCCTCGTGAATCCTCCCCCCTCCTCCCTCTCTGCAGATGACTTCGTCAACCATTTTGAAAAGAAGGTCGACGACATCCGATCCTCGTTTGCTAAGTCAAACGACACCGCTGGTTCTGCTCACACTGCCCTACCCTGTGCTCTGACCTCTTTCTCCCCTCTCTCTCCAGATGAAATCTCGCGTCTTGTGACGGCCGGCCGCCCAACAACCTGCCCTCTTGACCCTATCCCCTCCTCTCTTCTCCAGACCATTTCCGGAGACCTTCTCCCTTACCTCACCTCGCTCATCAACTCATCCCTGACCGCTGGCTACGTCCCTTCCGTCTTCAAGAGAGCGAGAGTTGCACCCCTTCTGAAAAAACCTACACTCGATCCCTCCGATGTCAACAATTACAGACCAGTATCCCTTCTTTCTTTTCTCTCCAAAACTCTTGAACGTGCCGTCCTTGGCCAGCTCTCCCTCTATCTCTCTCTGAATGACCTTCTTGATCCAAATCAGTCAGGTTTCAAGACTAGTCATTCAACTGAGACTGCTCTCCTCTGTATCACGGAGGCGCTCCGCACTGCTAAAGCTAACTCTCTCTCCTCTGCTCTCATCCTTCTAGATCTATCGGCTGCCTTCGATACTGTGAACCATCAGATCCTCCTCTCCACCCTCTCCAAGTTGGGCATCTCCGGCGCGGCCCACGCTTGGATTGCGTCCTACCTGACAGGTCGCTCCTACCAGGTGGCATGGCGAGAATCTGTCTCCTCACCACGCGCTCTCACCACTGGTGTCCCCCAGGGCTCTGTTCTAGGCCTTCTCCTATTCTCGCTATACACCAAGTCACTTGGCTCTGTCATAACCTCACATGGTCTCTCCTATCATTGCTATGCAGACGACACACAATTAATCTTCTCCTTTCCCCCTTCTGATGACCAGGTGGCGAATCGCATCTCTGCATGTCTGGCAGACATATCAGTGTGGATGTCGGATCACCACCTCAAGCTGAACCTCGGCAAGACGGAGCTGCTCTTCCTCCCGGGGAAGGACTGCCCGTTCCATGATCTCGCCATCACGGTTGACAACTCCATTGTGTCCTCCTCCCAGAGCGCTAAGAACCTTGGCGTGATCCTGGACAACACCCTGTCGTTCTCAACCAACATCAAGGCGGTGGCCCGTTCCTGTAGGTTCATGCTCTACAACATCTGCAGAGTACGACCCTGCCTCACACAGGAAGCGGCGCAGGTCCTAATCCAGGCACTTGTCATCTCCCGTCTGGATTACTGCAACTCGCTGTTGGCTGGGCTCCCTGCCTGTGCCATTAAACCCCTTCAACTCATCCAGAACGCCGCAGCCCGTCTGGTGTTCAACCTTCCCAAGTTCTCTCACGTCACCCCGCTCCTCCGTTCTCTCCACTGGCTTCCAGTTGAAGCTCGCATCCGCTACAAGACCATGGTGCTTGCCTACGGTGCTGTGAGGGGAACGGCACCTCAGTACCTCCAGGCTCTGATCAGGCCCTACACCCAAACAAGGGCACTGCGTTCATCCACCTCTGGCCTGCTCGCCTCCCTACCACTGAGGAAGTACAGCTCCCGCTCAGCCCAGTCAAAACTGTTCGCTGCTCTGGCCCCCCAATGGTGGAACAAACTCCCTCACGACGCCAGGACAGCGGAGTCAATCACCACCTTCCGGAGACACCTGTAACCCCACCTCTTTAAGGAATACCTAGGATAGGATAAGTAATCCCTCTCAACCCCCCCCCTTTAAGATTTAGATGCACTATTGTAAAGTGACTGTTCCACTCGATGTCATAAGGTGAATGCACCAATTTGTAAGTCGCTCTGGATAAGAGCGTCTGCTAAATGACTTAAATGTAAAGGACTTAAATGTAAATCTTCACAAGGTCCTTTGCTGTTGTTCTGGGAGTGCTTTTCACTTTTCCCACCAAAGTACGTTCATCTCTAGAAGACAGAATGCATCTCCTTCCTGAGCGGTATGATGGCTGTGTGGTCCCATGGGGTTTATGCTTGCGTACTATTACGTACTACTTGTACAGATGAACATGGTACCTTCATGCATTTGGAAATTGCTCCCAAGGATGAACCAGACTTGTGGAGGTCTATAATTTGTTTTGTGAGGTCTTGGCTGATTTCTTTTGATTTTCCCCTGATGTCAAGCAAAGAGGCACTGAGTTTGAAGGTAGGCCTTGAAATACATCCACAGGTACACTTCCAAATTATGTCAATTAGCCTATCAGAAGCTTCTAAAGCAATGACATAATTTTCTGAAATTGTCGAAGCTGTTTAAAGGCACAATCAACTTAGTGTTTCTAAACTTCTGACCACTGGAATTGTGATACAGTGAATTATAAGTGAAATATTCTGTTTGTAAACAATTGTTGGGAAAATGACTTGTGTCATACAAGAAGTAGATGTTCTACTTGACCCAAGCTATAGTTTGTTAACAATGAATTTGTGGACTGGTTGAAAGGGTATTCATGACTCAAACCTATGTGTATGTAAACTTCCGACTAAAATAAACGCAATCTTTCGACAAATGTACAAACTGTATGAGTGCAGAACAGTACATGCTAAACCATCCTTTAGTCACTTTACATTACAGTTTTATACTAGCTTTTTGGTTTCACAACTCTTTGTACAAAACTTAAAACAGATAATCAAAACGGTAGTTTAAAAAAAAACTTTAAACTCATTTTAAATTGACTGTTTGGTAAACGTATAGATTTTAAACTGCTTTGTCTATTGCAGATTTTGAGAACTATTTACTGTAGTTTGATGGAAATAATCAAACCATTATGTAGACATTATGTTGAACATGATTATAAACCATGTATCAATCTGACTCCATTATCATGTGAATAAATGCAACAGCCCTAGAGGATCTAGTCAAGGTAGCTAGCTTTACATCACCTCTCACTGTGACTATAATCAACATGTGTCTAACTATGTCACCTACTGTACAATGAAATACATCACCTACTGTACAATAAATGACATCACCTCCTGTACAATAAAATATATCACCTACTGTACAATAAAATATATCACCTACTGTACAATAAAATACATCACCTACTGTACAATAAAATATATATCACCTACTGTACAATAAAATACATCACCTACTGTACAATAAAATACATCACCTACTGTACAATAAAATACATCACCTACTCTACAATAAAATACATCACCCACTGTACAATAAAATACATCACCTACTGTACAATAAAATACATCACCTACTGTACAATAAAATACATCACCTACTGTACAATAAAATACATCACCTACTGTACAATAAAATACATCACCTACTGTACAATAAAATACATCACCTACTCTACAATAAAATACATCACCTACTGCACAATAAAATACATCACCTACTGTACAATAAAATACATCACCTACTGTACAATAAAATACATCACCTACTGTACAATAAAATACATCACCCACTGTACAATAAAATACATCACCTACTGTACAATAAAATACATCACCTACTGTACAATAAAATACATCACATGTGTAGTTCTTTATGAACTCTTGAAACAATCCAAACATGACAATTTAGTTCACACAGTAACATTCATTTAGTCAATTTCACATTTGCATCAGAATTCACACCAACGTGTCCGTGCTCCCAGGGTTCTGTAGGAACATCCCTCCCCGGAGAAAACCACAGATAAATTGTTTTTGACCCCTGTGCTTGCCCACAAATGGACAGCCATCCAAACACTTTCATAAACTGTGAGTGAGTCATCACACTGGGCCTCAGTGCCTGCAAGTCACCAGTTGTCAGTATCACCTTCTCTTATTCTTCCACTGCACTACATACAATGATAATATATGTTTGTAAAGTACAAACATATAAAGTATGACATTTTCTGTAATGTAATATTATAATGATGAATATTATGATATTACTTCACAGTATTTGTTGTTTCTAATCTGATGTTCAGATCAGAGATGTACTGTAGGTAACAAATGCATCCCTTACACTCTTAGAAAGGTGTTCTACGGCTGTAGAACCATCTGTTGTGGGTTCCATGTAGAACCATCTGTGTAAAGGGTTCTACATTGAATTCAAAAGGGTTCTACCTGGAACCCTTTATAAGGGCACTGCGTTCATCCACCTCTGGCCTGCTCGCCTCCCTACCACTGAGGAAGTACAGTTCCCGCTCAGCCCAGTCAAAACTGTTCGCTGCTCTGGCTCCCCAATGGTGGAACAAACTCCCTCACGACGCCAGGACAGCGGAGTCAATCACCACCTTCCGGAGACACCTGAAACCCCACCTCTTTAAGGAATACCTAGGATAGGATAAAGTAATCCTTCTCACCCCCCTTCCCCCCCCTTAAAATATGTAGATGCACTATTGTAAAGTGGCTGTTCCACTGGATGTCATAAGGTGAATGCACCAATTTGTAAGTCGCTCTGGATAAGAGCGTCTGCTAAATGACTTAAATGTAATGTAATGTAACCCAAAAGAGTTCTTCCTGGAACCAGAAAGGGTTCTCCTATGGGGACAGCCGAAGCCCTTTTAGGTTCTAGGTAGCACCTTTGTTTCTACGAGTGTATGCAGAGCACAAAGTGACAACAGTGGGCCATTTTCATGTGTGACCCCAGTGGGAATGCAACCCACAACTCTGGTGTTGTTAGTGCCATGCTCTTACTAACTGAACCACACAGGACCACTACGATACATAGTAGAACACAATACAGGTGGAAGGCGTGTGATTGCCATCCCCATCAGCGTACAACCCTCCTGTGATTTGGATGAGAACCTATGGCCAACTGCTCGAGACGGGCTTGATGCAAACTAGTGCTAAAAGTTCTGTTTCTATCATTTGTTCCATTAGATTAAAGTAATGATATATGAACAATACACAAATTGTTGGGCATCAATGATTGTGAAAGATGTCTTCAAGGATCACAGCTTTAATCACAGGTGGGATAGAAGTTCTGAACATTTGATGTTCAGTAAATGTGTATGGGTAGGTCAACTGTGTTGCCTAATGTGAAAGCAGTGCAATGTACTGTAATTTACAGTAATGTAGCATATTACATTCACAGGGCAATTTCGAAACACATATTTTTGCCATTAGATTAAGTGGTTGTTGAAACAATTAAATGAGAAGATATCATCATGTTGTGTTTGGTGTATTGAATAGACTTATACAGTCTCCGCCAACTGGGAACATTGACTTTACATTTCAGTCACACTGTAACCCTGCATTTCTGTGATGTGGATTGAATAGAGCCATGAATCAATGTTCTCATACTATTTCACAGTGAACATATATTTTGGATCAATGATTGTGTGGTGAAAGATGTCTCCATACAAATTTAGTATCAGAGTTTAACGTTTTGAAAATAAGACTTCCTGTGTTGCTGGTGTTACCAGTTAGGAGTTTTGTACTAATAGTTTTGATAATTCACCACAATTGTGATAATAGCACCAAAGTGAGATAAAAACAGTATTGAGGGAAACACAGTTATGGTGTCCTCTCTGAGTAATTGACTGTCTGACTGGCTGAGTGAGTGAATGCTGTTCACCCTGGTAGCATTGCCATCGGGTGCTTAAATAAATCAGCTACAGAGAAATATAAAAACTAGTGTAGCTTCCCTCGCTTTCTTTCCCCGTCCCTCTCTACATCCATCTCTTTCTACATCCATCCCTCTACATCCATCCCTCTCTACATCCATCTCTCTCTACATCCATCCCTCTACATCCATCCCTCTACATCCATCCCTCTCTACATCCATCCCTCTCTACATCCATCCCTCTACATCACATCCATCCCTCTCTACATCCATCCCTCTACATCCATCTCTCTCTACATCCATCCCTCTACATCCATCTCTCTCTACATCCATCCCTCTCTTCATCCATCTCTCTCTACATGTATCCCTCTATATCCATCCCTCTCTACATCCATCCTCTCTCCTCTACATCCATCCATCTCTCTCTATATCCGTCTCTCTCTACATCCATCCCTCTACATCCATCTCTCTCTACATCCATCCCTCTACATCCATCCCTCTCTCCATCTCTCTCTCCCTCCATTCACCTCTCTCTACATCTATCCCTCTACATGCATCTCTCTCTACATCTCTCTCTCCCTCCATCCCTCTACATCCATCTCTTTCTACATCCTTCTCTCTACATCCATCCCTCTACATCCATCTCTCTCTAAATCTCTCTCTCCCTCCATCCCTCTACATCCATCTCTCTCTACATCCATCCCTCTACATCCATCCCTCTCTCCATCTCTCTCTCCCTCCATCCCTCTACATCCATCTCTCTCTACATCCATCCCTCTACATCCATCCCTCTCCATCTCTCTCCCCCATCCCTCTACATCCATCTCTCTCTACATCCTTCTCTCTACATCCATCCCTCTACATCCATCCCTCTACATCCATCCCTCTCTACATCCATCCCTCTACATCCATCCCTCTCTCCATCTCTCTCTCCCGCCATCCATCTCTTTCTACATCCATCCCTCTACATCCACCTCTCTCTACATCCATCCCTCTACATCCATCCCTCTCTCCCTCCATCCATCTCTTTCTACATCCATCCCTCTACATCCACCTCTCTCTACATCCATCCCTCTACATCCATCTCTCTCTAAATCTCTCTCTCCCTCCATCCCTCTACATCCATCTCTCTCTACATTCATCCCTCTACATCCATCCCTCTCTCCATCTCTCTCTCCCTCCATCCCTCTACATCCATCTCTCTCTACATCCATCCCTCTACATCCATCCCTCTCCATCTCTCTCTCCCCCATCCCTCTACATCCATCTCTCTCTACCTCTCTCTCTCCCTCCATCCCTCTACATCCATCCCTCTACATCCATCCCTCTACATCCATCCCTCTCTCCATCTCATTCTCCCTCCATCCATTTCTTTCTACAACCATCCCTCTACATCCATCTCTCTCTACATCCATCCCTCTCTCCATCTCTCTCTCCCTCCATCCATCTCTTTCTACATCCATCCCTCTACATCCATCTCTCTCTACATCTCTCTCCCTCCATCCCTCTACATCCATCTCTCTCTAAATCCATCCCTCTACATCCATCTCTCTCTAAATCCATCCCTCTACATCCATCCCTCTCTCCCTCCATCCATCTTTTTCTACATCCATCCCTCTATATCCATCTCTCTCTACATCCATCCCTCTACATCCCTCTCTCATCTCTGTATCCCTCCATCCATCTCTTTCTACATCCATCCCTCTACATCCATCCCTCTCTCATCCCTCTACATAATCCCTCTCTCGCTCCATCCCTCTCTCCCCCGTCCCTCTCGGTCCCTCTCTCCCTCCGTCCCTCTCCCTCCGTCCCTCTCCCCCTCCGTCCCTCTCCCCCTCCGTCCCTCTCCCCCTCCGTCCCTCTCTCCCTCCGTCCCTCTCCCCCTCCATCCCTCACTACCTCCTCCAGTATTGCTCTTCTCTTCTGTTGATGTGTAATTCACAGGATTTCGCTCTTGGAACTTTCATTCTATTGCAAGACCTTCTCTACACACACACACACACACACACACACACACACACACACACACACACACACACACACACACACACACACACACACACACACACACACACACACACACACACACACACACACACACACACACACACACACACACACACACACACACACACACACACACACACACGTGTGTGTGTATTCGCCCCATTGTTAACATTTCCAGCAGCTCCACAGGATCAATTCCAGTTAAATATCAAATTGCTAGTTCTACTTGTTCTACTCCTCCTCAGCTCAGCTCTGGGTCCTGAGCCCTCTCAGTTCAACTCTGGGTCCTGAGCCCTCTCAGTTCAACTCTGGGTCCTGAGCCTTTCAGTTCAACTCTGGGTCCTGAGCCCTCTCAGTTCAACTCTGGGTCCTGAGCCCTCTCAGTTCAACTCTGGGTCCTGAGCCCTCTCAGTTCAACTCTGGGTCCTGAGCCCTCTCAGTTCAACTCTGGGTCCTGAGCCCTCTCAGTTCAACTCTGGGTCCTGAGCCCTCTCAGTTCAACTCTGGGTCCTGAGCCCTCTCAGCTCAGCTCTGGGTCCTGAGCCCTCTCAGTTCAGCTCTGGGTCCTGAGCCCTCTCAGCTCAGTTCTGGGTCCTGAGCACTCTCAGTTCAGCTCTGGGTCCTGAGCCCTCTCAGTTCAACTCTGGGTCCTGAGCCCTCTCAGTTCAACTCTGGGTCCTGAGCCCTCTCAGTTCAACTCTGGGTCCTGAGCCCTCTCAGTTCAACTCTGGGTCCTGAGCCCTCTCAGTTCAACTCTGGGTCCTGAGCCCTCTCAGTTCAACTCTGGGTCCTGAGCCCTCTCAGTTCAACTCTGGGTCCTGAGCCCTCTCAGTTCAACTCTGGGTCCTGAGCCCTCTCAGCTCAGCTCTGGGTCCTGAGCCCTCTCAGTTCAGCTCTGGGTCCTGAGCCCTCTCAGCTCAGTTCTGGGTCCTGAGCACTCTCAGTTCAGCTCTGGGTCCTGAACCCTCTCAGCTCAGCTCTGGGTCCTGAGCCCTCTCAGTTCAGTTCTGGGTCCTGAGCTCTGTTTGCCAACTAAACATATTCTTAAATGAGAGAGGGAAGGAGAGAGAGAGTGAGAGAAAGAGAGAAGGGAGAAAGAGAGAGAGAGAGAGAGAGAGAGAGAGAGAGAGAGAGAGAGAGAGAGAGAGAGAGAGAGAGAGAGAGAGAGAGAGAGAGAGAGAGAGAGAGATAGTGTTTTTTTGTTGTTTTTCACCTTATATATTCACTTTGTATGTTGTCTACTTCACTTGCTTTGGCAATGTTAACACATGTTTCCCATGCCAATAAAGCCCTTGAATTGAATTGAATTGAGTGTTCCGGAGTTCCAAATTGAGCAGCTGCTGAAAATTTAAAAAAATCAAGAGAAAACTGCCAGACTCAATAGAAGACAAAACAAGCAACAAATCAAAAAGACAGGCTTTTGAAAAAGTAACTATTTTTCATAAAATTGTACAGTTATCTTAGCTAGCTGAATTGCTAGCTGAATTGTTTACCTGTTGCTAAGCAGTTGCTAGGGACTCTCCTGGAAGAAGCTAGCTAGCTTACAAAGAATAACAAAACCATATCTAGTTAACAGAAGAAAGGAAGACAAAATAAGGACAAAATAAGGACAGAAGAAAAAAGAAAAGAAAGAGGACAACAAAGTGAAACCTCTAAAGAAACAAGAGACCATAATACAAGAAACAACACTTCTATTGCAACATGGTAGCCAACATCCCCAGCGTTGCTATGGAAATTGTTTACCCACCAGACATCCAAACAGAGAAAGCTAAGAAAAGTTTCAACGGTTTGTTGATGGGACAGAACCATGAATGCCTGTTTGCAGATCTTACCAGTTACAAAACAAGAGCAAATGTAATTTTTAATACCAATCGATGGAACATATGGAAAAAGGTTATTTGCAATCATTTCCCTTTCTCAAAAAAGAGGGACATCAGCCAAGGATGTCAGACAGCATTTTTGAAGAAGCTGATCAGAGTAACACATATCAAACAGTAAACTTATATAATAATGGAACTGTATTGATACAAGGCAATGATTCAAGCCTCCAGGCTTTTGAGAATAGGTTTGCTACCCTAAAAGCAGACGCTGACATCATCTCAGAAACTGAGGAAAAAGTCAAGGAGGGAGATGGAGAAAAGCAGACCCCAGTGGTCTCTGTGACCCAGCAGGAAGCCCTCAATGTCCCTTTACCTACCTCACCTGCAGCAGACAGAGTCAAGGACATGTCCATTTCAATAAGAACACCTGCTATGCAACATTTCCACAACACCCTCTCTCTAGTCGAAGCAGAGGTCATAGAACTCAGAGAGAACAAGCTTCAAGAGGAGGACACTGTCCAGAAACTAAAAGAAGAGATGAAACAGTTCAGGGAGGAGAGCAGCGCATCTATTGCTAAATTAGAAAGCAGAATGGACAAGCTGAGTCAGACAAATGATGACCTCAGAGACCATCTGAGCACAACAAGAAAGGAGCTCGAACAAAAAGAGAGGTACATTGACACCCTCAACCGGCAGAGAGTCATTGTGTCCTCTGCATCTAGAGAACATGTCCACCAGCTTGGTACAACACAAGCAGAACCTGAGACCAGCATGGCCTCCACCACACAGCCTGATGACACTGCACCAGCCTCTCAGTCTGCTCCAGCCCAGGTCAACCTACCAGCCTCTCAGTCTGCTTCAGCCCAGGTCAACCTACCAGCCTCCCAGTCTGCTCCAGCCCAGGTCAGAATACCAGCCTCCCAGTCTGCTCCAGCCCAGGTCAACCTACCAGCCTCTCAGTCTGCTCCAGCCCAGGTCAACCTACCAGCCTCTCAGTCTGCTCCAGCCCAGGTCAACCTACCAGCCTCTCAGTCTGCTCCAGCCCAGGTCAACCTACCAGCCTCTCAGTCTGCTCCAGCCCAGGCCAGAATACCAGCCTCCCAGTCTGTTCCAGCACAGGTCAACCTACCAGCCTCTCAGTCTGCTCCAGCCCAGGTCAACCTACCAGCCTCTCAGTCTGCTCCAGCCCAGGTCAACCTACCAGCCTCTCAGTCTGCTCCAGCCCAGGTCAACCTACCAGCCTCTCAGTCTGCTCCAGCCCAGGTCAACCTACCAGCCTCCCAGTCTGCTCCACCCAGACAATCACCCACAACTGCAATCCTAATTGATTCAAATGGGAAGTTCTTAGTCCAGGAAAGATTATTCCCTAGACACCAGGTGTATAAGTTCTGGTGTCCTACAACTGACAGTGTAATGCAGCTACTCAGTCAGACCAGGAATGACACCGCTGACAACATCATCATCCACACTGGCACAAACGACCTTCATGCCAAAGGTGAAAATGTATCTGGGGCAGTGAGAAGAGTGGCGGAACGGGCACAGGCTATGTTCCCAACAACCAATATAGTTGTGTCCACCCTCCTACCAAGAAAAGACTTCCCAGGAAAGTTGATGGACAAAATAAATCAACAGATCACTGTGGACTGTGCCTCACTGCTCAACATCAGAACGGCTCACCACCCCACTCTGACATGTCAACACTTATATGATAATATACATCTTGATCAGGACAGTATCAGAACCTTTGCCAAGGACCTAAAAGATGCAACACTTGGCAGGGACCCACACACCCTTCACCCCAGCAACAAAGGTCCCCCGCCCCACCTTCTGAAACAACAGTACCTCCACCATCCCGAGGAGAAAAGAGCCAGACATGGCTTATTACAGCACAGCTCTACTAGACCAGGCCCAACACAGCACATATTTACCAGACCAGACCCGCCTCAGGACAGCACAACTAAACCCGGCCCATCACAACGCAGCTCTACTAGACCCGGCCCATCACAACACAGCTCTACTAGACCCGGCCCATCACAACACAGCTCTACTAGACCCGGCCCATCACAACACAGCTCTGACCACTACTCCAGGGTAGGTCAGAACACTGCCCTTCAGGGAAGTAGACCACATGATGCAGTCCACACCATGTATCAGTCAGATCGTCAGCCTACATATGCTGAGGTAACCTCTGGCAGAAGACCCCTAGAACAATCAGAGATAGGAGAGGTGCGCCAACTACTGCAACTAATATGCAGACTACTGAGCTAGACATTCCCTTTAATTCACACGCGGGCACGCACACGCACACACACACAAACACACAGGGTTGCAGATTGCATTGTACTTATTTTATGTGCAATCTTATTCCATTCTTATTAATTTGTTTACAAATTCCTAAATGTATTGACACCGGTATTATAACAATTATTATATGTAATGGTGTGTGTGTGTGTGTGTGTGTGTGTGTGTGTGTGTGTGTGTGTGTGTGTGTGTGTGTGTGTGTGTGTGTGTGTGTGTGTGTGTGTGTGTGTGTGTGTGTGTGTGTGTGTGTGTGTGTGTGTGTGTGTGTGTGCATGTATGTATATATATGTATGTGTGTGTATGTATATTGTATGTCTGTGTGTATGTATGTATGTATGTATGTATGTATGTATGTATGTATGTATGTATGTATGTATGTATGTATGTATGTATGTATGTATGTATGTATGTATGTATGTATGTATGTATGTATGTATGTATGTATGTATGTATGTATGTATGTATGTATGTATGTATGTATGTATGTATGTATGTATGTGTATGTGTATGTGTATGTATGTATATACATATATATATATGCATGTGTGTGTGTATGTGTATGTGTGTATATGTATGTATATATATATATATATATATATATATATATATATATATATATATATATGTGTGTGTGTGTGTGTGTATGTGTACATGCATACATGTACACATACACACATACATACATACACATACACGTACACATACATATGCATATATTGTCACGGTTCATGAATCCACTGCCTCTCTCTCTCTCTCTCTCTCTCTCTCTCTCTCTCTCTCTCTCTCTCTCTCTCTCTCTCTCTCTCTCTCTCTCTCTCTCTCTCTCTCTCTCTCTCTCTCTCTCTCTCTCTCTCTCTCTCTCTCTCTCTCTCTCTCTCTCTCTCTCTCTCTCTCTCTCTCTCTCTCTCTCTCTCTCTCTCTCTCTCTCTCTCTCTCTCTCTCTCGTGTTTGTGTGGGTGTGGTTCCCAATCTCGGCCTGATTGTCTGCGCCAGCTGGAACCACTTATCTTCCCTTTATATGTTCTGTAACCAGTGTTTCTTGTTGTCAGATTGTTGTTACTTCCCTGAGGTTGTGTTGTTACTTCCCTGAGGTTGTGTCGTGTGTCAGTGCTCATCTCTCGCCGCCCTTGTGTGGATTATCTGCTGTGCTCCTTCCTTCCCATCCGGACACACTCCCCTGGATTTCTCAGCACGCTATCACCGGAAGATGCGCCCTAGTCCCTGGGTCGGATTCCGTCTGAGTACAGTCTGTCTGTCCTGTTGCTGATATAAATTGTATTCATTAAACCATCGTTGCTTGCATCTTGCATCCGCCTCTGTATTGTCACAGAACGATCTGACCAGACCATGGATGCAGCGAGTTCAACGAGTCTGACCAAATTCATTTCCCGCAGTATCACGAGAATGACACCGGTACGTCACTGGAGAGCGTCTCCAGCACAGGTCGGGCAGTACAAGCCATTGCGATGTACTTCACTCAAACCAATCAATGTACTTCACTCAAACCAGTGAATATCACTTATTATAAATGAGATCATTAACTATCAGCTCTTGGAATATTCAGGGCCTATACTCTTCACATTTTGGTTATAAAACAACAAATCCAGAATTGATTAAAAACATCAAGGGACAGGACATCATAATCCTACTGGAAACATGGTGTCGTGGAGACATAGATACTCAGTGTCCCTCAGGCTATAGAGAAAGTTTACTACCATCAATCAAACATAAAAATGTTAAACGGGCCGAGACTCAGGTGGAATCATCATTTGGCATAAGCAGGACTTAGCACTGAATGAAATGAAAAAAGGTACCACTCACATTTGGCTAAAACTTAACAAAGGTACAATCTATTGTGACAATGATGTATACATATGTGCACCTTATGCTCCTCCTTCAGATTCATCATATTATGATGATCAGTTTTTTTACAATCTCCAGACAGAAATCATTACATTTCAGGCGCAGGGTAAAGTGCTTCTTTGTGGAGATTTCAATGCAAGAACAGGTTCTG
The DNA here is from genome assembly GCF_021184085.1 of Oncorhynchus gorbuscha. Taxonomy (NCBI): domain Eukaryota; kingdom Metazoa; phylum Chordata; class Actinopteri; order Salmoniformes; family Salmonidae; genus Oncorhynchus; species Oncorhynchus gorbuscha. The sequence continues at coordinate 85,108,418 of NC_060185.1, forward strand.
AGCCTGACTACACTGATGTGGGAGGTAAACACCACATATTTGGACACCCCTCCTTGTACAGTAGCCCTATTATAAATAATAGAAACAGTCCTGACCAAATACTGAACAAAAATGGAAAAGAGTTAGTACATCTCTGTCGAGCCTTAGGCCTGTACATGCTTAATGGTAGAATCAGAGGGGACTCTTTAGGTCAGTTTACTTACTGCTCAGCTCTTGGGACAAGTGTAGTCGATTATGCCATCACTGACATTGACCCCTCCTCCATTAGTACATTCACTGTCAGACCACAGACACCATTGTCAGATCACAGTCAGAAATTAACCGGCAATATTCATTTAAAAAAAAACAGCCCAATAAACTCTACAACATAAACCAATCGTACAGATGGGCTCCAAACAGTGCAGAGAAATTCATTGAAACATTGAACTCAAATGAAATGATGAACTCTATACAGTTTTTCAATAACTCACAGTACCAAAACAATAAAGATGGTGTCAATTCAGCTACCCAAAACATCAACTGCATATTCCAAAAAGCAGCATCGAAAGCAAATTTGAGAAAACCAAAGCAATGCAACATCAGAAGCAAAAATCAAAATGTTTCTGACAAATGGTTTGATAATGAATGTAAAACAATTAGAAAACACCTAAGACAAATGTCAAACAACAAACATAAGCAGCAAAACAACCCAGAGCTACGATATGAATACTGTGAAACTCTGAAACACTAGAAACAACCCAGAGCTACGATATGAATACTGTGAAACTCTGAAACACTAGAAACAACCCAGAGCTACGATATGAATACTGTGAAACTCTGAAACACTAGAAACAACCCAGAGCTACGATATGAATACTGAAACTAAACACTAGAAACAACCCAGAGCTGAAAATACTGTGAAACTCTGAAACACTAGAAACAAACACTATGAATACTGTGAAATCTGCACTAGAAATTGAATTAATTATACCAACAAGAACTTGATGAAATTGAAAACGCAATTGACCAAAATCAGTTCTGGGACATGTGGAACAATTTAAGCACAACAAAGCCACAAGAATTAGCCATACAAGATGTAGGAATTTCGAAAACTTATTTTGATAATCTATACAAAAACATCCCACAAAAAGACTAACAACAGAACCAATTATAAATTAAAGAAAAATTGAACATCCTTGAATCAGTCATTAAAAACAACCAAAATCCATTAGATGACCCAATAACCCAACAAGAACTAAATGAAAAGCTCAAATCTATTAAATCAAAAAAGGCTTGTGGTGTAGACAACATCAGCAATGAAATGCTGAAAAACAGCACACCTCAGTTGCAAAATGCTGTGCTTAAATTGTTCAACATGGTTTTAACTTCTGGCTGCTTCCCTGATGTCTGGAACCAGGGGCTCATCTCCCCTATCCACAAAAGTGGAGACAAATCAGACCCCAATAATTACAGGGGAATTTGCGTCAACAGTAACTTGGGAAAGATTTTCTGTAGCATTTTGAATTCAAGAATTCAAACCATTCTTCAAGAAAAATGTCACGCCTTGGTCATTGTATTTTGTGTTTTTGTTATATGTTTGGGTAGGCCAGGGTGTGACATGGGTTTATATGTTGTGTTTCGTATTGGGGTTTGTATTATTTGGGATCGCGGCTGATTAGGGGTGTTGTTAGGCTTGGCTGCCTGAGGCGATTCTCAATTAGAGTCTGGTGCTTATCGTTGTCTCTGATTGGGAACCGTATTTAGGCAGCCTGAGTTTCGCTTTGTATTTCGTGGGTGATTGTACCTGTCTCTGTGTTGTAGTCACCAGATAGGCTGTAATTAGTTTCACGTTCCGTTCTGTTGTTTTTGTATTTAGTTTCAGTTATTTCATGTACCGCGTTTTTCATTCATTAAAGTCATGAGTAACCAACACGCTGCATTTCGGTCCGACTCTCTTCTTTCAACAGACGAACGCTGTTACAAAAAAATGTAAATGTCAAATTGGCTTTCTTCCTAACCATCGCACTACTGACCATATATTCTGTCACGCCTTGGTCAGTGTATTTTGTGTTTTTGTTATATGTTTGGGTAGGCCAGGTGTGACATGGGTTTATATGTTGTGTTTCGTATTGGGGTTTGTATTATTTGGGATCGCGGCTGATTAGGGGTGTGGTATAGGCTTGGCTGCCTGAGGCGATTCTCAATTAGAGTCAGGTGCTTATCGTTGTCTCTGATTGGGAACCGTATTTAGGCAGCCTGAGTTCGCTTTGTATTTCGTGGGTGTTTGTTCCTGTCTCTGTGTTGTAGTCACCAGATAGGCTGTAATTAGTTTCACGTTCCGTTCTGTTGTTTTTGTATTTAGTATTCAGTTATTTCATGTACCGCGATTAATTTTCATTAAAGTCATGAGTAACCTACACGCTGCATTTCGGTCCGACTCTCTTCTTTCAACAGACGAACGCCGTTACATATACACCTTACACACACTAATTAATAAACACGTCCACCAAAAAAAAAGATGGCAAAATCTTTGCTTGCTTTATTGACTTTAAAAAAGCATTTGATTCGATTTGGCACGAAGGGCTATTCTACAAAATTCTACAAAGTGGGCTTGGTAGTAAGGTGTATGACTTAATAAAATGTATGTACACAGAAAACAAGTGTGCAATAAAAATCAAAAACCAAAGAACATAATTTTTTTCACAATGTCGAGGTGTGAGACAAGGCTGCAATTTGAGTCCAAATCTTTTCAACATTTATATCAATGAATTAGCAGACATGTTGGACCAATCTCCAGCCCCAGGACTCACACTATTTGACACATAGGTGAAATACCTGCTATATGCTGATGACTTGGTACTTCTATCACCAACCAAAGAAGGTCTTCAACAAAACATTAATATTCTGGAGCAATATTGCCATAATTGGGCCCTGGCAGTAAATTTCCCAAAAACTAAAATCATGATTTTCCAAAAAAAAACAAGATGTCAAAAAGACAAATGTAAATTCACCCTGAACAACACCTTAATTGAACACACAAAAAATGACACCTACCTTGGTCTGACCATATCGGCATCGGGAAACTTTAAAATGGCAGCGAATGCACTCAAAGAAAAAGCCCGCAGAGCAATGTATGCAATAAAAATGAAATTATTCAAAATCAACATCCCAATTTAAATTTAGACTAAAATATTTGACAGTGTAATCCTACCAATAGCACTTTATGGAAGTGAGGTTTGGGGGCCACTCAATAAACTGGATTTTAAAATGTGGGACAAACATCCAATTGAAGCCCTACATGCAGAATTCTGTCGGAAAATCCTACAAGTCCAGAGAAATACACCAACTAATGCATGTAGGGCAGAATTAGGCTGTTTTCCAGTAATAATGAAGATACAGAAAAGATCATTAAAATGTTGGCTACATCTAAATTCAAGTCCAAATTCGAGTCTGCAATTTAAAACACTTCAAACCCAAGAGCTGAGCCCAGAAACGAGCCCTTTCAGTCAGCTGGTGTTTGACCTCACCAACCAAGCTGACACCAGCACTGCTTCAAAAGAAAGAATTACAATAAGCAAAATCATGAACCAATCAAAGGAATCATATTTACAATACTGGAAAAACTAAACAAAATCCCAAAGCCGACTAAATTGCTATCTGACCCTAAACAGAGAATATGGCTGATGATCTCTACTCTGTCAGAGATACGAAGCAGAGACAGATCCTTACCAAGTACAGGCTGAGTGACCACCGATTGGCAATAGAAACCGGCAGACATAAAAAGACATGGCTACCCAAAGAGGAGCGTGTATGTGGTCACTGCATGACAGGGGAGGTAGAGACAGAGATGCACTTTCTCCTTTACTGTGATAAATATTCCTCACAAAGAGATTCATTATTCACAGAAATGACTAGATATATTCGAAAAACTAAGAATATTCATGGGCGAAGGAGAAATGGCTCCTCTTTCAGACAAATATGCATCTGCCTGCCATAGCCTGAGGGACACTGAATAATAACATCTGCATAGTAAACAGTAACTTACTTATTATTACTATTATTGTTATTACTATAATTATTCATGTTTATCATTTCAAATATGGGTGGTAATGGTAGTGATAACAGTTTTGTGATGGTAGTAGTAGTCGTAGTAATGATGATTGTAGTTGTAGTACTGATATAAAGAAGATGACCGTTATTTAGTTATAAGTTAGTTATAGTTTCATTTTCCATAATTTGATTTTACATTTATTACATTACTACTATTGACTGTTACCATTTTATATTATTATTTGCTATCATTTATAATTTTGTTACAATGTATATTGTATACATTGTTGCTTTGGCAATATTGACACAATGTTTTTCATGTCAATAAAGCAGCTTGAATTTGAATTTGAGAAAGAGAGAGAGAGAGAGAGAGAGAGAGAGAGAGAGAGAGAGAGAGAGAGAGAGAGAGAGAGAGAGAGAGAGAGAGAGAGAGAGAGAGAGAGAGAGAAAGAGAGAGAGAGAAAGAAGGGAGAGAGAGAGAGAGAGAGAGAGAGAGAGAGAGAGAGAGAGAGAGAGAGAGAGAGAGAGAAAGAGAGAGAGAGAGAGAGAGGAGAAAGAGAGAGAGAGAGAAGGGAGAGAAAGAGAGAGAGAGAGAGAGAGAGAGAGAGAGAGAGAGAGAGAGAGAGAGAGAGAGAGAGAGAGAGAGAGAGAGAGAGAGAGAGAGAGAGAGAGAGAGAGAGAGAGAGAGAGAAGGGGGGAGAGAGAGAAAGAGAAACTCCACTTCCTTCTGACCATCCATTCCTCCTTCTTGTCTACCAGTTAGTGTTGAAGTGTGTGCATGCCTGTGCATCAGTGTCTGAGGGGAGACTGATAAGGTCTTCAAGGACTCAGACACTCAGTGAAGGAACCATTCCTCCTGACTGAAACACAACATGGGAATATATCAGATGTGTGTTGCTCCCAGCAGCAGCAGTAACATGTATTAATCAATGCCTTGGTGAGCTGGAGAGAAGCATGAGTAAAGCTGATCTATTTACTAGCTTTCAATCACGCACGCACAGTAACACCCTTGCACACACACACACACACACACGCATACACCTCAACTTGCAGGTCACCCGTGATACAAGTCAGTATTCGATGTCCATCCACGTCTGAGGATGTCAGGAGATGCCGTGGAAACCGGCCATTAGGGGCAACAGTGAGCGCTGTTACCTTCAGGTAGGTTTCAGATTTGCTAGGACTTTGTGGACAGGGATGGTGGATGGGCGTAAGCATCTGCCTCTGGTTCTTAAGGTTTCATGTTTGAATCCAGCGATAGAAAGTTGTTTTTGATATCTTTGTTTTAAGACTATGTTTGTGCCCATCCGACATCCACAACACCTATCCACAAGGTAACAGTGCTCGCTGTTGCCCCTAGTGGCAGGTTTCAATGTCATCTCCCGACATCCTCAGACATGGATGGACATTCAATGCTGACTTGAATCATGGTTGACGACCTGGCTGAAGACCTGGCCGAAGACCTGGCTGAAGACCTGGCTGAAGACCTGGCTGAAGACCTGGCTGAAGACCTGGACGAAGACCTGGCTGAAGACCTGGCTGAAGACCTGGCTGAAGACCTGGCTGAAGACCTGGACGAAGACCTGGCTGAATACCTGGCTGAAGACCTGGACGAAGACCTGGCTGAAGACCTGGCTGAAGACCTGGACGAAGACCTGGCTGAAGACCTGGCTGAAGACCTGGCTGAAGACGGAGCGATTGTCTTCCTCTTCACCTCCAGGGGAAAGCAAGGGAATTTTATAATCCCGAAATGTGACTATTACAGTGCAGAGGAGAAGTGAGTCAGAGTGTTTGTGTGTGTTTGTGTTTGCAGGCATACGTGTGTGATACCCAGCTTGGCTTTGACCTGTCTATCACACTACAGGCCTCATAATCCCGGTCTTTTGGGTAGAGTTCCTAATTGATGTGACAAAGTGCAGAGGAATATCTGCTTTCTCCAGAGCGGTATTCCAATCTGTCACTTCTTTCTCTCTGTCCGTCTGTCTGTCCCGTATCCCTTTCATGGCCTTGTATGGATGAACTGAACAGAAACACCCTCTTGACATCCGATGGTCAGATATTATCATGATCTCTTGGTATCAAGTGTTGAGTGTGTTTGTGTGTGTGTGTTGTCTCTGAGTGTGTGTGTGTGTGTTGTCTCTGAGTGTGTTTGTGTGTGTTGTCTCTGAGTGTGTTAGTGTGTGTGTGTGTGTGTGTGTGCGTGCGTGCGTGCGTGCGTGTGTGTGTGTCTCTGAGTGTGTGTGTGTGTGTGTTGTCTGTGTGTGTGTGTTGTCTCTGAGTGTGTGTGTGTTGTCTCTGAGTGTGTGTGTGTGTGTGTGTTGTCTCTGAGTGTGTGTGTGTGTGTTGTCTCTGAGTGTGTGTGTGTGTTGTCTGTGTGTGTGTGTTGTCTCTGAGTGTGTGTGTGTGTTGTCTCTGAGTGTGTGTGTGTTGTCTCTGAGTGTGTTAGTGTGTGTGTGTGTGTGTGTGTGTGTCTGTGTGTGTGTGTGTGTTGTCTCTGAGTGTGTGTGTGTGTGTGTGTGTGTGTGTGTGTGTGTGTGTGTGTGTGTGTGTGTGTGTGTCTCTGAGTGTGTGTGTGTGTGTGTGTGTGTGTGTGTGTGTGTGTGTGTGTGTGTGTGTGTGTGTGTGTGTGTGTGTGTGTGTGTGTGTTGTCTCTGAGTGTGTGTGTGTTGTCTCTGTGTGTGTGTTGTCTCTGAGTGTGTGTGTGTTGTCTCTGAGTGTGTTTGTGTGTGTGTGTGTGTTGTCTCTGAGTGTGTTTGTGTGTGTGTGTGTTGTCTCTGAGTGTGTGTGTGTTGTCTCTGAGTGTGTCTCTGAGTGTGTGTTGACTCTGAGTGTGTGTGTGTGTTGACTCTGAGTGTGTGTGTGTGTGTGTGTGTTGTCTCTGAGTGTGTGTGTGTGTGTGTTGACTCTGTGTGTGTGTGTGTGTGTGTTGACTCTGAGTGTGTGTGTGTGTGTGTGTGTGTGTGTGTGTGTGTGTGTGTGTGTGTGTGTGTGTGTGTGTGTGTGTGTGTGTGTGTGTGTGTGTGTGTGTGTGTGTGTGTTGACTCTGTGTGTGTGTGTTGTCTCTGAGTGTGTGTGTGTGTTGTCTCTGAGTGTGTGTGTGTGTTGACTCTGAGTGTGTGTGTGTGTTGACTCTGAGTGTGTGTGTGTGTGTGTGTTGTCTCTGAGTGTGTGTGTGTGTGTGTTGACTCTGTGTGTGTGTGTGTGTGTGTGTTGACTCTGAGTGTGTGTGTGTGTGTGTTTGAATCTGAGTGTGTGTGTGTGTGTGTGACTCTGAGTGTGTGTGTGTGTTGAATCTGAGTGTGTGTGTGTGTGTTGTCTCTATACGTGTGTGTTGGAGGACAAATCAAACATCAAAAGGATGACGGGTGGTTACAAAGTGGTTTTGTCTGCAGAAATCTAAATGATCCTTCCGCCTCACCTTTCATCCTGTAAGACTATAGGTCTGTTGAAGCTTTTAAGGAGAGTATTATTGTTATGATTATACCGGATGGCTGAGGTGGGTTTGTCTGAAAAAGCTTTTAACAACTGACATATTTGTAGACATGACATCCCTTCCAAAAATAACGTGAGCATATGAAGTCAATGTCAGAGTCTTTGGGCGGGTTGGGTTAGACACCAGGCTCAAAGGAAATTACACACACACACACCTATTACAAGCAGACACACACGGACGCACACACAGAAAACGCAAACTCTACAGTCAGAGTTGATTCAGCAGCAGAGATAGTTTTGTTTGACAGTCTTATTTTGTCCAGGAAGAAGCAGGTGTCCATGCTGTCACTTAGAAACCTTATTTCCATATTAATCTGGTGTAACTGGAAACTCCATTTCAATAGCTGTCAACAGTATGACATTGAATAATAAAAAATAAAAAAGTTTACAAAAAAGTTATATTTATGTGTATGTTTGTTAAAAGTTTTTGTTTTGCTAATAATTGCCAAATGTTTTCAATTAGTGTTCAAGACTTGTTGAGAGACAGCACTCTCCGTTTCTATATGTCTGTGTCTGTTTCTGCGTCTGTGTACCTGACTGTGTCTGTGTCTGTGTCTGTAACTGTGTCTGTGTGACTGTGTGACTGTGTGTCTGTGTGACTGTGTGACTGTGTGTGTGTGTGTGTGTGTGTGTGTGTGTGTGTGTGTGTGTGTGTGTGTGTGTGTGTGTGTGTGTGTGTGTGTGTGTGTGTGTGTGTGTGTGTGTGTGTGTGTGTGTGTGAGCGTGTGTCTGCGTCTGTGTACCTGACTGTGTCTGTGTCTGTGTCTGTGTGTGTGTGAGCGTGTGTCTGTTTCTGTGTCTGCGTACCTGACTGTGTCTGTGTCTGTGTCTGTGTCTGTGACTGTGTCTGTTTCTGACTGTGTACCTGACTGTGTCTGTGTCTGTGACTGTGTCTGTGACTGTCTGTGTCTGTGTCTGTGTCTGTGTCTGTGTCTGTGTCTGTGTCTGTCTGTGTGTGAGCGTGTCTGTTTCTGCGTCTGTGTACCTGACTGTGTCTGTGTCTGTGTCTGTGACTGTGTCTGTGACTGTGTCTGTATCTGTGTGTGTGTGAGCGTGTGTCTGTTTCTGCATCTGTGTACCTGACTGTGTCTGTGACTGTGTCTGTGACTGTGACTGTGTCTGTGACTGTGTCTGTGTCTGCGACTGTGTCTGTGTCTGTGTCTGTGTCTGTGTCTGTGTCTGTGTCTGTGTCTGTGTGTGTGTGAGCGTGTGTCTGTGTCTGCGTCTGTGTACCTGACTGTGTCTGTGTCTGTCTGTGTCTGTGTCTGTGTGTGTGTGAGCGTGTGCCTGTGTCTGCGTCTGTGTACGTGCGTGTACACGAGTGTGTGCTTGCGGGTACGTGTGTGTATCAGGCCTCTCATATAAACCTACTTACCTATGAAAATAGATATAAATAGATATGCAGCCGTTTACTTTGACATTTGGAGAAAGGTGGACACACGTAGGATTTTGCAGTGAGACTGTGAGGGTTGTTGCAGGTTGGAAATGAAAAACATGATTTAGATTCAGAGTCGGGTTCTAAACTCAATTATTTGCTGTCACTTTCAAATCAAAATCAATTTCCTAGACTGTTGTTCCCCTTCTGTGGCTGAAATAACTTCTCTCACTGGGTGTGTGATGAAAGATTTTTACTCAGTGTGTTTATATCTCTAGGGAGGGTGTGTGTGTGTGTGTGTGTGTGTGTGTGTGTGTGTGTGTGTGTGTGTGTGTGTGTGTGTGTGTGTGTGTGTGTGTGTGTGTGTGTGTGTGTGTGTGTGTGTGTGTGTGTGTGTGTGTGTGTGTGTGTGTGTGTGTGTGTGTGTGTGTGAAGGTGTACCTTGGGAGACGGAAGAGAGTGTGGCAGGTATGACCTGAGTTGGCCTAACACTGTGACTGTGTGTGTGTATTTGTGTGTGCATGTGTGTGCATGTGTGTGCATGTGTGTCCTCGTGTGCATGTGTACATGCGTGTATGTCTGTGTTTGCATTTACAAACAAACACATATACAAACACACAACACTTAACCTTTTCACATGTGAGTTCCAAATACCTCTAACAGTGTGAGTTTTTTTTATGCATGTGTTGTCTGAATACACTCAGTGTTCCAAAATGGGAGGATTACGCAACAGGACAGTTAACACGCCCTGCCTGCTAAGTATCTACAGGCTGTGTTTCAACCTGTCAATTTCTAATTATTTTCTAACAAGTTGTATTTTCTAACAACAGTTTGAATTAAGGTGTTTTCCACCTCCTCATTAATTCACATTCAGCGTTGTGGACAATTTATTTTTGAGGCTTTACTGATAAACATCTCTCTTCAAGGAGAACCAACCAAACTTCACTCATGTTTGTGCAGATCAAGTATATACTGTATATATCTGCTCAGTCTTGCAAGAATTGGAAACATGTTCTTGCTGGCACTTGCTCTGCATTCCTTGTTGTTTTCCTTACAAATAATAACTTAGGACATGTGTGCGTTCCTATCAAAGTAAGTTCCTTATTTTCTGTATATCGTGTTGTCGTTTCTACTGTAGGCTCATATTGTATGTATGTACCCTACCATTCAAAAGTTTGGTGTCACTTAGAAATGTCCTTGTTTTTGAAAGAAAAGCAATTTTTTGGTCTATTAAAATAACAGAAATACAGTGTAGACATTGTTAATGTAGTAAATGATAAATTGTAGCTGGAAATGGCACATTTTATTATGGAATATCTACATAGGCTTACAGAGGCCCATTATCAGCAACCATCACTCCTGTGTTCCAATGGCACATTGTGTTAGCTAATCCATGTTTATAATTTTAAAAGGCTAATTGATCATTAGAAAACCCTTTTGCAATTATGTTAGCAAAGCTGAAAACTGTTGTTCTAATTAAAGAAGCAATAAAACTGGCCTTCTACAGACTAGTTGAGTATCTGGAGCATCAGCATTTGTGGGTTCGATTACAGGCTCAAAATGGCCAGAAACAAAGACCTTTCTTCTGAAACTCGTCAGTCTATTCTTGTTCTGAGAAATAATGGCTATTCCATGCGAGAATTGCCAAGAAACTGAAGATCTCGTACAACGCTGTGTACTACTCCCTTCACTGAACACCGCAAACTGGATCTAACCAGATTAGAAAGAGGTGTAGGAGGCCCTGGTGCCCTGAGCAAGAGGAAAAGTACATTAGAGTGTCTGGTTTGAGATACAGACACCTCACAAGTCCTCAACTGGCAGATTCATTAAATAGTATCCACAAAACACCAGTCTCAACGTCAACAGTGAAGAGGCGACTCTGGGATGCTGGCCTTCATAAATATTAACTACACAACAAACATCAACTAATAAAAAACTGAATGACTGAACAGCACCTTAAGGAAAAGCAATATGTCTCAGGTTCTTTGGTAGGCTATTCTGGAGGTTGGAGACATAGTAAATTAAGGCTGCCTCTCCATGCCTCTTGGCCGTAGGCTTTGGGATAGTTAAAAGCCCAATGCCAGAGCACCTGAGAGACCTACTGGTTACATAACTTAAAAGATGGTCTCACATGTATTGGGGTGCACAGTCTTGGATTGATTTGAAAAACCTCTTGAAGAATCTTAAAATGAATTATGAAACTAACAGGCAGTGCAGACTTTACACCGGTTTTAATGTGTCCATCTGGTTGTAATGTGTCCTTCTGGTTTTAATGTGTCCATCTGGTTTTGATGTGTCCATCTGGTTTTAATGTGTCCATCTGGTTTTAATGTGTCCTTCTGGTTTTAATGTGTCCATCTGGTTTTGATGTGTCCATCTGGTTTTAATGTGTCCATCTGGTTTTAATGTGTCCATCTGGTTTTAATGTGTGCTCTCCATCTGGTTTTAATGTGTGCTTTCCATCTGGTTTTAATGTGTGCTCTCCATCTGGTTTTAATGTGTGCTCTCCATCTGGTTTTAATGTGTCCATCTGGTTTTAATGTGTCCATCTGGTTTTAATGTGTGCTCTCCATCTGGTTTTAATGTGTGCTCTCCATCTGGTTTTAATGTGTGCTCTCCATCTGGTTTTAATGTGTGCTCTCCATCTGGTTTTAATATGTGCTCTCCATCTGGTTTTAATGTGTGCTCTCCATCTGGTTTTAATGTGTGCTCTCCATCTGGTTTTAATGTGTCCATCTGGTTTTAATGTGTGCTCTCCATCTGGTTTTAATGTGTCCATCTGGTTTTAATGTGTGCTCTCCATCTGGTTTTAATGTGTGCTCTCCATCTGGTTTTAATGTGTGCTCTCCATCTGGTTTTAATGTGTGCTCTCCATCTGGTTTTAATGTGTGCTCTCCATCTGGTTTTAATGTGTGCTCTCCATCTGGTTTTAATATGTGCTCTCCATCTGGTTTTAATGTGTGCTCTCCATCTGGTTTTATTGTGTGCTCTCCATCTTGTTTTAACATGTGCTCTCCATCTGGTTTTAATGTGTGCCTTCCATCTGGTTTTAATGTGTCCATCTGGTTTTAATGTGTGCTCTCCATCTGGTTTTAATGTGTGCTCTCCATCTGGTTTTAATGTGTGCTCTCCATCTGGTTTTAATGTGTGCTCTCCATCTGGTTTTAATGTGCCCATCTGGTTTTAATGTGTGCTCTCCATCTGGTTTTAATGTGTGCTCTCCATCTGGTTTTAATATGTGCTCTCCATCTGGTTTTAATGTGTGCTCTCCATCTGGTTTTAATGTGTGCTCTCCATCTGGTTTTAATGTGTGCTCTCCATCTGGTTTTAATGTGTGCTCTCCATCTGGTTTTAATGTGCCCATCTGATTTTAATGTGTCCATCTGGTTTTAATGTGTGCTCTCCATCTGGTTTTAATGTGTGCTCTCCATCTGGTTTTGGTCAATAACCTTGCCTTGCGGACTTTACACTGGTTTTAATGTGTGCTCTCCATCTGGCTTTGGTCAGTATCCTATTTGCAGCTTTCTCGGGTAGACACACAGGAGAGCATTACAGTAGTCGAGCCTGCTTGTACTAAAAGCATGGATTGAGTCTTTCTGTATCAGCCTGAGAAAGAAACTTCAGCACTTTGGCAATGTTCCCCGGGTGATTAAAAGCTACCATGGTCACATTCCTAATGTGTGTGTCACGTTCTGATGTTTATTTCCTTAGTTTTGTCGTTATTTAGTATGGTCAGGGCGTGAGTTGGGATGGGCAGTCTATGTTTGTTTTTCTATGATTTTGGGATTTCTATGTTTCGGCAGGTGTCATTAGATGGTGAAGTGGGGTCCACGTCCCGCGCGCCAGAGCCGCCACCGTGGACAGACGCGCAACCAGACACTCCCCTATAGGTTCAGGTTTTGCGGCCGGAGTCCGCACCTTGGGGGGGGGGGGGGGGGGGTACTGTCACGTTCTGACCTTTATTTCCTTTGTTTTGTCATTATTTAGTATGGTCAGGGCGTGAGTTGTGGTTGGCAGTCTATGTTTGTTTTTCTATGATTTTGGGATTTCTATGTTTCGGCCTAGTATGGTTCTCAATCAGAGGCAGGTGTCATTAGTTGTCTCTGATTGAGAATCATACTTACGTAGCCTGGGTTTACTGTTTGTTTGTGGGTGATTGTCTATGTTAGTTGCTTGTGTCAGCACAGGTCTCATTATAGCCGTTTCACGGTCGTTATTTGTTTATTGTTTTGTATAGTTTGTATTCAGTGTTCAGTGCTTTCTTTAATGATTAAAATCACCATGAACACACACCACGCTGCATTTTGGTCCGCTTCTTACGACGGTCGTGACAGTGTGATTGGAAATTGAGTTCAGAATCTGGTGTCACATCGTAACCCTTTCGTGTGTATATTGTGGCTCCTCACTCTCTCTCCCACCACAGGTTTTTAACAACAGTCATAAATTCCTGGTAGAAACTCTCAGTATTGAGGGAGAGAGCTTATGGAGAACAAAGACATTTCTTCTTGACAAAACTCCTAATCCACAAAATTGGAGAATTAAACAATATTTCTAATTTTGAGAATGTGGGAATGGTCCGTGGACACTTAATAAGGGACAATCGTGTAGTTTGTTTAATTTGGTGACCTCATGAAGGACAGGAGACATACATACTGGTTCTTTGCTTGTATACACTTCTCAATTATGGGGTTTGCATCTGAATGTTGGATAAAATGAATGATTGAGTATAGGAATACTTTTGAAAAGATGAAATGTATGTTCGCCTTCTAAATGAGAGAATATGATTTCATATTAAGTTTTAACTAGTCAGTGGCCACAGCCCGTGAGTATGGACATTTACATCGGCATCATGGCCGTAGTATAAAAGCCACTTCCACCAAATTGTACAGTAGACCAGAAAATAAGGAGCTGTCGCTACATGTTGAAATGGTTGGCAATTTAAGATAACGCCGGGACAAGGTCCCACGTTGGAATGGCTAACACTTCTACAAACTAAAGAGCAATTTAAGATAATGCCGGGACAAGGTCCCACGTTGGAATGGCTAACACATCTACAAACTAAAGAGCAATTTAAGATAACGCCGGGACAAGGTCCCACGTTGGAATGGCTAACACTTCTACAAACTAAAGAGCAATTTAAGATAACGCCGGGACAAGGTCCCACGTTGGAATGGCTAACACTTCTACAAACTAAAGAGCAATTTAAGATAACGCCGGGACAAGGTCCCACGTTGGAATGGCTAACACTTCTACAAACTAAAGAGCAATTTAAGATAACGCCGGGACAAGGTCCCACGTTGGAATGGCTAACACTTCTACAAACTAAAGAGCAATTTAAGATAACGCCGGGACAAGGTCCCACGTTGGAATGGCTAACACTTCTACAAACTAAAGAGCAATTTAAGATAACGCCGGGACAAGGTCCCACGTTGGAATGGCTAACACATCTACAAACTAAAGAGCAATTTAAGATAACGGTGACAAATCCCAACATTTCCGACAAGGTCCCCACGTTGGAATGTGCTAATGGCATCTACAAACTAAAGAGCAATTTAAGATAATGCCGGGACAAGGTCCCACGTTGGAATGGCTAACACATCTACAAACTAAAGAACAATTATTCAGGCTGCAGCTGTTTGCATACTTCAGTCTGGTGAACGCATTCAATCTATCAACATTTCCGAATGGTACTCTGAAATATCCATTATAACAACTGCGACAGACTTTGATCTCTGGTGGACAAACCAGAGGCTTTCTTTTGAGTGACTATCCAGCAGACGGACGAGTGATCGCACAGAGTGACAGCCAAAATATACACTCGGAAATATGTAAACTGCAATTTATTTTCGAAATAGTGGTTGTTCATGTTCAAAGTATTAGCAATTTCTATGAGTGTAATTATCCTCTCTGAGTTTCCCGCTCTGAACTGTCCCCACCACTTTCCTTTGTCTACTAAGCCGTCATATCGGCTTAGCCCACTAGGGACTTTTCTATCATATCAGTAACCTATTGTGTGTGTGTTTTTGTAATTCTGTGATTGATTAACTTCTTGCGTCGAGCCAACCCGGATCCGGGACCATGACTATAGCCTCAAGCCCATTACCATAACGCAATGTTAACTATTCATGAAAATCGCAAATGAAATGAAATCAATATGCTAGCTCTCAAGCTTAGCCTTTTGTTAACAACACTGTCATCTCAGATTTTCAAAAATATGCTTCTGAACCATAGCAAACCAGCATTTAGCATTTAGCGTTAGCATTAGCACTCAACATTTTCACAAAAACCAGCAAAAACATTCAATAAATCATTTACCTTTGAAGATTATTTGTGCAGGAGAAATCGGTCCGTTTTCTGTGTCATGTTTGGCTACCAAACAAAAACGAAAATTCATTCATCCAAACGCCAAACTTTCTTCCACATTAACTCCATAATATCGACTGAAACATGGTAAACGTTGTTTAGAATCAATCCTCAAGGAGTTTTTCACATATCTCTTCATGATATATCATTCCTGGAAGTCTCCTCTCTGTCTCAATCACATGGATGAATGCGAGCAGCTTGGAGATTACGCAACAATTTCAACAAAGGACACCGGGTGGACCCCTGGTAAATGTAGTCTCTTATGGCCAATCTTCCAATGATATGCCTACAAATACGTCACAATGCTGCAGACAACTTGGAGAAACGATAGAAAGGGCAGGCTAATTTGTGGCGCTTTCACAGCCATATAAGGAGACAATGAAAAACAGAGAGTCAAAAATCCTGCTCATTTCCTGTTTGAAGTTTCATCTTGGTTCCGCCTGTTGCATCAGTTCTGGGGCACTTACAGATAATATCTTTACAGTTTTGGAAACATCAGAGTGTTTTCTTTCCAAAGCTGCCAATTATATGCATAGTCGAGCATCTTTTCGTGACAAAATATTGCGCTTAAAACGGGCACGTTTTTTTATCCAATAATGACATAGCGCCCCCATAGGTTGAAGAGGTTAAGTTAGTTAATAAATAAACAATTAACCTCTTTGGGCTAGGGGGCAACATTTTTACATCCGGATGAAAAGCATGCCCAGAGTAAATTGCCTGCTACTCAGGCCCAGAAATTAGGATATGCATATTATTAGTAGATTTGGATAGAAAACTCTCTGAAGTTTCTAAAACTGTTTGAATTATGTCTGTGAGTATAACGTAACTCATACGGCAGGCGAAAACCTGAGAAAAATCCAAACAGGAAGTGGGAAATCTGAGGTTTTTAGTTTTTCAAGTGATTGCCTATCCAATATACAGTGTAAATTTGGTCAGATTGCACTTCCTAAGACATTCTAACAGTCTTTAGAAAGGTGCTTCAGGCTTCTATTGTGAAAGGGGAGAGAATAAGACCACTCACAGTAGGTGGCTCAGCTGAAAGCTAGGAGTTCCCTTTCCTTTCTAATGACGGAATTGTCCGGTTGGAATATTATTGAAGATTTATGATAAAAACATCCTAAAGATTGATTATATACATCGTTTCACATGTTTCTACGAACTGTAATGGAACTTTTTTGACTTTTCGTCTGGACTTTATGCTCGCGCCCTGTGCATTTGGATTAGTGAACTAAACGTGTGGGAAAAAAGGAGGTATTTGGACATAAATATGGACTTTATCAAACAAAACAAACATTTAATGTGGATCTGGGATTTCTTAGAGTGCATTCCGATGAAGATCATCAAAGGCAGGTATCTGTATGGCTTGTTTTGGTGGCTGAGCGCTGTACTCAGATTATAGCATGGTGTGCTTTCGCCATAAAGCTTTTTTGAAATTTGACACAGCGGTTGCATTAAGGAGAAGTTTATCTTTAAGCCAATTTGGGCCAATTAGGGTTCATGCAGATATCCAAGGGTTTGCGACATTCAGAATATGACTGATGAGGTAATAATACATGACTAAATGACTGTAATCGATAAGATATGAAAGTATCTGAAGAGTTATATTCAGGAAATGTAAACTATTTAAACAAGTTACATGATTAGTTTAATTGCGTAATTAAATTACACAGAGAATTTATTTGATAATATACAGTCTTCACATTTAATGATAGTCAATGCCATGACACTGGTGTTTTATCTTTATTGCCAGTAAGTAAAACATGTGCTACAAAATTCTCTCTCTGTGCTTTAGCTCCAATAATACGTATTTACTTTGATTGAGGAAGTTGTGAGCCATCCAAGTATTTAAATCACCAATACAGTCTAATAATTTATCCATGGAGCTAAAATCCTCTGGTGACACAAAAATGTGTATTGTCTCCATTGCAGTGAAAATCAATGCTCTGCTTCATGAAAATGCTACCAAACAGTACATATATAAACTTAACAGTAAAGGACACAAAAATCGAACCTTGTGGAATGCCAAATGTGATATCTATTTTCTCTGAGCTATGTTCACCAACGGTGACAAAAAAAACAATTGACCGGTTTAATAGGTCCTAAACCAATTTAGAACTGGACTGGAGAGGCCAACCCACCTCTCCAGTCTGTCCACTTCAGATGCCTCTGCTGTTTGTGAGTGTTGTGATGAGTGATTTATCCAGCAGTGTTTGTCCACTCCTCCCTGTGTGCTTTATCTGAGTTAATTAAATCACCTCCTCCCAACACGCACTTCTGTTCCCGATGTGTCACGCACATTACTTAAGGGGGATACGGGATCTGTCAGAGCACCATGCAGGCAGTAGTTTACAATCAATCAATCAATCAAATATATTTATAAAGCCCTTCTTACATCAGCTGATATATCAAAGTGCTGTAAAGAAACCCAGGTGCAGAAGCACGGTGGATAGGAAAAACTCCCTTGAAAGGCCAGAACCTAGGAAGAAATCTAGAGAGGAACCAGGCTATGAGGTGTGACCAGTCCTCTTCTGGCTGTGCCGGGTGGAGATTATAACAGAACATGGCCAAGATGTTCAAACGTTCATAGATGACCAACAGTGTCAAATAATAATAATCACAGTGGTTGTTGAGGGGGCAACAGGTCAGCACCTCAGGAGTAAATGTCAGGTGGCTTTTCATAGTCGATCATTCAGAGTATCTCTACCGCTCCTGCTGTCTCTAGAGAGTTGAAAACAGCAGGTCTGGGACAGGTAGCACATCAGGTGAACAGGTCAGGGTTCCATAGCCGCAGGCAGAACAGTTGAAACTGGAGCAGCAGCACAGCCAGGTGGACTGGGGACAGCAAGGAGTCATCAGACCAGGTAATCCTGAGACATGGTCCTAGGGCTCAGGTCCTCCGAGAGAGAGAAAGAAAAAGAAAGAAAAAGAGAGAAAGAAAGAGAGAATTAGAGAGAGCATACTTAAACTCACACAGGACACTGGATAAGACAGGAGAAGTACTCCAGATATAACAGACTGACCCTATCCCCCTGACACATAAACTACTGCAGCATAAATACTGGAGGCTGAGACAGAAGGGGTCAGAAGACACTGTGGCCCCATCCAACGATACTACCGGACAGGGCAAAACTGGCAGGATATAAACCCCACCCACTTTCCCAAAGCACAGCCCCCACACCACTAGAGGGATATCTTCATCCACCTATTTAACATCCTGAGACAAGGCCGAGTATAGCCCACAAAGATCACAAAGATCTCGGCACAACCCAAGGGGGGGCGCCAACCCTGTAATAGAGTTAGAGGCAAAGAATCCCAGTGGAGAGAGGGGAACCTGCCAGGCAGAGACAGCAAGTGCGGTTCGTTGCTCCAGTGCTTTTCCGTTCACCTTCACACTCTTGGGCCAGACTACACTCAGTCATAGGACCTACTGAAGAGATGAGTCATCAATAAAGCCTCAAAGGTTGAGACCGAGTCTGCGTCTCTCACATGGGTAGGCAGACCATTCCATAAAAATGGAGCTCTATAGGAGAAAGCCCTGCATCCAGCTGTTTGTTTAGAAATTCTAGGGACAATTAGGAGGCCTGCGTCTTGTGACCTGTAGCGTATGTGTAGGTATGTACGGCAGGACCAAATCAGAAAGATAGGTGGAGCAAGCCCATGTAATGCTTTGTAGGTTAGCAGTAAAACCTTGAAAAAAAAACTTTATCCGGGTAGCCGAGCATTGCAGTAGTCTAACCAAGAAGTGGCAAAATCATGGATTCATTTTTCTGCATCATTTTTGGCCAGAAAGTTTCTAATTTTTGCAATGTTACGTAGATGGAAAAAAGCTGTCCTTGAAAACAGTTTTTAAAGTTCAGAGTATTGGCTCTTCTCTGCAATCAGATCTCACAAACATTTAAATTGACTCCAGTATCCAACGTTTATCCACTGGGAAGATAAACATACATTTTAAACAGATACGTTTAGGTATTCATTTGTTAATGTTAAAGGTTTGGAAAGGCTTAAAACTATCACTGGATTGAACCCAAAAGCCTCAGAGCAGGAGTTTGCGGTTTACGCCCATCCGCCATCTCCATCCACGACGCCCTAGCAAGCCGAGAGTCTACTTGATGGTAATATCGCTCACCGTTGCCCCTTGTGACCGGTTTTGAAGTCGATTCCCTATGTCTTGAGGACCTGGACATACGTTGGATGTCACCTTGAAACTGGTGCAACCTTGCTGGTTTCTGTGCCTCACTAAAATGGTCTCTGTTTCCGAGGTATAAGCATATGTCACTTAGGAAGTGTGTCTTTCTGTCTGTGGAACAATGTTTATATCACTTATTCCACAGGGAACACCAACAAGAGACAATGGAAACCATGAAGACTGCTCTTAATATTTTTGCACTGCTACTGTGGATACACACACGCTCACAATAACACACTCACACACACACACACACACTTCCCTCTACTGTGATCCACATCCCCCAGTGATTTAATGGTCTCAGATATATGTACTGAACATAAACCAATTTCTGCCCAACAATAGCACTTTCTCTGCAAGCTAGTACATGATACTTGACTTCCCTATACCCATCATGAGGCTGCTACAACCTAGCCTATGAATGAAAGTTTACAACGTAGGTGCACACAGGTAGAGAGAAATTGAGGTGACAGACAAAGTCAGATATGTTTATCCCCGTTTTGTTCCGTTTGCATCCGTTTTAGAAAAGTTTTTCAACAGAATTTGCGGACTGAATATACTCCTGATCACACGTAAACACAGCTCACTTTCATAGCAGCCACATTGTATTCCTTGTCACATCTATCCACTCTCTTCCTCTCACCTTTTCCCTTCACTTGTGGACTTCAATGCACAACACATCAACTGTATGTGACCAGGTCAAATTTTTATTATACACCTCCTCCTTATACACAGCCTCCTTATACATTATACACCTCCTCCTTATATATTATACAACTTCCCCTTATACATTATACACATCCTCCTTATACATTATACACCTCCTCCTTATACATTATGCACCTCCTCCTTATACATTATGCACCTCCTCCTTATACATTATGCACCTCCTCCTTATACATTATACACCTCGTCCTTATACATTATATACCTCCTCCTTATACATGATATACCTCGTCCTTATAAACCTCCTCCTTATACAGTATACACCTCCTCCTTATACATTATATACCTCCTCCTTATACATTATACACCTCCTCCTTATACATTATACACCTCGTCCTTATACATGATATACCTCCTCCTTATACATTATATACTTCCTCCTTATAAACCTCCTCCTTATACATTATACACCTCCTTATACATTATACACCTCCTCCTTATATATTATACACCTCCTCCTTATACATTATACACCTCCTCCTTATACATTATGCACCTCCTCCTTATACATTATACACCTCGTCCTTATACATTATATACCTCCTCCTTATACATGATATACCTCGTCCTTATAAACCTCCTCCTTATACATTATACACCTCCTTATACATTATACACCTCGTCCTTATACATTATATACCTCCTCCTTATACATTATATACCTCCTCCTTATACATTATACACCTCCTCCTTATACATTATACACCTCGTCCTTATACATGACATACCTCCTCCTTATACATTATACACCTCCTCCTTATACATGATATACCTCGTCCTTATAAACCTCCTCCTTATACAGTATACACCTCCTCCTTATACATTATATACCTCCTCCTTATACATTATACACATCCTCCTTATACATTATACACCTCGTCCTTATACATGATATACCTCCTCCTTATACATTATATACATCCTCCTTATAAACCTCCTCCTTATACATTATACACCTCCTTATACATTATACACCTCCTCCTTATATATTATACACCTCCTCCTTATACATTATACACCTCCTCCTTATACATGATATACCTCGTCCTTATAAACCTCCTCCTTATACAGTATACACCTCCTCCTTATATATTATACACCTCCTCCTTATATATTATACACATCCTCCTTATACATTATACACATCCTCCTTATACAGTATACACCTCCTCCTTATATATTATACACCTCCTCCTTATATATTATACACATCCTCCTTATACATTATACACCTCCTCCTTATACATTATACACCTCCTCCTTATATATTATACACCTCCTCCTTATACAGTATACACCTCCTCCTTATATATTATACACCTCCTCCTTATATATTATACACCTCCTCCTTATATATTATACAATACACCGTCCGACAAAGAGTGTTCAATAAATGTGCTTTTTATTACATCTCAGCAACCACCACCCTGGTGTTGAACAAAACATGTTTGTGTTGATAATGTAATATAGATATATAAACAGTATCAACACATTATCATCTACATACAGTATACAGCATATCATCTGGAGGGGTTTGGAGATGGTGGAGGGGGGGTTGTAGAGTGACAGAAAGACACATATTTCCCTCAGATTACACAGTCTCACAAAGAATTTAAAAAACAAATCAAATTTTGATAAACTCCCATATCTACTGGGTGAAATTCCACAGTGTGCCATCACAGCAGCAAGATGTGTGACCTGTTGCCACAAGAAAAGGGCAAACAGTGAAGAACAAACAACATTGTAAAAACAACCCATATTTATGTTTATTTATTTTCCCTATTGTACTTTAACTTTTTGCACATCATTACAACACTGTACATAGACATAATATGACATTTTAAATGTCTTTATTAATTTGGAACTTTTGTGTGTAATGTTTACTGTACATTTTTTACATTTCATTTTTGTTTATTTTCGACTTCACTTGCTTTGGCAATGTAAACATATGTTTCCCATGCCAATAAAGCCCCTTAAATTTACATTTAAATTGAATTGAAAGAGAGAGAGACCGCTGGAAAGAGGGGAGGACAGAGGTAGATTAAAGAAAAAGTCCCTTGGCTTGAATAGACCGATGTCTAGAAGTGAGGTGATCTTAGTTTAACACTGAGAGAAAGCTTTTGGAATCATTCCACCTGTTGGGGTCAAGGTCAAGAGCTGTATACAACCATACAACAACTGAAGAGGTCAAGCCAAGCTGTGAAGATCAGCTTGAAAAGATGGATGGAGAGATTATTGCACCAGAGTAT
>NC_060185.1:85135837-85153337 GCF_021184085.1 Oncorhynchus gorbuscha
CATGACAACACAGCATGGCAGCAACACATGACAACACAGCATGGCAGCAACACAGCATGGCAGCAACACATTACAACACAGCGTAGTAGCAACACATGGCAACACAGCATGGAAGCAACACATTACAACACAGCATGGCAGCAACACATGACAACACAGCGTAGTAGCAACACATGGCAACACAGCATGGCAGCAACACATGACAACACAGCATGGCAGCAACACATGACAACACAGCATGGCAGCAACACATGACAACACAGCATGGCAGCAACACAGGACAACACAGCATAGTAGCAACACAGGACAACACAGCATAGCAGCAACACAGGACAACACAGCATGTCAGCAACACAGGACAACACAGCATAGCAGCAACACAGGACAACACAGCATAGCAGAAACACATTACAACACAGCATAGCAGCAACACAGGACAACACAGCATAATAGCAACACAGGACAACACAGCATAGCAGCAACACAGGACAACACAGCATGGCAGCAACACAGGACAACACAGCATAGCAGCAACACAGGACAACACAGCATAGCAGCAACACAGGACAACATAGCATGGCAGCAACACAGGACAACACAGCATAGCAGCAACACAGGACAACACAGCATAGCAGCAACACAGGACAACACAGCATGGCAGCAACACAGGACAACACAGCATGGCAGCAACACAGGACAACACAGCATGGCAGCAACACAGGACAACACAGCATGGCAGCAACACAGGACAACACAGCATGGCAGCAACACAGGACAACACAGCATAGCAGCAACACAGGACAACACAGCATGGCAGCAACACAGGACAACACAGCATAGTAGCAACACAGGACAACACAGCATAGTAGCAACACAGGACAACACAGCATAGTAGCAACACAGGACAACACAGCATGGCAGCAACACAGGACAACACAGCATAGTAGCAACACAGGACGACACAGCATAGTAGCAACACAGGACAACACAGCATAGTAGCAACACAGGACAACACAGCATAGTAGCAACACAGGACAACACAGCATAGCAGCAACACAGGACAACACAGCATGGCAGCAACACATGACAACACAGCATGGCAGCAACACATGACAACACAGCATGGCAGCAACACATGACAACACAGCATGGCAGCAACACAGCATGGCAGCAACACATTACAACACAGCGTAGAAGCAACACATGGCAACACAGCATGGAAGCAACACATTACAACACAGCATGGCAGCAACACATGACAACACAGCGTAGTAGCAACACATGGCAACACAGCATGGCAGCAACACATGACAACACAGCATGGCAGCAACACATGACAACACAGCATGGCAGCAACACATGACAACACAGCATGGCAGCAACACATGACAACACAGCATGGCAGCAACACATTACAACACAGCGTAGTAGTAACACATGACAACACAGCGTAGTAGCAACACATGACAACACAGCATGGCAGCAACACATGACAACACAGCATGGCAGCAACACATGACAACACAGCATGACAGCAACACAGCATGGCAGCAACACATTACAACACAGCGTAGTAGCAACACATGGCAACACAGCATGGAAGCAACACATTACAACACAGCATGGTAGCAACACATGACAACACAGCGTAGTAGCAACACATGGCAACACAGCATGGCAGCAACACATGACAACACAGCATGGCAGCAACACAGCATGGCAGCAACACATTACAACACAGCGTAGTAGCAACACATTACAACACAGCATGGCAGCAACACATTACAACACAGCATGGCAGCAACACATGACAACACAGCGTAGTAGCAACACATGGCAACACAGCATGGCAGCAACACAGCATGGCAGCAACACATTACAACACAGCGTAGTAGCAACACATTACAACACAGCATGGCAGCAACACATTACAACACAGCATGGCAGCAACACATGACAACACAGCGTAGTAGCAACACATGGCAACACAGCATGGCAGCAACACATTACAACACAGCGTAGTAGCAACACATTACAACACAGCATGGCAGCAACACATTACAACACAGCGTAGTAGCAACACATGGCAACACAGCATGGCAGCAACACATGACAACACAGCGTAGTAGCAACACATGGCAACACAGCATGGCAGCAACACATGACAACACAGCGTAGTAGCAACACATGACAACACAGCGTAGTAGCAACACATTACAACACAGCATGGCAGCAACACATGACAACACAGCGTAGTAGCAACACATGACAACACAGCATGGCAGCAACACATGACAACACAGCATGGCAGCAACACAGCATGGCAGCAACACATTACAACACAGCATGGCAGCAACACATGGCAACACAGCATGGCAGCAACACATGACAACACAGCATGGCAGCAACACATGACAACACAGCATGGCAGCAACACATGACAACACAGCATGGCAGCAACACATGACAACACAGCATGGCAGCAACACATGACAACACAGCATGGCAGCAACACATGACAACACAGCATGGCAGCAACACAGCATGGCAGCAACACATTACAACACAGCGTAGTAGCAACACATGGCAACACAGCATGGAAGCAACACATTACAACACAGCATGGCAGCAACACATGACAACACAGCGTAGTAGCAACACAGGCAACACAGCATGGCAGCAACACATGACAACACAGCATGGCAGCAACACATGACAACACAGCATGGCAGCAACACATGACAACACAGCATGGCAGCAACACATGACAACACAGCATGGCAGCAACACATTACAACACAGCGTAGTAGTAACACATGACAACACAGCGTAGTAGCAACACATGACAACACAGCATGGCAGCAACACATGACAACACAGCATGGCAGCAACACATGACAACACAGCATGACAGCAACACAGCATGGCAGCAACACATTACAACACAGCGTAGTAGCAACACATGGCAACACAGCATGGAAGCAACACATTACAACACAGCATGGTAGCAACACATGACAACACAGCGTGGTAGCAACACATGGCAACACAGCATGGCAGCAACACATGACAACACAGCATGGCAGCAACACAGCATGGCAGCAACACATTACAACACAGCGTAGTAGCAACACATTACAACACAGCATGGCAGCAACACATTACAACACAGCATGGCAGCAACACATGACAACACAGCGTAGTAGCAACACATGGCAACACAGCATGGCAGCAACACAGCATGGCAGCAACACATTACAACACAGCGTAGTAGCAACACATTACAACACAGCATGGCAGCAACACATTACAACACAGCATGGCAGCAACACATGACAACACAGCGTTGTAGCAACACATGGCAACACAGCATGGCAGCAACACATTACAACACAGCGTAGTAGCAACACATTACAACACAGCATGGCAGCAACACATTACAACACAGCGTAGTAGCAACACATGGCAACACAGCATGGCAGCAACACATGACAACACAGCGTAGTAGCAACACATGACAACACAGCGTAGTAGCAACACATTACAACACAGCATGGCAGCAACACATGACAACACAGCGTAGTAGCAACACATGACAACACAGCATGGCAGCAACACATGACAACACAGCATGGCAGCAACACAGCATGGCAGCAACACATTACAACACAGCATGGCAGCAACACATGGCAACACAGCATGGCAGCAACACATGACAACACAGCATGGCAGCAACACATGACAACACAGCATGGCAGCAACACATGACAACACAGCATGGCAGCAACACATGACAACACAGCATGGCAGCAACACATTACAACACAGCGTAGTAGTAACACATGACAACACAGCATGGCAGCAACACATGACAACACAGCGTAGTAGCAACACATGACAACACAGCATGGCAGCAACACATGACAACACAGCATGGCAGCAACACATGACAACACAGCATGGCAGCAACACAGCATGGCAGCAACACATTACAACACAGCGTAGTAGCAACACATGGCAACACAGCATGGAAGCAACACATTACAACACAGCATGGCAGCAACACATGACAACACAGCGTAGTAGCAACACATGGCAACACAGCATGGCAGCAACACATGACAACACAGCATGGCAGCAACACAGCATGGCAGCAACACATTACAACACAGCGTAGTAGCAACACATGACAACACAGCATGGCAGCAACACAGCATGGCAGCAACACATTACAACACAGCGTAGTAGCAACACATGACAACACAGCATGGCAGCAACACATTACCACACAGCATAGTAGCAACACATAGCAACACAGCATGGCAGCAACACATGACAAAACAGCATGGCAGCAACACATGACAAGACAGCATGGCAGCAACACATGACAACACAGCATAGTAGCACACATGACAACACAGCATGGCAGCAACACATGACAACACAGCATGGCAGCAACACATGACAACACAGCATAGTAGCGACAAATGACAACACAGCATGGCAGCAACACATGACAACGCAATAGCATGGCAGCAACACATGACAACAAAGCATAGTAGCGACACATGACAACACAGCATGGCAGCGACACATGACAACACAGCATACTAGTGCCACATGACAGGACAGCATGGCAGCAACACATGACAATATAGCATGGCAGCAACACAGGACAACACAGCATGGCAGCAACACATGACAACACAGCATAGTAGCAACACAGGACAACACAGCATAGCAGCAACACAGGACAACACAGCATAGCAGCAACACAGGACACCACAGCATAGTAGCAACACAGGACAACACAGCATAGTAGCAACACAGGACACCACAGCATAGCAGCAACACAGGACAACACAGCATAGTAGCAACACAGGACAACACAGCATAGTAGCAACACAGGACACCACAGCATAGCAGCAACACAGGACAACACAGCATAGTAGCAACACAGGACAACACAGCATAGCAGCAACACAGGACAACACAGCATGTCAGCAACACAGGACAACACAGCATAGCAGCAACACAGGACAACACAGCATAGCAGAAACACATTACAACACAGCATAGCAGCAACACAGGACAACACAGCATAATAGCAACACAGGACAACACAGCATAGCAGCAACACAGGACAACACAGCATGGCAGCAACACAGGACAACACAGCATAGCAGCAACACAGGACAACACAGCATAGCAGCAACACAGGACAACACAGCATGGCAGCAACACAGGACAACACAGCATGGCAGCAACACATGACAACACAGCATAGCAGCAACACAGGACAACACAGCATGGCAGCAACACAGGACAACACAGCATGGCAGCAACACAGGACAACACAGCATGGCAGCAACACAGGACAACACAGCATGGCAGCAACACAGGACAACACAGCATGGCAGCAACACAGGACAACACAGCATAGCAGCAACACAGGACAACACAGCATGGCAGCAACACAGGACAACACAGCATAGTAGCAACACAGGACAACACAGCATAGTAGCAACACAGGACAACACAGCATAGTAGCAACACAGGACAACACAGCATGGCAGCAACACAGGACAACACAGCATAGTAGCAACACAGGACAACACAGCATAGTAGCAACACAGGAGCAGCAACACAGGACAACACAGCATAGTAGCAACACAGGACAACACAGCATAGTAGCAACACAGGACAACACAGCATAGCAGCAACACATGACAACACAGCATAGTAGCAACACAGGACAACACAGCATAGTAGCAACACAGGACAACACAGCATGGCAACACAGCAACACAGCATAGTAGCAACACAGGACAACACAGCATAGTAGCAACACAGGACAACACAGCATAGTAGCAACACAGGACAACACAGCATAGTAGCAACACAGGACAACACAGCATAGTAGCAACACAGGACAACACAGCATAGTAGCAACACAGGACAACACAGCATAGTAGCAACACAGGACAACACAGCATAGTAGCAACACAGGACAACACAGCATAGTAGCAACACAGGAAGACACAGCATAGTAGCAACACAGGACAACACAGCATAGCAGCAACACAGACAACACAGCATAGTAGCAACACAGGACAACACAGCATAGTAGCAACACATGACAATATAGCATAGTAGCAACACAGGACAACACAGCATAGTAGCAACACAGGACAACACAGCATAGTAGCAACACAGGACAACACAGCATAGTAGCAACACATGACAACACAGCATAGTAGCAACACAGGACAACACAGCATAGCAGCAACACATGACAACACAGCATAGTAGCAACACAGGACAACACAGCATAGTAGCAACACAGGACAACACAGCATAGTAGCAACACAGGACAACACAGCATAGTAGCAACACAGGACAACACAGCATAGTAGCAACACAGGACAACACAGCATAGTAGCAACACAGGACAACACAGCATAGCAGCAACACAGGACAACACAGCATAGTAGCAACACAGGACAACACAGCATGGCAGCAACACAGGACAACACAGCATAGTAGCAACACAGGACACCACAGCATAGCAGCAACACAGGACAACACAGCATAGTAGCAACACAGGACAACACAGCATAGCAGCAACACAGGACAACACAGCATGTCAGCAACACAGGACAACACAGCATAGCAGCAACACAGGACAACACAGCATAGCAGCAACACAGGACAACACAGCATAGCAGCAACACAGGACAACACAGCATAATAGCAACACAGGACAACACAGCATAGCAGCAACACAGGACAACACAGCATGGCAGCAACACAGGACAACACAGCATAGCAGCAACACAGGACAACACAGCATAGCAGCAACACAGGACAACATAGCATGGCAGCAACACAGGACAACACAGCATAGCAGCAACACAGGACAACACAGCATGGCAGCAACACAGGACAACACAGCATAGTAGCAACACAGGACAACACAGCATAGTAGCAACACAGGACACCACAGCATAGCAGCAACACAGGACAACACAGCATAGTAGCAACACAGGACAACACAGCATAGCAGCAACACAGGACAACACAGCATGTCAGCAACACAGGACAACACAGCATAGCAGCAACACAGGACAACACAGCATAGCAGCAACACAGGACAACACAGCATAGCAGCAACACAGGACAACACAGCATAATAGCAACACAGGACAACACAGCATAGCAGCAACACAGGACAACACAGCATGGCAGCAACACAGGACAACACAGCATAGCAGCAACACAGGACAACACAGCATAGCAGCAACACAGGACAACATAGCATGGCAGCAACACAGGACAACACAGCATAGCAGCAACACAGGACAACACAGCATAGCAGCAACACAGGACAACACAGCATGGCAGCAACACAGGACAACACAGCATGGCAGCAACACAGGACAACACAGCATGGCAGCAACACAGGACAACACAGCATGGCAGCAACACAGGACAACACAGCATGGCAGCAACACAGGACAATACAGCATAGCAGCAACACAGGACAACACAGAATGGCAGCAACACAGGACAACACAGCATAGTAGCAACACAGGACAACACAGCATAGTAGCAACACAGGACAACACAGCATAGTAGCAACACAGGACAACACAGCATGGCAGCAACACAGGACAACACAGCATAGTAGCAACACAGGACAACACAGCATAGTAGCAACACAGGACAACACAGCATAGTAGCAACACAGGACAACACAGCATAGTAGCAACACAGGACAACACAGCATAGTAGCAACACAGGACAACACAGCATAGCAGCAACACAGGACAACACAGCATAGCAGCAACACAGGACAACACAGCATAGTAGCAACACAGGACAACACAGCATAGTAGCAACACAGGACAACACAGCATAGTAGCAACACAGGACAACACAGCATAGTAGCAACACAGGACAACACAGCATAGTAGCAACACAGGACAACACAGCATAGTAGCAACACAGGACAACACAGCATAGTAGCAACACAGGACAACACAGCATAGTAGCAACACAGGACAACACAGCATAGTAGCAACACAGGACAACACAGCATAGTAGCAACACAGGACAACACAGCATAGTAGCAACACAGGACAACACAGCATAGTAGCAACACAGGAAGACACAGCATAGTAGCAACACAGGACAACACAGCATAGCAGCAACACAGGACAACACAGCATAGTAGCAACACAGGACAACACAGCATAGTAGCAACACATGACAATATAGCATAGTAGCAACACAGGACAACACAGCATAGTAGCAACACAGGACAACACAGCATAGTAGCAACACAGGACAACACAGCATAGTAGCAACACAGGACAACACAGCATAGTAGCAACACAGGACAACACAGCATAGTAGCAACACAGGACAACACAGCATAGTAGCAACACAGGACAACACAGCATAGTAGCAACACAGGACAACACAGCATAGTAGCAACACAGGACAACACAGCATAGTAGCAACACAGGACAACACAGCATAGTAGCAACACAGGACAACACAGCATAGTAGCAACACAGGACAACACAGCATAGTAGCAACACAGGACAACACAGCATAGCAGCAACACAGGACAACACAGCATAGTAGCAACACAGGACAACACAGCATGGCAGCAACACAGGACAACACAGCATAGTAGCAACACAGGACAACACAGCATAGCAGCAACACAGGACAACACAGCATAGTAGCAACACAGGACAACACAGCATGGCAGCAACACAGGACAACACAGCATGGCAGCAACACAGGACAACACAGCATGGCAGCAACACAGGACAACACAGCATAGTAGCAACACAGGACAACACAGCATAGTAGCAACACAAATATCCACTTTGTTAGATCAGATTTGTTGAATGTGTGCCAGCGCCCTTCTAACCCCCACAGTCTGCATTCCATTGACCTCTTTAACACATCTTTCCCCATGACCTCCCGGATCTCATTCCAGCAGTTCAAACTCATTTAGCGTCTTTGAAAACCCTACACAATATATCATGAAGTACTTGTTTTGTGAACTTGTTCTGTTACCCTTTCATCAAAGATTTCCATGTTTGTTGTCAAGGCATTTGAAAAGGAAGTGAATTTATGTTTATACAGGATGTACCGCCCCCACCGAGCGTCAACCAATCATGTCAATGAGGAGCTATACGGAGCTATACGGAGCTATACAGAGCCCTCTGCATTGTTACAACATTTGGGAGGTACACGCATCGCTGTACAGAGCTCTATTTGCAGTGGTGTGAAGAACTTAAGTAAAAAATATTTTTGGGGGGTATCTGTACTTTACTATTTATAATTTTGACAACTTTTACTTGTACTTCACTACATTTCTAAAGAAAACAATGTACTTTTTACTCCATACGTTTTCCCTGACACACAAAGGTGCTCATTATATTTTGAATGTTTTGCAGGATTGGAAAATTGTCCAATTCCCACATTTAAGACCACATCCCTGGTCATCTCTACTGCCTTTCTCTGGCGAACTTACTAAATGCTTAAGCTTAGTTTGTAAATGATGTCTGAGTGTTAGAGTGTGCCCTTGGCTATCTGTAAAAGAAACATGAAAAGGGTGCCGTCTGGTTTGCTTAATATGGTCAATTTGAAAGGATTTATACTTTTACTTCTACAATAACTTTTACAATTTACACTTAAGTATATTTTTACAATTACATTTACTTTTTATACTTCAGTACATTTTTAACCAAATACTTTTAGACTTTTACTGAAGTAATATTTTACTGGGTGACTTTCACTTTTACTTGAGTCATCTTTTAAGGTATCTTTTACTTTTACTCAAGTATGAAAATGGACTACTTTTTCCACCACTGTCGATTTGGCCTCCTCAAGCATCTGGAGGCTCCGCAATTGCGTCACACCCTCCGTCACACCCTCCGTCACACCCTCCGTCACAGCCTCCGTCACACCCTCCGTCTCAGCCTCCGTCTCAGCCTCCGTCTCAGCCTCCGTCACACCCACCGTCACAGCCTCCGTCACAGCCTCCGTCACAACCTCAGTCACACCCTCCGTCACAGCCTCCGTCACAGCCTCCGTCAGACCCTCCGTCACAGCCTCCGTCACACCCTCCGTCGCACCCTCCGTCACAGCCTCCGGACCGGCAACGCCGGATCAAGCATAAATGTCTTACAGAAAGTCTACGGTCACAGATAGTCTACGGTCACAGAAAGTCTACGGTCACAGAAAGTCTACGGTCACAGAAAGTCTACGGTCACAGAAAGTCTACGGTCACAGAAAGTCTACGGTTAAGGTATTCATTCTGACTGGGGTAAGGTAAGAGTTTAGGTTGGGATTAAAGGTTCAAACAGAAACAACTCAAGGGTTAAATTCAGGCATCAATTCTGATTGGTTAAATTAATGATTCAAGTTTGGTATAAGGTTAAAACACAAATACAACTCCACGGTTAAGTTCACCCATTCATTAAGACTGGCCTTGCTAACATATTGTAGACGGATGGTGCAGTTATCCAAGCAGTGTGAGCTCCTGTTCCATAGACTGTGGGTTCAATCCCGGCTCTGTTCTGAGTTTGTTTTGTTTTGCCTTTCCCGACATTTTGAAAGCGTCTCCTGATTTAATCTCGACTTAAATCTGGAGTGATCTCTCTGACTATATAATGCTTACAGCATATTCAAAGGTATTTTATATATGTATACAGACCCTAATGCTTTACATTCAGCAGGCCTAATACACACACACGTGTGTGTGTGTGTGTGTGTGTGTGTGTGTGTGTGTGTGTGTGTGTGTGTGTGTGTGTGTGTGTGTGTGTGTGTGTGTGTGTGTGTGTGTGTGTGTGTGTGTGTGTGTGTGTGTGTGTGTGTGTGTGTGTGTGTGTGTGTGTGTGTACATGCTCGGGTTATAGCTCCAGCAGCACTCTGAATCAGCGTGGCTCAGTCGTGGATTAGGCCTGTTTGATGGATTATGAATTATACATGGAGTCTGCGGTGTGACAGTGCTGTGTTTGAATATAGCATACTGTGGTAATAACATTGCTTTTATCAATCTGGACATGGGAATTAAGGCAGAACACACACACACACACACATGGAAGCAAGCAGGTGCGCAGAAATGCGTACACATACAGGCTCTAGTGCGCAAACACACAGACATACATGGATTGGTGGAGTGAAAAGTGCCCTGGTAATAATTATTTTATTAAAGTGAGAAGTAAAACAATGTGTTGCTTTTCTCATTGTCATCTACGATCTCTGTCATTTGACACGAGTGGGTCCATCATGGCGGCCCACAACATCACAGGAAGGACATCTGTTAAAGACTAAGAGATGGGGCCTCCTGAGTGGATCAGTGGTCTAAGGCACTAAGACATATGAGGCGGCCCACAACATCACAGGAAGGACATCTGTTAAAGACTAAGAGATGGGGCCTCCCGAGTGGATCAGTGGTCTAAGGCACTAAGACATATGAGGCGGCCCACAACATCACAGGAAGGACATCTGTTAAAGACTAAGAGATGGGGCCTCCCGAGTGGATCAGTGGTCTAAGGCACTAAGACATATGAGGCGGCCCACAACATCACAGGAAGGACATCTGTTAAAGACTAAGAGATGGGGCCTCCCGAGTGGATCAGTGGTCTAAGGCACTAAGACATATGAGGCGGCCCACAACATCACAGGAAGGACATCTGTTAAAGACTAAGAGATGGGGCCTCCCGAGTGGATCAGTGGTCTAAGGCACTAAGACATATGAGGCGGCCCACAACATCACAGGAAGGACATCTGTTAAAGACTAAGAGATGGGGCCTCCCGAGTGGATCAGTGGTCTAAGGCACTAAGACATATGAGGCGGCCCACAACATCACAGGAAGGACATCTGTTAAAGACTATGGGGCCTCCCGAGTGGATCAGTGGTCTAAGGCACTAAGACATATGAGGCGGCCCACAACATCACAGGAAGGACATCTGTTAAAGACTAAGAGATGGGGCCTCCCGAGTGGATCAGTGGTCTAAGGCACTAAGACATATGAGGCGGCCCACAACATCACAGGAAGGACATCTGTTAAAGACTAAGAGATGGGGCCTCCCGAGTGGATCAGTGGTCTAAGGCACTAAGACATATGAGGCGGCCCACAACATCACAGGAAGGACATCTGTTAAAGACTAAGAGATGGGGCCTCCCGAGTGGATCAGTGGTCTAAGGCACTAAGACATATGAGGCGGCCCACAACATCACAGGAAGGACATCTGTTAAAGACTAAGAGATGGGGCCTCCCGAGTGGATCAGTGGTCTAAGGCACTAAGACATATGAGGCGGGAAGGACCCACAACATCACAGGAAGGACATCTGTTAAAGACTAAGAGATGGGGCCTCCCGAGTGGATCAGTGGTCTAAGGCACTAAGACATATGAGGCGGCCCACAACATCACAGGAAGGACATCTGTTAAAGACTAAGAGATGGGGCCTCCCGAGTGGATCAGTGGTCTAAGGCACTAAGACATATGAGGCGGCCCACAACATCACAGGAAGGACATCTGTTAAAGACTAAGAGATGGGGCCTCCCGAGTGGATCAGTGGTCTAAGGCACTAAGACATATGAGGCGGCCCACAACATCACAGGAAGGACATCTGTTAAAGACTAAGAGATGGGGCCTCCCGAGTGGATCAGTGGTCTAAGGCACTAAGACATATGAGGCGGCCCACAACATCACAGGAAGGACATCTGTTAAAGACTAAGAGATGGGGCCTCCCGAGTGGATCAGTGGTCTAAGGCACTAAGACATATGAGGCGGCCCACAACATCACAGGAAGGACATCTGTTAAAGACTAAGAGATGGGGCCTCCCGAGTGGATCAGTGGTCTAAGGCACTAAGACATATGAGGCGGCCCACAACATCACAGGAAGGACATCTGTTAAAGACTAAGAGATGGGGCCTCCCGAGTGGATCAGTGGTCTAAGGCACTAAGACATATGAGGCGGCCCACAACATCACAGGAAGGACATCTGTTAAAGACTAAGAGATGGGGCCTCCCGAGTGGATCAGTGGTCTAAGGCACTAAGACATATGAGGCGGCCCACAACATCACAGGAAGGACATCTGTTAAAGACTAAGAGATGGGGCCTCCCGAGTGGATCAGTGGTCTAAGGCACTAAGACATATGAGGCGGCCCACAACATCACAGGAAGGACATCTGTTAAAGACTAAGAGATGGGGCCTCCCGAGTGGATCAGTGGTCTAAGGCACTAAGACATATGAGGCGGCCCACAACATCACAGGAAGGACATCTGTTAAAGACTAAGAGATGGGGCCTCCCGAGTGGATCAGTGGTCTAAGGCACTAAGACATATGAGGCGGCGCACAATTGGCCCAGTGTTGTCTGGGTTAGGGGAGGGTTTGGCCCAGTGTTGTCTGGGTTAGGGGAGGGTTTGGCCCAGTGTTGTCTGGGTTAGGGGAGGGTTTGGCCCAGTGTTGGTCTGGGTTAGGGGAGGGTTTGGCCCAGTGTTGTCTGGGTTAGGGGAGGGTTTGGCCCAGTGTTGTCTGGGTTAGGGGAGGGTTTGGCCCAGTGTTGTCTGGGTTAGGGGAGGGTTTGGCCCAGTGTTGTTTGGGTTAGGGGAGGGTTTGGCCCAGTGTTGTCTGGATTAGGGGAGGGTTTGGCCCAGTGTTGTCTGGGTTAGGGGAGAGTTTGGCCCAGTGTTGTCTGGGTTAGGGGAGGGTTTGGCCCAGTGTTGTCTGGGTTAGGGGAGGGTTTGGCCGGCCGGGATGTCCTTGTCCCATCGCGCCCTAGCGACTCCTGTGGTGGGCGCAATGCATGCTGACACAGTCGCCAAGTGTATGGTGTGTCCTCTGACACATTGGTGCGGCTGGCTTCTGGTTTAAGCGAACATTGTGTCAAGAAGCAGTGCGGCTTGGCGGTGTCATAATTCGGAGGATGAACGGCTCTCGACCTTCGCCTCTCCCGCGTCCGTACAAGTGTTGCAGCAACGGGACAAGACTGTAACTACCAATTGGATATTGAGAAAAGAAAAGACTAAGAGATGCAGGCAGTGAGTACCATAGTGCTCTGGCCAAAAGTAGAGCACTATGTAGGGAGTAGAGTGCCATTTGGGATTCAGCATTGAACTCTGCTGTGAGCAGAACAGCTGGATGTTGGCACCTCCAGTTTTAGGGTGATGTGGGTAATGAACAGCTGGATATTGTGGTGATTGGATGATTGTGGAGGTCAGGTAATCTGATTCAGAACTCCACAGCTCTCCTTCTTGGTCAAATAGCCCTTAAACAGCCTGGAGGTGTGTTTTGGGCCATTGTCCTGTTGAAAAACAAATGACAATCCCACTAAGCGCAAACCAGATGGGATGGTGTAATGCTGCGGTAGCCATGCTGGTTAAGTTCGCCTTGAATTCTAAATAACTTACAGACATTGTCACCAGCAAAGCTGTGTCTCACAAAGACACGGCGGTTGGAACAAAACATCTCAAATTTGGACTCATCAGACCAAAGGACAGGGTTTCACCGGTCTATTGTACATTGCTAGTGTTTCTTGGCCCAAGAAAGTCTCTTCTTCTTATTGATCTCCTTTAGTAGTGGTTTCTTGCAATTAGACCATGAAGGTCTGATTCGTGCAGTCTCCTCTGAACAGTTGATGTTGAGATGTGTCTGATTTTGACATGTGTCTGTTGCTGTTCCTAGGCCGTCATTGAAAATAAGATTTTGTTCTTTAAACTGACTTGCCTAGTTAAATAAAGGTAAAAATAAACATTTAAAAAGCTATTTATTTTGTCTGCAATTTCTGAGGCTGGTAACTCTAATGAACTTCTCCTATGCAGCAGAGGTAACTGGATCTTTCCCGTGGTGGTTCTCATGAAAGCCAGTTTCATCATAGCGATGGTTTTTGCGACTGCACTTGAAGAAACATTCAAAGTTCTTGAAATGTTCCAGATTGACTGACCTTCATGTCTTAAAGTAATGATGGACTGTCATTTCTCTTTGCTTATTGAGCTGTTCTTTCAGTAATATAATAATAATATGGACTTGGTCTTTTACCAAATAGGGCTATCCTTTGAACACCATCCCAACCTTGTCACAATATATTTTGATTTGTTTAACACTTTTTTGGTTACTACATGATTCCATATGTGTTATTTCATAGTTTTGATGTCTTCACTATTATTCCACAATGTAGAAAATTGTCAAAATATAGAAAAACCCTGGGATGAGTAGGTGTATCCAAACCTTTGACTGGTACTGTACACACACACACACACACA
The DNA here is from genome assembly GCF_021184085.1 of Oncorhynchus gorbuscha. Classification (NCBI taxonomy): domain Eukaryota; kingdom Metazoa; phylum Chordata; class Actinopteri; order Salmoniformes; family Salmonidae; genus Oncorhynchus; species Oncorhynchus gorbuscha. The sequence continues at coordinate 85,151,140 of NC_060185.1, forward strand.
CACACACACACACACACAAACACACGCACACAAACACAAACAAGGCCTGCTGAATGTAAAGCCTTCAATGTATTCCTCCTTTCCTCTCGTCTCCTCTTGTCTTCCTGCGGTGTTGACACAGAGGCTTTGTTCATCATAAGGATATTATCTTATCTTTGAATACACTCCTTGTGTGTGTGTGTGCTTGCATGTGTGTGTGTTTGTGTGATGCTCCTCATGCAATCGTCGTCAGTATGCTGAAATAATGAGAGGGAGTGAGAAGTGAGGGAGAGAGAGCTTTGTATGTTGCTAGCGAATAATGACTATATTTCATAGTATTTACACAGTTATGTTGACATCAATATGGGATTTGAATGTAAAAATAAACATGCAACACATGCTCTGTATTTCCTCACGTTTTTCCTAAATGCAGCCTTCACCACAGCCTGATCCAGTCTGTATCACATGACGGCCCCCAGGGCGGTGCACAACTGGCCCAGCGTCGTCCGGGTTTGGCCGGTGTAGGCCGTCATTGTAAATAAGAATTTGTTCTCAACTGACTTGCCTAATAAAATAAAGGTTAAATAAAAAATATATAAAAAATGTAACTGACTGAAGATGGAAGATGGAGGCCTTGCCTTCTGCCTCTGTTTCTGTGGCTGCTCTGATGTTGCATTGCCGCCATTGCTGCTGTGCAATGGTTTGACAGTTTCAGCTGATCTTTTGTCTTCCAATTCCGCAGTTGATTTTTAAGTCCAGCCGCAGACAGTGCCCTTAGCGTTATGGGCTTGTAGATTGCAGGCAAAAACAGAAATCTCTTGCCGGTGTCACGCCGTGTGTCTTCCACCTCCATGCCGCGAGACCCCAGACCCCATTGCCCTTCCCCCTGCGTCCGCTGGGCTTCTCATATCTGGTAACCAGACCTCCGCCGCCCCAGTTATTAAAAAGCGCTGGGCCGATTTTCCCTCCTCTCCATCCCTCTCTTCTCTCCGTTCTTCCTTCCTTCCCTCCCTCCCTCTCTACTCTCCATCCCTCTCTTCTCTCCGTTCTTCCTTACTTCCTTCCCTCCCACTCTACTCTCCATCCCTCTCTTCTCTCCGTTCTTCCTTACTTCCTTCCCTCCCTCTCTACTCTCCATCCCTCTCTTCTCTCCGTTCTTCCTTCCTTCCCTCCCTCCGTCTCTACTCTCCATCCCTCTCTTCTCTCCGTTCTTCCTTCCTTCCCTCCCTCCGTCTCTACTCTCCAGCCCTCTCTTCTCTCCGTTCTTCCTTCCTTCCCTCCCTCTCTCTCTACTCTCCATCCCTCTCTTCTCTCCGTTCTTCCTTCCTTCCCTCCCTCTCTTTCTACTCTCCATCCCTCTCTTTCTCTGTTTGCTCACATGGAATTGTTGGGTATTTTTATTTCATTCTTTTCTCTCTGCTACTGCCAGCATATCAGGATTTATTACATTCTGTTCTATTCTATTATTTTATGTTATATTCTATATTTTATGTTATATTCTATTATATTACACTATGTTTTATTCTGCTCTATTCTATTATGTTCTATTCTGTTCTATTCTATTCTGATGTGTTCTGTTCTGATATGCTGGTCTGTTCTATTCTATTCTATACCGCCTCTCTAACTTTCCCTCCCTCTCTCCCTCCATATCTCTCTCTCTCTCCCACCCTCTCTCTCTTTCTCACTCCATCTTTCTCTCCTTCTCCATACCCCCCCCCTCTCTCTCTCTGGCACAGCTCTCAATTTACAGTGCAATTACTGTGAGTGTGCTATTTATTAATTTCAGAGTTTACGGAGCATGGCACACTATAAATAGAAGAGGATGAGAAGCAAGATGGTTCACCAGCAAGGTCACACCATATCCGCTTCAGTATTCAACGTTTATCCCCAGGACGTTGGGAGAGGCCTTCCGTACCGTCCACTAGGGGCAACTATTACCATCTAGTAGGCTGGCAGCTTGCTAGAGTGTTTGTTGATGGGGATAGTGGAAGGCCTTGAACCGTGCTCTCTGTCTCCAAGGATCACAGTTTTAGTCCTAGTGGGTTGAATCACCCCCCCCCCCATTGGCTTGCTCCAGCTCTGAGGATTGCGGGATCAATCCCTGTGCTTGGCAATAGTTTATATTGTTTATTTTTAACCCTTACCTACCTTAACCCTCACCTACCTTAACTCTCACCTACCTTAACTCTCACCTACCTTAACTCTCACCTACCTTAACC
>NC_060185.1:85158337-85270837 GCF_021184085.1 Oncorhynchus gorbuscha
ACACACACTGACACACACATGGAAATACTAAAACACACACACACCCTGTCAAACACACACACACACACACACAAAATTCAGACCCATTCAAAATCCTACTTTGCCAAACCCTTAATCCAAAACCTAACCCTAACTCGTACTCTTACAAACACACACACACACACAAATAACACACACACTGACACACACACACACACACCCACACACACACACACACACACACACACTGACACTCACACAGACACTGATATACACACTGATACACACACACTGACACACACAAACATGCTGATACACACAAACATACTCACACACACACAGAGATACACACAGTCTTTTACAGCTAACCTTGTGGGGACACACAATTCAGTCCCATTCAAAATCCTACAAACCCTTAACCCGAAACCTAACCATAACCCTAACCTGGACTCTTACACACACACACACACACACACACACACACACACACACACACACACACACACACACACACACACACACACACACACACACACACACACACACACACACACACACACACACACACAAGGTCGAGAGCCGTACATCCTCCGAAACACAACCCAACCAAGCCGCAATGATTCTTGACACAATGCCCAGTTAACCCGGAAGCCAGCCACACTAATGTGTCGGAGGAAACACCATACACCTGGCGACCGTGTCAGCGTGCACTGCGCCTGGTCCACCACAGAAGTCACTAGTGTGCGATGGGACAAGAACATCCATGCCGGCCAAACTCTCCCCTAACCCGCACGACACTGGGCCAATTGTGCCCCGCCCCATGGGTCTCCCGGTCACTGCTGGTTGCGACAGAGGCTGGACTTGAACCCAGAATCTCTAGTGGCACAGCTAGCACTGAGATGCAGTGCCTTAGGCCACTGTGTCACTAGGGAGGCCCTGGTCAGTCGGTCAGTTGGTCAGTCGGTTGGCCGGTCGGTTGGATGGATGGTTGTTTGGTCGGTTGGTTGGTCAGTTGGTTGGTCATTTGGTCGGTTGGTTGGTCGGCTGTTTGGTTGGTTGGTTGGTCGGTTGTTTGGTCGGTTGGTTGGTCGGTTATTTGGTCGGTCGGTTGGTTGGTCGGTTGTTTGGTTGGTTGGTTGGTTGGTTGGTCGGTTATTTGGTCGGTTGGTTGGTTGGTCGGTTATTTGGTCGGTCGGTTGGTTGGTTGGTTGGTTGGTTGGTTGGTTGGTTGGTCTTTTGTTTGATCGGTTGGTTGGTTGGATCTCAGCCCACTCACCTTTTAAACTCTGAAAACTATCACCTTTCCACTCCATATAATTGACCAAAACAGAACCTTCTGATAACATCTGAGAATTATTGAGTACAAAACAATCACTGCATCTGGCATTTAATAGATAAAAACATGGTACTTCTCTAGTCTAATAGCATCGTTTATGTCGGTAAGGGAAGAACAACTGTATTGCTAGATAGCCTGGTGTGCGTCACAGTCCATTGACTGCTGGGTTTGGAAACACTGTTTTAAAAAATGTACCTCCTACTTTAACTCTGTCAAATAGAGTAGCAAGAGAGACATTTTTGCAGTCATGTTGAGAGGAGAGAATGAAGGAGATTGGAGAAAGAAGACAAATGAACAAGGAGAAGAGAATAAGAGGATAGGAGGAGCGGAGGAGGTGAGAGAGGAGAGGAGAGGAGAGGAGAGGAGAGGAGAGGAGAGGAGAGGAGAGGAGAGGAGAGGAGAGGAGAGGAGAGGAGAGGAGAGGAGAGGAGAGGAGAGGAGTCATCTGTTCAGTCAACCTAACTGAGTCAAGTTGATCCACTCTCTAACTAGGTCTCTCTTGGGACCTAGTAATTGAATAAAAGTTTATGAAATACGTCCTTGCAAAATATGGAGAGGGAGAGACTTAGAGATTGAGAGAATGAAGAAGAGAGAGATAGAAAAGAGAGAGAGCAAGAGAAAGAGAGAGTGAGAGAGAGAGAATGAATAACAGAAGGATAAGGAGAAACAATGATAGGAGAGAGAGGAGCAGTTCTCTCCTGAGAACTGTATTGAATAATTAAAGTTTGTGATATCTTTCTTCCCCGAATCTACCAGAGTCCCTCTTACACATGTAATTTAGTGTGATTAACTTGTTTAGGACATGAAGCTTCCAGCCTCTACATTCTAAAAAGTCAAGGTTCCTGGAGTATCCTTTAAGGGTTCTTCAAACTGAATCTGTGGGGGTACCCCTATAAGTTCTTCAAATAATTATTTTTAATGAATCCTCTAAGAACCTTTTGAAAAACCTTTCGGGTAAAATGTTTGAACCCCTCTCCCCATGATTATTATTATGATCAATATAATACAATAACACAATATATTAGTTGTCAGTGTTTATTCTGATTTTAGTGGCAGAGCAGAATAAAAACATCTCAATATGAGGTAAACTGCCAGCAGAGCCCCAAGTATAATGGGTTTATTAGAGGTTTTACCTCGCTCTTTTGTTTGGGTTACATCTCTGTGTTTTTGTGTGTGTGTTTGTTTAGGGCTTCATCCCAGTGCCTTTTCATTAGATTTGACTTTTTATTTCACCTTTATTTAACCAACTAGTTGAGAACAAGTTCTCATTTACAACTGCGACCTGGCCAAGATAAAGCATAGCAGTGTGAACAGACAGCATGGGATGTTGTATATTTTGGTGGAGTATTAAACCCCCTTATTACAAATTCCTGCGACTGTTTCCAATCATTTATACAACGTGACACCTTTTCTTGGCATTTTCAGTGCCAAGAAACCTAAGGTTCTTTGAAGAACTTTGAGGATCTTAGAAGAACCCTTGTTAAACCCCTAATTGTTAGAGAGTACTATTCTGTTGTTCTATTAGGATTTGTCATTCTTGGGGACCGTTTACATTCTGAATGGCTCTGAATGAAATGAGTACATTTTCAGAGAAGTCGGCTTTACATGGAACAATATCTGAAGTAGTTGGTGATAATTCAATTTTGTTCTGTCATAGAAAGGATAAACGCTCTCTCTCTCACACACACACACACACACACACACACACACACACACACACACACACACACACACACACACACACACACACACACACACACACACACGCACGCGCACGCACACGCACACGCACACACATACACACATTTGACAGCTTAATCTCTGTGTTTTTCAGTCCAGAAGCAGAATGAGTAAACAGAGATCAGTTCCAGAATGTTTACGGGCTGGCAGTAGACTTTATCTAATGTGAAAGAAATGAATCTTTAAGAGCTACTTCAGCTGGTCCTGAGCTGCTTGGAGAGAGAGTGTGTGTGTGTGGGTTGTGTGTGCATGTGTGTGTGTGCATCCGTGTGTGTGTGTTCATCTGTCCTGTCCTGCTGAGATAGGAGAGGCGATACGCTGACATTAAGTTATTTCAGGAGATAATTAATCTGGTTTTAATGTCCTCATCCGGCCCCAACCGGTGGACAGCATGGTAGGATTGGTGTTGGAGGAGAGGGGAGGAAGAGAAACTCCCCCTCCTTCTGTCTGGCCATCCATCCCTCTTCTCTTTACCAGTTGTTGTTGAACGTTGTGTGTTTGTGTGTGTCAGTGCCATAGCAGAGACTTATAAGGTCCTAAAGGACTCCTGAACATTATTTTGCTCTTAGTTGTTCCTTCTTTTGTTGTAATGTAGCTAAATAGTTTTGAACAAATACTGTTTGACTGCTCAACAACTGAGGTTGTCATGTTTCAGAGATATTGTCTAGAAGTGATCTTTCCATACGTCTCAATGTCACCAGCTGTCATCCAGGTCGTAGTGATGTCACAATGATGTCATAGAGAGGTACCTTGGAATGATGTATCATCAACACGCCCCCCGGAGACCAATTACTCGCCTTAGACTGAGAGACACAAATGTCAAACACACACAAGCAGGCTATGACTCACATTTCAAGTGGAGGTCTGTGAAACATAGCAGCTGTGTTTAATGTTCCTCAGACATTGAGGATGTGTGTCCTTGTGGACAATTCATGCAGTGTGTGACAACGGTCAAGATTTGATGACGCTAGTGGAAACTGATGAATACTGAAGTATTCTGAGCACTGAAGGTGAGACGTGACCCTGTAGTGTTGGCTTGGATTCATTTGAATCACTCCTCTGTGCCTATCCTCTAACTTCCCAGCTAGCACATAATGTTCTGAGAACCATATGGGTCTTAGAGCTTGGTTGAGCGTGGTTGTCCTATGAATATTTAGAGTTAGATTTGGCATTATGAGGTATTGTGTGTAGATTGATCAGGACAATTGTTTATTTATTCCTTTTTAGAATGATAACTTTCCGAATGCACTGTATGTACACTACCGTTCAAAATGTTGGGGTCACTTAGAAATGTCCTTGTTTTTGAAAGAAAAGCAATTTTTTTTGTCCATTAAAATAACATCAAATTCATCAGAAATACAGTGTAGACATTGTTAATGTTGCAATTGACTATTGTAGAGCTAGGCCCCTTTTTTTCTCAATTTAAGCCTGAATGATGTGGCCAAAGTAAACTGTCTGTTGCTCAGGCCCTGAAGCCATAATATGCAAATCATTGGTACCATTGGAAAGAAAACACTTTGAAGTTTGTAGGAATGTTAAAATAATGTAGGATAATATAGCATAATAGATATGGTAGGAGAAAATCCAAAGAAAAACCAATCAGATTTTTTTTTGCGAGAGAAACCATCATCTTAGAATGACAAGTATAAGGTCATATTGAAAATTAGCTCCCTGGATGCAATTCCAAATTCTTCCACAGGGCATCAGCAGTCGATGTTCAAGGTTTCAGGCTTGTAACTTCAAAAACGAATAAGACATATCAGTTTTAGTACAGGGACACAGTCTTGGAAATTATGTGTGTTTGTGCACACCATGAAGACACGATGCACCTGCTAAAATCGGTTTCCCATTGAACATAATTCTTTCCATAACAAATTGCATAGCTTGGTTACATTTTAGGGTATCTGAGGAGTAAATATAAACTTATTTTGACTTGTTGAAACAAAGTTTAGGGGTATATTTTCGGATTCCATTCTCTGCTTGTTGAACTAGTGGAATACTCATATCGATGACACCAACTAAACTGACTTTTTGGTATATAAAGTAGGATTTTATCTAACATAATGACACTACATGTTGTAGCTGGGTCCCTTTGAATGACAAATCAGAGGAAAATTATCAAAAAGTAATTGAATATTTAAACGCTATTTGTGCATTTATGAAACTTGTGCCGGAAGAAAAATATTTTGATGTGGGGCGCTGTTGTCAAACAATTGCATGGCATGTTTTCACTGTAATATCTACTGTAAATCGGACAGTGCAGTTAGATTAACAATAATTTAAGCTTTCAAACTATATAAGACAAATTAAACATATGTACCTAAATGTTTAACTTATTGAAACTGCATATTTCACAGGCCCAGAAACTAGAATATGCATTTAATTGTCAGATTATGATAGAAAACCCTCTAAGGTTTCCAAAACTGTCAAAATATTGTCTGTAACAGAACTGATATTGCAAGCGAAAACCTGAGGAAAATCAAACCAGGAAGTGGCTTCTATTTTGAAAGCTCCATGTTCCATAGCCTGCCTTCGCTCCATTTAAAGGGATATCAACCACATTCCTTTTCCTATCGCTTCCTCAAGGTGTCAACCGTCTTTAGACATAGTTTCAGGCTTTTATTTTGAAAATTTAACGAGAAAGATGTCAGTGCGTCAGTGGATAGCTGGGTGTTCGCAGGAGGTTTGCTTGCACAACAGAGTGGGGCAGCCATTGTCTCTCCCTCTCCTATTGAAAAAGTGTCCTGGTTGATATATTATCGATTATATATTTTAAAACAACCTGAGGATTGTTAATAAAAAACGTGGACATTGGACATTACGGATACTATTTGGAATTTTCGTCTGCGTTGTCGTGGCCACTCGCGCCTGTGGATTTCTGAACATAACGTGCCAAACAAATGGAGGTAATTTGGATATAAAAATAATCTTTATGGAACAAAAGGAACATTTATTGTGTAACTGGGAGTCTCGTGAGTGAAAACATCCGAAGATCATCAAAGGTAAGCGATTTAATCTATTGCTTTTCTGACTTTCGTGATCAATCTACTTGGCTGCCAGGTGTTTGTAATATTTTGTCTACTGAGAGACATGTTCTTACATAAACGCTTGTTATGCTTTCGCCGAAAAGCTGTATTGAAATCTGACACACCAGTTGGATTAACAACAAGCTAAACTGTGTTTTACTATATTGCACTTGTGATTTAATGAAAATTAAATATGTTTAGTAATTTAATTTGAATTTGGCACGTTGCAATTCAACGGGTGTTGATGGAAATGATCCCGCTAACAGGATGGGTACGTCAAGAAGTTAATATCCATAATTTGTATGATTATTTATTTGAATTGCGCGACCTCCAGTTATTTATTTGAATTACCACCGCTAGCGAGACGCCTAGCCATAAAATTATTTATTAATGGAATGTCTACATAGGCGTACATTGGCCCATTATCAACAACCATCACTCCTGTGTTCCAATGGCATGTTGTGTTAGCTAATCCAAGTTGATAATTTTATATAAAACTTTTCAAACACACCCTCCTCTCCCTTCCTATATAAGCCCTTGACGACAATAGAACTTCCTGTTCCAATGAGGTAGGATGACGGTCCTATGTCAGAATGTTTCAGAATAAAACTACAGAACGAAGCAAACATCAGCATGAGCTTTGGTTGCGAATGGTATGAACCTTGAACTCTTATTCACAACAGAAGTGATACCTCTGTCGTGAGTTAGCGACCGCAGCTGCAAACTGCAGCTGAAAACGCAGGTTAGGAAGGAACAAACAGAGTATACCATCTACCACACAACGTCGTTACTACAACTTATCCAAGTGACCACCAGAGACATTCTTCAAAGGACAGAGGGCTCGGTTTGGCAACACGGTCTTCCATCTACCACCAACCTACTGAAGCGCAGACATTTTCCTTTTCCAAATGGGCGGTAATTTAGAATGCATAAGATACTGTATTTAGGGTAGCACAGCTCCTTCCGTTTGTTCCTCAGTCTCCCGCTCTTTCACTCAACCCAGCCTCTTTTCCTTTGTGTAACAAGCTGTCATATCTGTTCCTCTAGGGATGTTTTCCTTTATGACGTAATTTGTAATCAAGTTATGATTTAATTATGTGTTTGTGAATTCTGTGTGATTAGTTAGGTATTTACTAAATAAATAATTAAACCCAATTTTGTATTGCTGATTCAACTTGTTAGCCAGGGTTCTTGCAGATAACCAAGAATTTACAACTTTCCGATTAAGAGACTGAAGTAAGATGATGATTGATATTGACTGCTATTGATGTAAAATATTACTAGATCTTTAAGAGATTGTTCGGAAGATAACAGCTTTATAAATATTATTTTGTGGTGCCCGACTCTCTAGTTAATTAGATTTACATGATTAGCTCAATCAGGTGATATTAATTACGGTGAAATTATTTTATAGAATAGCATGTTTTAGCAATTAATCCGGCATAGCCAAAGACACGACAACATGTTTCTGTGGACATTATGGAAACTATTTGGAATTTGACCGCTCTTTCTTATGGATTTCTGAACATAACGCGCCAAATAAAACTGAGGTATTTTGGATATAAAAATAATCTTTATGGAACAAAAGGAACATTTGTCGTGTAACTGGGAGTCTCGTGAGTGAAAACATCCAAAGATCATCAAAGGGAAATTATTTTTAGTAATATTCATTGAATGTAGCGCTATGCTATTCACCGGTTGTTGATGACAATTATCCCATTAACGGGATTGCAGCCATAACAAGTTAATAACAGGCATTCTCTTTTGTCTGTCTCCCCCCACCCCTCCGAACTTCTGAGTCAGTCACTATAGCAACAGTTGCTGAGGCTGCGTTAGAGGACAAGCTCTGTCCTTTCTTTCTTTGAAACACTCCTTCAGATATTCCTCATCACTCGTTCATCCCTCTCTTCTTTCCTTTCTTCTCGAGTGCTTTATTCCATCCTGTGCTCCTGTTGATCTCCATCTCTCTCTTTCTCTTTACCTACCTCCCTCACTCCCTCCATCGCTCCCTCCCTCCGTCCCTCCATCGCTCCCTCCCTCACTGCCTGCCTGCCTGCCTGCCTGCCTGCCTGCCTGCCTGCCTGCCTGCCTGCCTGCCTGCCTGCCTGCCTGCCTGCCTGCCTGCCTGCCTGCCTCCCTGCCTCCCTGCCTCCCTGCCTCCCTGCCTCCCTGCCTCTGTCATTGTAAAGGTCATGATTACACAGGGTTTTTCAGATTGATCCCTGTCTTCTCTCCAGACATTCCTAGTCAACACAGTCTAACCAGCTGTCAGGCCACCCCTCACTGTGTTGACTGAGAGAGAGAATGGTGGGACAGTGTACTGATTATGTATATACATATAATACAAGGTTAGAGAAGATTTGAATTGAATGTAAAACATATAACACAAAATGCAATTATAAGCCCGAAAACTTGGCAAACACACGTGCACACACACACACACACACACACACACACACACACACACACACACACACACACACACACACACACACACACACACACACACACACACACACACACACACACACACACACACACACACACACACACACACACACACACTCTTAGACTGTTGGATAGAGGTCTTGGCACACAGAGACCACAACTCTCTGTTGTCCTTGACATTTACTGTGCATCTGTGTCCGACCAAAGCATGCTGTTTTACACGTGCATCATTCACAACCCTATCTCTCCATCACCTGAATGACAGGATTGTATTCCTCAAGGGTACAGTTGGATTTATATCTCTTACCAATGCATTTAGGTGAACAAATTAAACTCCTTTTTCAGCGCAGTATATTTTTCAGGAGCCTGGAAGGAATTGAATGGCTGTAACGATCATTTTTCTCTAGGCTGGTGTGTGTGTGTGTGTGTATGTGTGTGTGTGTGTGTGTGTGTGTGTGTGTGTGTGTGTGTGTGTGTGTGTGTGTGTGTGTGTGTGTGTGTGTGTGTGTGTGTGTGTGTGTGTGTGTGTGTGTGTGTGTGTGTGTGTGTGTGTGTGTGTGTGTGTGTGTGAAATAACACTGTGAACCAAACACAGACATATTCACAAACCCCCTCACCTTCCTAACCTCTCCATTACCTAACTTATTTCTCCCCTTCGACTTCATCCTTTTCTTAATCCGTTCCAATTAATCTCCCCAGTGACAGGAAGAAAAGGAATAGAAAGAGTGGTATAAAAGGAAAGAGAGAAAGATAATAACATCCTAAATCTTTAAGAGCAGTGTTACAATATATCCTATGTGTAGAATTGTTGATCTCAGATTGAAAACATTGTTGTCCCATTCATGGCCTTCAGAGAGAGACCTCTCTTCAGGTCCACTGTCCTGCCGTGTGTGTGTGTTTGTGTGTGAGTGTGCGTCTGTGCATGAGTGTGTGTGCATGTGTGTTTCATGCTTGCGTTTTTGTGTTTAAAATCAACAACTTGCCTGTGGTGCACATGTATTTGTTATGGATCCCCATTAGCTGCCTTCATCTTCCTTCGGTCCAGCAGAATTACAGCAGTAATACAGGGTTTAAAACATTACAATATATTCATAACAGATTTTACAACATATTAAGTGTGTACCCTCAGGCCTTTACTCCACCACATATCTACAAAACAACATCCATGTGTACGTATGTGTGTCACGAATCCCGCTTCCTGAGTCTGTGTTTGCCTGTGTTTCTGTCCTGGAGTGTGTTTCCGGTGTCCTGGAACGCACCCTGTCTGGTTGCCGGGCGAATTAGCTTGTTGGGAGATCGATGTTCACCCGCACCTGTATCCCATCAGAAATCTGCACACCTGTCCTGATCATCACCTCTCCCCTTCAAAAGCTTTGACCTTACATCCATTCCCTGCCGGATCGTTAGCCATGAACAGTATGTTGTGCCCACGAACCAGCCTCCAGTTTATAGAGTTTGTTTTATTGTTTTGTACGTCTTGCTTGCCTTTAACTTAACGCCATTTGTTTTGTCTACAGCCATTCACCCGGAACCCATACCCCATCCCTGTCTGCTCGTCGCCAGTGTGTTGTTATCCATTGGATCTGCCTATCCACTCCCATCAACCCACCTCCGCTGCCCGCTCCTCCACCCGGAACTATCTACCTCCACGTTCTCATTGATTAATAAATACTCACCATCTTTATACTCACCTTGTCCTGGTCTGCTTCTGGGTCCAATTCTGGTAAACCCTGACAATGTGTATAATGCGCATGTTATGTGTTTGCATGCCTGTGTCTGAGCCTATGTTTGTGTTGCTTCACAGTCCCCGCTGTTCCATAACGTGTATTTTTATCTGTTTTTTCAATCAAATTTGACTGCTTGCATATGATGTTTCCAAGCCTGGTCATGGGTGGCCGTATTCATCGACCTGGCCAAGGCTTTCGACTCTGTCAATCACCACATTCTCATCGGCAGACTCAATGATGTCGCTCTTGCTGCTGGTGATTGTCTGATCCATCTCTATGCAGACGACACCGTTCTGTATACTTCTGGCCCTTCTTTGGACACTGTTAACTAACCTCCAAGCGAGCTTCAATGCCAAAAAAACACTCTTTCTGTGGCCTCCAATTGATTTTAATTGCAAGTAAAACTAAATGCATGCTCTTCAACCGATTGCTGCCCGCACCTGCCCACCCGACTAGCATCACTACTCAGGACGGTTCTGACCTAGAATATGTGGACAAGTATAAATACCTAGGGGTCTGGTTAGACCGTAAACTCATCTTCCTGACTCACATTAAGCATCTCCAATCCAACATTTATCTAGAATCGGCTTTCTATTTTGCAGCAAAGCCTCTTTCACTCATGCCTCCAAACATACCCTCGTAAAACTGACTATCCTACCGATCCTTGACAACACCCCCCCCCCCCCGTAGCACACGCACGGGCAGCTATATTGCACTGGTCATCCCCAAAGCCAATTCCTCCTTTGGCCGCCTTTCCTTCCAGTTCTCTGCTGCCAATGACTGGAACAAATTACAAAAATCTCTGAAGCTGGAGTCTGATATCTCCCTCTCTAACTTTAAGCATCAGCTTTCAGAGCAGATCACCGATCACTGTACCTGTCACGGCTGTTGGTGGAAGAAGGTGAGGACCAAGGTATAGCGTGGTTGGTGTTCATAATTTAATGGTAAAACGGAATACTATCAAACAAGAAACAAAAAAACTACCGAAACAGCTCCGTCAGGTGCAAAACACACTAAACAGATAATAACTACCCAGAACCCATAGTGGGAAAACAGGCTGCCTAAGTATGCTTCTCAATCAGAGACAACGATTGACAGCTGCTTCTGATTGGGAACCATACCAGGCCAAACACCTAGAAATATAACACACAGGATAAAACAGAATGCCCACCCCAACTCACGCCCTGACCAAACTAAAATAGAGACATAAAAAAGGAACTAAGGTCAGGTCAGGACATAATATATGCCATTTAGCAGACGCTTTTATCCAAAGCGACTTACAGTCATGTGTGCATACATTCTATGTATGGGTGGTCCCGGGGATCGAACCCACTACCCTGGCGTTACAAGCGCCATGCTCTACCAACTGAGCTACAGAAGGACCACACCATGACATGACAGTACCTGTACATTGCCAATCTGTAAATAGCACACCTGACTTCCTCATACCCATATTATTACTTACCCTCTTGATCTTTTGCACCCCAGTATCTCTACTTCTACATCATCATCTGCACATCTATCACTCCAGCATTATTTAAAACAGTTGTAAATAAGAACTTGTTCTCAACTGGCCTACCTGCTTAATTAAACAAATTAACTTGATGTGGAGTAGAGATCCATGTAGTCATGGCTCTATGTAGTTATGTGCACCTCCCAAAAACTTGGGGACTGTGAAGAGACCTTTGGTGGCATGTTTTGTGGGGTATGCATGGGTGTCCGAGCTGTGTGCCAGTCATTCAAACAGACAGCTCTGTGCACACAACACCTCTCACAAATACAAGTAGTGATGAAGTTAATCTCTCCTCCACTTTGAGCCAGGAGAGATTGACATGCGTATGGATAATGTTAGCTCTCTGTGTACATTCACAGGCCAGCCCTGCTGCCCTGTTCTGAGCCAATTGCTACTTTCCTAAGTACCTCTTAGTGTCACCTGACCCCCGACTGAACTATAGTCCAGGTGCGATAAAACTAGGGCCTGTAGGACCTGCCTTGTTGAAGTGCTGTTAAGGTAGAACATCACTTTATTATAACCATGATAGTTTACAATCCAGGGTTACTCCAAGCAGTTTAGTATTCTCAACTTGCTCAAATACCACATTATTCATTACAATATTTAGTTGAGGTTAGGGTTTAGTGAATGGTTTGCCACAAATACAATGCTTTTAGTTTTTGAAATATTTAGGACTAACTTATTCCTTTCCACCCATTCTGAAACTACCTGCAGTATTTTTTACAATGTATTGATTTATTTCACCTTTATTTAACCAGGTAGGCTAGTTGAGAACACCTTTATTTAACCAGGTAGGCTAGTTGAGAACACCTTTATTTAACCAGGTAGGCTAGTTGAGAACACCTTTATTTAACCAGGTAGGCTAGTTGAGAACACCTTTATTTAACCAGGTAGGCTAGTTGAGAACACCTTTATTTAACCAGGTAGGCTAGTTGAGAACACCTTTATTTAACCAGGTAGGCTAGTTGAGAACACCTTTATTTAACCAGGTAGGCTAGTTGAGAACACCTTCATTTAACCAGGTAGGCTAGTTGAGAACAAGTTCTCATTTGCAACTGCGACCTGGCCATAAAGCATAGCAGTGTGAGCAGACAACACAGAGTTACACATGGAGTAAACAATTAACAAGTCAATAAGTAGGAAACAGTAGGAAAAAAGGAGAGTCTATATACATTGTGTGCAAAAGGCATGAGGTAGGCGAATAATTACAATTTTGTAGATTAACACTGGAGTGATAAATGATCAGATGGTCATGTACAGGTAGAGATGTTGGTGTGCAAAAGAGCAGAAAAGTAAATAAATAAAAACAGTATGGGGATGAGGTAGGTAAAAATGGGTGGGCTTTTTTGCAATTCCTTCCAGTCACAGGCAGCAGAGAACTGGAACGAAAGGCGGCCAAATGAGGTGTTGGCTTTAGGGATGATCAGTGAGATACACCTGCTGGAGCGCGTGCTACGGATGGGTGTTGCCATCGTGACCAGTGAACTGAGATAAGGCGGAGCTTTACCTAGCATGGACTTGTAGATGACCTGGAGCCAGTGGGTCTGGCGACGAATATGTAGCGAGGGCCAGCCGACTAGAGCGTACAAGTCGCAGTAGTGGGTGGTATAAGGTGCTTTAGTGACAAAACGGATGGCACTGTGATAAACTGCATCCAGTTTGCTGAGTAGAGTGTTGGAAGCAATTTTGTAGATGACATCGCCGAAGTCGAGGATCGGTAGGATAGTCAGTTTTACTAGGGTAAGTTTGGCGGCGGAGGCTTTGTTGCGGAATAGAAAGCCGACTCTTGATTTGATTTTCGATTGGGGATGTTTGATATGAGTCTGGAAGGAGAGTTTACAGTCTAGCCAGACACCTAGGTACTTATAGGTGTCCACATATTCAAGGTTGGAACCATCCAGGGTGGTGATGCTGGTCAGGCGTGCAGGTGCAGGGGGGTGATGGCCACTCCAATACCTTGACTTTGTTGTAAGGCATTTTGCCACAACTTTGGAAATATGCTTGGCGTCATTGTTTATTTGGAAGACCCATTTGCGACCAAGTGTTAACTTCCTAATTTCTTGAGATGTTGCTTCAAGATATCCACATCATTTTGCTTCCTCATGATGTCATTTATTTTGTGAAGTGCACCAGTCCCTCCTGCAGCAGAACACCCCCACAACATGATGCTACCACTCCCGTGCTTCACAGTTGGGATGGTGTTCTAAAGATGCCCATTATGGCCAAACAGTTCTATTTTTGTTTCATCAGGTGAGAGGACATTTCTCCAAAAAGTACAATCTTTGTCTCCATGTCTAGTTGCAAACCGTAGTCTGACTTTTTATGGGGGTTTTTGAGCAGTGGCTTCTTCCTTGCTGAGCGGCCTTCCAGGTTATGTCGATATACAGTAGAACTCGTTTTACTGTAGATATAGAATATTTTGTACCTATTTCCTACAGCATCTTCACAAGGTCCTTTGCTGTTGTTCTGGGATTGATTTGCACTTTTCGCACGAAAGTACGTTCATCTCCAGGAGACAGAACGCATCTCCTTCCTGAGCGGTATGACGGCTGCGTGGTCCCATGGTGTTTAAACTTGCGTACTATTGTTTGTACAGATGAACGGGGTACCTTCTGTCATTTGGGAATTGCTTCCAAGGTTGAACCAGACTTGTGGATGTCTACATTTTTTTTCCTGAGGTCTTGGTTGATTTATTTAGATTTTCCCATGATGTCAAGCAAAGAGGCACTGAGTTTGAAGGTAGGCCTTGAAATACATCCACAGGTACTCCTTCAATTTTTTCAAATGATGTCAATCAGAAGCTTCTAAATCCATGACATAATTTTCTTCATTTTCCAATCTGTTTAAAGGCACAGTCAACTTAGTGTATATAAACTTCTGACACATTGGAATTGTGATACAGTGAATTATAAGTGAAATAATCTGTCTGTAAACAATGGTTGGAACAATGTCTTGTGTCATGCATGAAGTATATGTCTTAATGTTAAGCTTACCCCCTACTTTTTCGAACATTCTGTTAAAAATCTCGCAACATGTCAGCACCCTGCTACTCATGCCAGGAATATGGTATATGCATGTGATTAGTATGTGTGGATAGAAAACACTCAGGCGTTTATAAAACTGGTTAAATCACGGCTGTGGCTTTAACATAACGTGCGTTTCATTGAAAAGTGCAGGAAAATCTGATCACTGAAAGTGGAAAAATATATCCATCCACCGCTTCAACCTATTGTTATGGGCGAAAGACATTAAATATGGCTGAGGTTGCAGTACCTACAGCTTCCACACGATGTCAACAGTCTTGTCATTTGCCTAGGATTTGTTTCTTGGTCAAACGAACAAGAGACAGCCCATTTCTTCCAGTCTCCGACCGGATATTTTGGTTGAGAAATAGACGGACAGTATTTCCAGATGGATCCCTATAGAAAACACTACGTCTCGTGATTAATTTGATCGCTTATTAACGTTTACTAATACCTAAAGTTGCATTACAAAAGTATTTCGAAGTGTTTTGTGAAAGTTTATCGTCGACTTTTTGAATTTAAAAAAATGACGTTACGTTATGAAACGCTATTTTTTTCATTTATCACACAGTCTTCATAGAACGATATCCAGGCTATATATGGACCGATTTAATCGAAAAAAAGACCCAAATAGTGATTATGGGACATCTAGGAGTGCCAACAAAGAAGATGGTCAAAGGTAATGAATGTTTTATATTTTATTGTGCGGTTTGTGTAGCGCCGAATATGCTAATTATTTTGTTTACGTCCCCTGCGGGTCTTTTGGGGTGTTACATGCTATCAGATAATAGCTTCTCATGCTTTCGCCGAAAAGCGAAAGCATGATTCACAACGAGTGTAGCTTTAATTCAATACCCTGCATGTGCATTTTAATGAACGTTTGAGTTTTAACTAATACTATTAGCATTTAGCGTAGTGCATTTGCATTTACAGAGCTCTAGATGGGACGCCTGCGTGCCAGGTAGAAGCAAGAGGTTAACCGACTTTCCAAAACTATAGTTTGTTGACAAGAAATGTGTGGCTGAAAAACAAGTTTTAATGACTCCAACATGACTGTATGTAAACTTCCAACTGCAACTGTACTTGGATGTGTAGTGTCAGCGTTTGTTGCTGATATGTCATGCCTAAATGTGCTAAAAAAATCATTGAAGTACTGGGTTTTGTGATCAATGAGCCATCTGAATCAATGAATGATGGAGCAGAGTTTGCCTTTTTTTTTCATTTCAGGTATTCCAAATCTTTTTACTATCATTCTTTGTCATTTATCTTTGTTTCATATTGTACTATCTTCTTCTTTTCATTCAGTTTACTCACATGATTTCTCAATTTGGTAGTACGTTTCCCAATTGGTTGTACAGCCAGACCTATTTGCCATATTTTGCCTCATCCCTGTCAACCGTACAATTTTTCAAATCCACGAGGATTTAACTGTTTTTACAGTAATTGTTTTAAGGTGTGCATGCTTATTAGTAACTGGGATAAGCAATTTCATAAGGTGATCCTGCTATACCTCCCATTAACTCACACAGAGAGAAGGCGGTGCGTTTTAAAGACACACACACACACACTCATGCACACACACTCATGCATACACACACACACACACACACACACACACACACACACACACACACACACACACACACACACACACACACACACACACACACACACACACACACACACACACACACACACACACACACACACACACACACACACACACACACACACACACACACACACACAGGGTAAAGCTGTTGCATTTGAAAGTTTGTGTTCACACTGCTGCGAGCTGACCTTGTCTATAGAGGACAGCATTGGTATCTTTGTATTCTACTCAAACGGATATTGTAAGATAAAGAGGTTCCATACGAGCTTTCACAAACCCCAGAACAATTTCTACACAATGTTCTCCGGTTAGGGAAGCATGATGAAGACAATTTAAAATGTGAATGCAAGGATATGTTTATGAAAATGTATTATTCCTCATTCCTAACATGCATTTTCATGTCTCTGGGTGGCAACACAGACTAGGCTCTAGATATATCATACAAGCTTTCAGAAACTTCAAAGCAGTATTCTATGGCTTTGGCTGAGTTGAGAAGGGGATGCTAAATGCGAAGTACTGTATAGTACATTCTCTAGTTCATACAACTTTGCATTTACCCTGTTACAAACGCACATGATGCTTCCCAAATGGCACCCATAGGGCTGTGATCAACTTCAGGTCATTATAAAGTGATTATTGTGACATTTGGGACACAGACAGCTGATGTACTTCCACAGCACTGATCTGAGAGTCCTGAGTGATGTCATCCTTCTTCTTTGAAGTGACCAGATCTTTTATTTATCTTTGTGTGATATGTCAACTTGTCTCTGGCTCCAACCTGTCTCTGGCTCCAACCTGTCTCTGGCTCCAACCTGTCTCTGGCTCAAACCTGTCTCTGGCTCCAACCTGTCTCTAGCTCCTACCTGTCTCTGACTCCAACCTGTCTCTGGCTCAAACCTGTCTCTGGCTCCTACCTGTCTCTGGCTCCAACCTGTCTCTGGCTCCAACCTGTCTCTGGCTCCAACCTGTCACTGGCTCAAACCTGTCTCTGGCTCCAACCTGTCTCTGGCTCCAACCTGTCTCTGGCTTCAACCTGTCTCTGGCTCCTACCTGTCTCTGGCTCCAACCTGTCTCTAGCTCCTACCTGTCTCTGACTCCAACCTGTCTCTGGCTCAAACCTGTCTCTGGCTCCAACCTGTCTCTGGCTCTTACTTGTCTCTGGCTCCTACCTGTCTCTGGCTCCAACCTGTCTCTGGCTCCAACCTCTCTGGCTCCAACCTGTCTCTGGCTCCAACCTATCTCTGGCTCCAACCTGTCTCTGGCTCAAACCTGTCTCTGGCTCCAACCTGTCTCTAGCTCCTACCTGTCTCTGACTCCAACCTGTCTCTGGCTCAAACCTGTCTCTGGCTCCTACCTGTCTCTGGCTCCAACCTGTCTCTAGCTCCAACCTGTCTCTGGCTCCAACCTGTCACTGGCTCAAACCTGTCTCTGGCTCCAACCTGTCTCTGGCTCCAACCTGTCTCTGGCTTCAACCTGTCTCTGGCTCCTACCTGTCTCTGGCTCCAACCTGTCTCTAGCTCCTACCTGTCTCTGACTCCAACCTGTCTCTGGCTCAAACCTGTCTCTGGCTCCAACCTGTCTCTGGCTCTTACTTGTCTCTGGCTCCTACCTGTCTCTGGCTCCAACCTGTCTCTGGCTCCAACCTCTCTGGCTCCAACCTGTCTCTGGCTCCAACCTGTCTCTGGCTCAAACCTGTCTCTGGCTTCAACCTGTCTCTGGCTCCTACCTGTCTCTGGCTCCAACCTGTCTCTGGCTCTTACTTGTCTCCGGCTCCTACCTGTCTCTGACTCCTACTCGTCTCTGGCTCCTACTTGTCTCTGGCTTCAACCTGTCTCTGGCTTCTACCTGTCTCTGACTCCTACCTGTCTCTGACTCCTACCTGTCTCTTGCTCCTACCTGTCTCTGGCTCAAACCTGTCTCAGGCTCAAACCTGTCTCAGGCTCAAACCTGTCTCTTGTTCCTACCTGTCTCTGGCTCAAACCTGTCTCTGGCTCCTACCTGTCTCTTGTTCCTACCTGTCTCTGGCTCAAACCTGTCTCTGGCTCCTACCTGTCTCTGGCTCCTACCTGTCTTTGGCTCCTACTTGTCTCTGGATCCTACCTGTCTCTGACTCCACCTTGTCTCAGGCTCAAACCTGTCTCTGGCTCAAACCTGTCTCTGGTTCCAACCTGAGAGGATGTATACCAATTATCTGTTACTCTGTGTCTGTCCCCCCTCTCTTTCTCAGACCTCCTGGACCATCTCCAATTGGCATACAGCTCGATCAGATCCACAGATGACAAAATCTCAGTTCCACTCCCCACTGCCCTCTCCCACCTAAATACGAGTAATACCTATGTATGAATGGTGTTAATCTACTACGGCACAGCGTTTAGCACCATAGTACCTTCCAACCTCATCTCTAAGCTCAGGACCTTGGGACTGAACAACTCCCTCTGCAACTGGATCCTGGTCTTCATGAATGGCTGACCCCAGGTGATGAGAGTAGGCTACAACACCGCCACCACGCTAACCCTCAACATGGGGGCCCCCAGGGGTGCATGCTCTGCCCCTTCTTGTACTCCCTGTTCACCCACGACTGTGTGGAAACGCACGTCTCTAACTCCATCATAATGTTTGCCGACAACACGTCGGTGGTTATCCTGGTCACCAATGACGATGAGACAGCATGCAGTGGGAGGTCAGAGATCTGGCAGTGTGGTGCCAGGATAACAACCTCTCCCTCAATGTCAGCAAGACGAAGTAGCTGAACGTGGACTTCTGGAATCAGGGCCCGTGAACAACCTGATCCACAATCCACGTGGCCTTAGTGAATAGGGTCAGTAACATGGTTCTCTAACACCAGTACAGCCATGAAGAAGGCATGGTTTCTTCTATGTTATGAGGCTGAAACAATTTGGCAGATCCTTAGGAACTTTTACAGCTGCATCATCGAGAGCATCCTGACTGGTTGTATCACCGTGCGGAGGGTGTAGATGGCCCAGTGATTCACTGGCGACCAGCTCCAAGCCATCCAGGACGTACATGCCAGAAGGTGTCTAAAAAAAGGCTACAAAAATGACCAAAGACACCAGCCACCCCAGACATGGACTGTTTTCCATGCCCCCGTCCCGCAGACTCTACAGGTGCATCAATGCTCCGACCAACATACTCCTAAACAGCTTCTATCCCCTGGCCATAAGACTGTTGGTTGAAGAGGTTGAAGAGGTTGAAGAGGTTAAATGGCTAAAAACGAATTTTCCCACTCACAACTATGCTGCTGCTAAAATTATTATTGATTAGATGTATTATTCCATTACATTGCTGTCCATTGATTATTGATTTCCATTACCATTCGTATGTATCTATTTATCCTGCTACTGGTCACTATTACCCCTGTTTACATCTATACTGTATATTAACGTGGTCCTTCTGTAGCTCAGTTGGTAGAGCATGGCGCTTGTAACGCCAGGGTAGTGGGTTCGATTCCCGGGACCACCCATATGTAGAATGTATGCACACATGACTGTAAGTCGCTTTGGATAAAAGCGTCCGCTAAATGGCATATATTATTATTATATTATTACCACTAGTATATTACCATAAGTATTTCTACATTCCTGATTTCAGCCCTATTTACATGTACAGTGCATTTGGAAATTATTTTCAACATTTCGTTATATCACAGCCTTATTATAAAATAAAAATTCATGTTTTTTTCTCCATGTAGACACAATACCCCATAATGACAAACATTTTAGACATGTTTGCAAATGTATAAAACAATCAAAACATAATTATTAACTTGATTTACAAAAGTATACAGACCCGTTGCTATGAGCTCAGGTGCATCCTGTTTCCATTGATCATCCTTGAAATGTTTCCACAACTTAATTGGAGTCCACCTGTGGTAAATTCAAAAGATTGGACATGATTTGGAAAGGAACACACCTGTCTATATAAGGTCCCACAGTTGACAGTGCATGTCAGAGCAAAAATCAGCCAAGGTCGAAGGAATTGTCTGTAGAGCTCAGAGACAGGATGGTGTCAAGGCACAGATCTGGGGAAGGGTACCAAAACATTTCTACCTCATTGAAGGTCCCCAAGAACGAAGTGGCATCCATCATTCTTGAAAACTCTTCTTAGAGCTGGCCACCCGGCCAAACTGAGCAATCGGGGGAGAAGGGCCTTGGCCAGGGAGGTGACCAAGAACCCGATGGTCACTCTGACAGAGCTCTAGAGTTTCTCTGTGGAGATGGGATAACCTTCCAGAATGACAACTGTATCTGCAGCACTCCACCAATCAGGCATTTAAGGTAGAGTGGCCAGACGGAAGCCGCTCCTCAGTAAAAGGCTCGACAGTCTGCTTGGAGTTTGCCAAAAGGCACCTAAAGACTCTCAGACCATGAGAAACAAGGTTCTCTGGTCTGATGAAACCAAGATTGAACTCTTTGGCCTGAATGCCAAGCGCAACATCTGGGGGAAACCTGGCACCATCCCTACGGTGAAGCATGATGGTGGCAGCATCATGCTGTGGGGATGTTTTTCAGCGGCAGGGACAGGGAGACTAGTCAGGATAGAGGCAGAGATGAACAAAGCAAAGTAGAGAGAGATCCTTGATGAAAAGCTGCTCCAGAGCCCTAAGATCCTCAGACTGAGGCGGAGGTTCACCTTCCAAAAGGACAACTACCCAAAGCAGACAGCCAAGACAACACAGGAGAGGCTTCGGGACAAGTCTCTGAATGTCCTTGAGTGGCCCAACCAGAGCCCGGATTGGACCTGATTGAACATCTCTGGAGAGACCTGAAAATAGCTGTGCAGCAACGCTCCCCATCCATCCTGACAGAGCTTGAGAGGATCTGCAGAGAGGAATGGGATAAACTCTCCAAATACAGGTGTGGCAAGTTTGTAGCATCATACCCAAGAAGAATCATGTCACGTTTTTTCAAAATCGAACCCAGAAGCAGACCAGGACAAGGAGAGTAGGAAGAAGGTGAGTATTTATTTACAAATGAATGTGAATGGGTAGATATTTCCAGGTGGCGTAGCGGGCAGCGGTGGTGAGTTGATGGGAGTAAATAGGTGGATCCAATGGGGTAGCGGAATCCTCCGATGACCAGGCGGGAATGGGGTAAATGATCCGGGTGAGTAACTGAAGACAGAACAAACGGAGGTAAGTTTAAGGCAAGCAATATGTAAAAAAAACAAAAACAAATTCTATCCAACTTGAGGCTGATACTAAGGCACAACATACTGTTCATGGCTAACGATCCGGCAGGGAATGGATGTCAGGTCCGGGCTTATGAAGAGGAGAGATGATGATCAGGACCAGGTGTACAGATAGCTGATGGGATACAGGTGCGGGTAATCAGAACTCCCAACTGGCTACATTGCCCGGCAACCAGACAGGGTGCGTTCCAGGACGTCGGAAAAAACACTCCAGGACAGAACACAGGCAAAAAACAGACTCAGGAAACGGGATTCGTGACAGTACCCCCCGTCCGACGAACGCCACCGGGCGGACTACCCAGAGCGCCAGGGTGGAGGCGGTAAAAGTCACGAAGCAGGTCATCGTCAAGGATCTGACGCCGAGGAATCCAACTCCTCTCCTCAGGACCATATCCTTCCCAATCCACTAAATACTGGAACCCTTGACCCCGCCGTCTGGAGTCCATGATGCGGCGCACCGTGTAGACAGGACCACCTCCGATCATCCGAGGAGGAGGAGGACGAGGAGGAGGGGGCAACAGAGGACTGAGGAGAACCGGCTTGAGGCAGGAGACATGAAAGGTGGGATGTACTCTTAGTGTAGCAGGCAACTTGAGTCGGACCACAACAGGATTAATGATCTTCTCCACTACAAACGGACCAATGAACTTCGGTGACAGTTTCCTCGACTCAGTCCATAGAGGAAGATCCCGTGTAGCCAACCAAACCCTATCTCCGATGGTATAAGCGGGAGCAGGAATACGGCGACGATTCGCCTCGATCTGATACCGGTCAGAAACTCTAAGGAAGACCTTCCTGGCCCGATGCCAGGTCCGGTGGCAACGACGAATGTGGGCCTGGACAGAAGGAACTGAAAGATCCCTCTCCTTAGAAGGAAACAAGGGAGGTTGGTATCTGTACAGGCATTGGAAGGGGGACATCCCAGTGGCAGATGAAGGAAGGGTATTATGGGCATACTCAACCCAGGGTAATTGAGATGACCAAGAGGTGGGATCAGAGGAGACAAGACAACGCAGCGTGGACTCCATCTTCTGGTTGGCTCTCTCCGCCTGACCATTAGATTGTGGGTGAAATCAAGAAGTGAGACAGACTGTAGCTCCAATGGCCAAACAGAAGAATCTACAGACAGCAGAGGTAAACTGAGGACCACGGTCAGAAACAATGTCACTGGGAAATCCGTGGACCCTGAAAACCTCCCTAACCAGGATCTCGGACGTCTCCGTGGCAGATGGAAGCTTGGAGAGAGGGACAAAATGAGCAAACTTGCTGAATCTGTCCACAATGGACAGAATGACCGTGTTCCCGACAGAAGGGGGCAATCCTTGACAAAATCCAGGGCCAGATGCGACCAAGGTCGCCGAGGAATATGTAGGGGGTGAAGAAGCCCAGAGCTGGGCCGATTGGTACTTTTGTTCTGAGCACAAACAGGACATGCGGCAACAAACCTCCGGGTATCCTCTCCCATGGCAGGCCACCAAAATCGTCTGCGCAGTAGCGCCATAGTCCGAGCAACGCCAGGGTGACAAGCTTTCTTGCTGGCGTGGGACCACTGAAGAACAGCAGAACGGACAGACTCAGGCACGAACAACCGACCGGGTGGACCGTTACCGGGGCCGGGCTGCGTCCGAAAGGCCGCCATCACATCCTCCTCAATCTTCCATGTAACGGCTCCCACGACAAGGTTCTGGGGAAGAATCGTCTCAGTCTTGGCCCCACTCTCATCCGTCTTGGAGAACATCCGGGACAAGGCGTCCACTTTGCCGTTCTTCGACCCAGGTCGGAACGTCAGGGAAAAATTGAAGCGTCCAAAAAACAAAGCCCACCTGGCCTGACGGGAGTTGAGACGTTTAGCCGATTGCACGTAAGCCAGACAGTCCAGACCACAAATGGTTGCTCCGCTCCCTCCAACCAGTGACGCCACTCCTCCAAGGCAAGTTTCACAGCGAGAAGCTCCCGGTTACCCACATCGTAGTTTCTCTCAGGTGGTGAAAGACGACAAGTGTAGAAGGTGCAGGGATGGAGTTTACAGTCAGTGGAGCTACGCTGGGACAGGATGGCGCCCACCCCCACATCAGACGCGTCCACCTCAACAACAAACTGACAGGAAGTGTCAGGTTGAGAGAGAATCGGCGTGTTGGTGAATCGGCTCTTCAAGTTCAGAAATGCTCGGTCTGCCTCAGGAGTCCAACAGAAAATTGTGGTGCAAGACGTCAGAGCAGTGAAAGGGGCGGCCACCCGGCTGTAATCACGGATAAATCTCCGATAGAAGTTCGCAAATCCCAGGAATCTCTGGAGCTGCAATCTCGTACCGGGCCGGGCCCAATCCCGAACCGCCTGAACCTTCTCTTGGTCCATCTTGATCTCACCCCTGGAGATGATGTACCCGAGGAAGGATGTAGTGTGGGCGTGAAAATCACACTTCTCTGCCTTCACAAACAGACGGTTCTCCAATAACCGCTGCAGGACTTGCTTAACCTCTTGCTCCTACCTGACACGCAGGCGTCCCATCTAGACATCTGGAAATGCAAATGCGCTACGCTAAATGCTAATAGTACTAGTTAAAACTCAAACGTTCATTAAAATACACATTCAGGGTATTGAATTAAAGCTACACTCGTTGTGAATCCAGGCAACAAGTCAGATTTTTAAAATGCTTTTCGGCGAAAGCATGAGAAGCTATTATCTGATAGCATGTAACACCCCAAAAGACCCGCAGGGGACGTAAACAAAATAATTAGCATAATCGTCGCTACACAAACCGCACAAATAAAATATAAAACATTCATTACCTTTGACCATCTTCTTTGTTGGCACTCCTAGATGTCCCATAATCACTATTGGGTCTTTTTGTCAATTAAATCTGTCCATATATAGCCTAGATATCGATCTATGAAGACTGTGTGATAAACGGAAAAAAATAGCGTCTTATAACGTAACGTCATTTTTTTAAATTAAAAAAGTCGACGATAAACATTCACAAAACACTTCGAAATACTTTTGTAATGCAACTTTCGGTATTAGTAAACGTTAATAAGCGATCAAATTGATCATGAGGCGAAGTATATTCTTTAGCTGTCCGTTTGGAAATAATGTCCGGGTAAATCTCAACCAAAATATCCGGTCGGAGACTTGAACAAATGGCTTGTCTCTTCTTTGTTTGACCAAGAAACAAAGCCTAGGCAAATGACAAGACTGTTGACATCGTGTGGAAGCTGTAGGTATTGCAACCTCAGCCCCATTTATTGTGGTTCGCCTTTATCAATGGGTTGAAGTGGCGGATGGATATATATTTCTATTTTCAGTGATCAGATTTTCCTGCGCTTTTCGATGAAACGCACGTTCTGTTATAGTCACAGCCGTGATTTAACCAGTTTTATAAACGTCTGAGTGTTTTCTATCCACACATACTAATCATATGCATATACCATATTCCTGGCATGAGCATCAGGGCGCTGAAATGTTGCGCGATTTTTAACAGAATGTTCGAAAAAGTAGGGGGTAGGAGTAACAGGTTAACATGCTGGATGTGGCTGGAAAGCTCCTTGGAGAAAATCAGGATGTCATCCAGGTAAACGAACACAAACAGACCGATCATATCCCTCAGCACGTCATTCACCAAACTTTGGAACACTGCTGGAGCGTTGGAAAGTCCAAACGGCATCACCTGGTACTCGAAATGTCCCACAGGTGTATTGAATCCAGTCAACCACTCGTCCCCCTCTTTGATCCGAACCAGATGATATGCATTGCGTAGATCAAGCTTCGTAAACACAGTAGCACCCTGTAAAGAATCGAAAGCGGAGCTCATCAAGGGCAAGGGGTACTTGTTCTTGACCGTAATATCATTCAACCCCCGATAATCAATACACGGTCGAAGAGAGCCATCCTTCTTACTCACAAAAAAAAATCCAGCTCCCAGGGGTGATGACGAGGGACGAATGAGACCTGCAGCAAGAGACCTCTTTATGTAGGTCTCCAGGGCTTCCCGCTCAGGTCGAGAAATACTGTATAACCGTCCCTTGGGAAAGGCAGCTCCAGGGAACAGCTTAATTGTACAATCATAAGGTCGGTGGGGAGGAAGTGACTGAGCTTTTTGCTTACTGAACACCTCACCCAACTTGTGATATGTTTCAGGAACCAGGGACAAATCAGGAGGAGCAGACTCACTGACCCGACTGGGGATAGCATGAGAACAGGCAGTCCTGAGGCAGTTAGCATGGCACTCAATTCTGCAACTAGTTACCTTACCAGTCACCCAATCGAACAAAGGATTGTGTTCTCTTAGCCAGGGGTATCCAAGAACCAGGGGAACATGGGGGGAAGGCAAAATGAAAAAATAAATAACCTCTGAATGATTCCCCGACAACAACATCTTAACCGGTTCAGTCCTCATAGTGATCTGTGCCAGACTACTGCCGTTCAGAGTGGTTGCTTCAATGGCTTCCGGTAATTGCTCCTTGGAAAGCCCCAGCTGTTCCACTAAGTCGGCATCAATGAAGCTGTCATCGGCACCTGAATCGATGAAAGCGTTAATCGCTAAACTCTGATTCTTATTTATGAGGGTAGCAGGAAAACGAGGTCTGACAGGGCTCTTGAGAGGTTGAAACTGGCTCGCTAACAAACCTCCCAAACTTAAGGAGCCGAGCAGTTTAACGGGCGCTGAGGACAAACGGAGATGTAATATCCCGAGCTACCACAGTAGAGGCAGCTGTTGGTCACACGTCTACGTTGGCGCTCGTCCTTAGTTAACCCGTGCCGCCCCACTTGCATGGGTTCAGGATCTGGCGGCAGGACTCCTCCACTAATACCGTGTGAGGGAAAATTATCAACCCGTTCTGGTCCACTTTCTGACCCGAATCGTAACCGAGTCTCAAATTGATTAGATGGACCCCACTGCTTTTCCCTCCTTCTCTCTCGGACTCTATTATCTAACCGAATAGCTAAGGTGACCAAACTATCTAGGTCACTAGGCTCTGGATAGGAGATCAGCTCATCCTTGAGTTGCTCCGACAACCCCTGGTAAAAAAGCCGCTTGTAGTGACTCCTCATTCCAACCACTCTCCACAGACAATGTCCTGAACTCGATCATAAAGTCTGCCACACTGCGAGCTCCTTGGCGAAGAGTGAACAAACGTTTAGCTGCGTCCTTACCTCGGACTGGATGGTCAAAAAGCTTTCTCATCTCTCCCGTGAACTCCTGGTATGAAGCCATGCAGGTCTCCTGTCGTTCCCAAACGGCTGAAGCCCATTCCAGAGCTCTTCCACGCAGCAGTTCAATAACAAAGGCTATCCTAGCCTTGTCAGTGGCGTAAGAATGGGGCTGCAGATCAAACACTAACCCACACTGCATAAGAAACGAACGGCATCTTCCCAAATCCCCTTCATATTTATCAGGCGTCGGTACCTTGGGTTCACGGAAGGAAACCGCACCAGACACGGCAGGTGAGATGGGTGAAACAGGTGGTGAATGAATCACCGGCAAACTGAGCTGATCCTGGATTTGTGTCAAGCTAGCAGATAAGTTCTGGATTGAACCCGCTATCTCCTGTAGCGCCGTCTTGTGTTGTCCCAATATCTTCCCCTGCTGGGTAATGGCATGGCAAACGGAGTCCAGGTCCGCTGGGTTCTTCCTTAGCCGGATCGTTCTGTCACGTTTTTTCAAAATCGAACCCAGAAGCAGACCAGGACAAGGAGAGTAGGAAGAAGGTGAGTATTTATTTACAAGTGAATGTAAATGGGTAGATATATCCAGGTGGCATAGCGGGCAGCGGTGGTGAGTTGATGGGAGTAAATAGGTGGATCCAATGGGGTAGCGGAATCCTCCGACGACCAGGCGGGAATAGGGTAAATGATCCGGGTGAGTAACTGAAGACAGAACAAACGGAGGTAATTTTAAGGCAAGCAATATGTAAAAAACAACAAAACAAATTCTATCCAACTTGAGGCTGATACTAAGGCACAACATACTGTTCATGGCTAACAATCCGGCAGGGAATGGATGTCAGGTTCGGGCTTATGAAGAGGAGAGATGATGATCAGGACCAGGTGTGCAGATAGCTGATGGGATACAGGTGCGGGTAATCAGAACTCCCAACTGGCTACATTGCCCGGCAACCAGACAGAGTGCGTTCCAGGACGCCGGAAAAAACACTCCAGGACAGAACACAGGCAAAAAACAGACTCAGGAAACGGGATTCATGACAAATCAAGGCTGTAATTTCTGCCAAAGGTGCTTCAACAAAGCACTGAGAATACATTCCGTATGTAAATGTCATATTTCAGTTCTTAGATAGATTGATGTGTAGATTGATGAGGAAAAATAAGACTGTAACGTAACAAAGTGTGGAAAAAGTCAAAGGGTCTGAATACTTTCCGAAGTCACTGTATACATATATATATACATATATATATTATGGTTATTAGTTATAATATTTGTCTGGGGTGTCTGGCTGACTGGGCTAGCTGAGACAGATAAACTGACAGACTATGGGAAGGTAGATAATGTACAAACGTGAAATAAACACTAACAATTAACAGTAAACATTACACATACAGAAGTTTCAAAACAATAAAGTCATTCAAAATGTCATATTACATATACATATACATGTATATACATATATACAGTGTTGCAACGATGTACAAATGGATAAGGGTACACAAGGGAAAATAAATAAGCATAAATATGTGTTGCTCTCCCTCTCTCTCTCTCTCTCTCTCTCTCTCTCTCTCTCTCTCTCTCTCTCTCTCTCTCTCTCTCTCTGCCTGCTGTCTTTCAGGGGGTGTCTGGCAGATGGGTTTAGCCTTTTAGCGGGGCAAGCCAACAGACAGAAAGCAAGATGGGAGGACACACAGACATCTCCCTCTTCTCCCTCTTTCATTCTGTTTCCTCTTTCTTTCCCTGGGGTGTCTGGCAGATTGGTTTAGCCTTTTAGCAGGTCTAGCTGACAGACAGAAAGACAGCTGAGCGGACACACAGACAAACGGCTGACAAGGTCACTGACTTGACTTCGAATATGCACGGTCATACCAGAACGTTAACATACACTGTATTGTCTGTTTTCTCTTTCCAAATGTAATTTAGGAAAATTTTCAAATGCATCCTGGTTATGTTGTGTTGTGTTGTGAGGGATGAATGTGAGGGAGGAATGCCACTGTGACTGGAGGCAGGGGGAGCCTGGTTGTGTTGTGTTGTGAGGGATGAATGTGAGGGATGAATGCCCCTATGGCTGGAGGCAGGGGGAGCCTGGTTGTGTTGTGTTGTGAGGGATGAATGTGAGGGAAGAATGCCACTGTGACTGGAAGCAGGGGGTGCCTGGTTGTGTTGTATTGTGATTGTGTTTGTGCTGTGGTTGTGCTGTGCTGTGTTTTGTGAGGGTGAATGCCCCTATGACTGGGGGAAAGGCTAACAGGCTAATAATAGGCTTATATGCTAATAATAGGCTAACAGGTGTAGATGTTAGATTAGCATTGAGAGAAGCTAAAGGTGATGCGTAGCCTAATGCCTTTTCATCCCCCAGACAAAGACAATGATTCCCACTGATGGTAAATGTCACTGCTAAGTGGTCCATCGTGTGACCACACCGTGATGATGTCCATGCTCCTTCACTCCTTCACAGGCCTCCTTCATCGCGTGGAGAGTGTTTGTCAAGTGTGTGTGTGTGTGTGTGTGTGTGTGTGTGTGTGTGTGTGTGTGTGTGTGTGTGTGTGTGTGTGTGTGTGTGTGTGTGTGTGTGTGTGTGTGTGTGTGTGTGTGTGTGTGTGTGTGTGTGTGTGTGTGTGTGTGTGTGTGTGTGTGTGTGTGTGTGTGTGTGTGCGTGCATGCGTGCATACTCAGCCTCTCTTGAATGGAAGTAGAGTCAATTAAAGCTCTCTCTTTGTTATGTAAATTGTTTCTAAATAAAAGCCTTCATCATTGTTCTTTTTACATTCAGATGTGCAAGGTAGCGAACCTTTCTTCCTACAGGAAACAATTCAATCATTTTGATCATATGTTAATTATACACAGCAAACTTGACTGACAACCTTTCTATGAAGTTGCAGTACTGTGTATTCTTGTGAAATATACTGCAGAAAGATATCCCTCTCCTCTTTTTTGTCTGTGTATTGGCGTCCTAGGGCCTAACATCACATTCAACAGGGTCTTGCATCTTCAGCTCTGTAACAAAGCCAGGAATATGACTGAATACATTGTTTAGCACTATAAGATCCAAATGCTTCACAGAATTTGAATATCAATCGCTTATCTCTGATCTCTCTCATCTCAGTCTCACCAGTTCAAAAGCTCTTTCTGCAAAGTGATTTTAAGCCCTGTACTTACTGCAATCACACACTGCAAAAACAGGGCTCGTTTCTTTCATGTGGGTGTGGTAATGTGATGTGTGTCTGGAAATAGGAGGATTTGCAATGATCACATTACAGAAGAGTGCATCCACATCTCCGTCACTCTCCTGGTCAGGATCAGCGG
Organism: Oncorhynchus gorbuscha; assembly: GCF_021184085.1. Classification (NCBI taxonomy): domain Eukaryota; kingdom Metazoa; phylum Chordata; class Actinopteri; order Salmoniformes; family Salmonidae; genus Oncorhynchus; species Oncorhynchus gorbuscha. The sequence goes on from NC_060185.1 coordinate 85,188,417, forward strand.
CATTGCAAAAGATTTAGCAATAACATCAGATCATATTTAACATGAGTTAAATGCTCAATACCTAGTATGTTCCTCAAAGCTGCATGTCTTGCAGAGCTGTAGTGAATTGAGCTATGTATACCAGTGGTGTCATTTTGTCATGGAACGGTACATTTGTGCTACTAGAAACATGCTATATGTGTACTTACAAAAACTGGAGTATATAAATGTAAATTCAGATATAAGAAAATTATAGCAGAATTTTAATAACACGACCTTAATATCACAAGTACTGTATGTAACAGTATTTCACCTCTTGGTCTTGGCTGTAACAAAAAAAAACCTTGTCCCTTTCAGATAAAACTCCCACCGAGATGACCCTTCTTATCTGCTACACCTCTCTCCAATGTTATCTCTCACACACCACACACGCACTTACCCAGCAAAGAGAGGGGGGTCAAATAAAATTGTATTTGTCACATGCTTCGTGGGTGTGTAGACTAACAGTGAAATGCTTTCTCAATGGCCTTGCCAACAATGCAGAGTTAAAGATAAAGATTTTTTAAAATAAACAAATTAATAATACACAGTGAATATTGTATAACAATAATGAGTAAAAAAGAACATGACTATATACAGGGAGTTCCAGTAGTGAGTTGATGTGCAGGGGTGTGAGGTAATAACATGACTATATACAGGGAGTTCCAGTAGTGAGTTGATGTGCAGGGGTGTGAGGTAATAACGTGACTATATACAGGGAGTTCCAGTAGTGAGTTGATGTGCAGGGGTGTGAGGTAATAACATGACTATATACAGGGAGTTCCAGTAGTGAGTTGATGTGCAGGGGTGTGAGGTAATAACGTGACTATATACAGGGAGTTCCAGTAGTGAGTTGATGTGCAGGGGTGTGAGGTAATAACATGACTATATACAGGGAGTTCCAGTAGTGAGTTGATGTGCAGGGGTGTGAGGTAATAACGTGACTATATACAGGGAGTTCCAGTAGTGAGTTGATGTGCAGGGGTGTGAGGTAATAACGTGACTATATACAGGGAGTTCCAGTAGTGAGTTGATGTGCAGGGGTGTGAGGTAATAACGTGACTATATACAGGGAGTTCCAGTAGTGAGTTGATGTGCAGGGGTGTGAGGTAATAACGTGACTATATACAGGGAGTTCCAGTAGTGAGTTGATGTGCAGGGGTGTGAGGTAATAACGTGACTATATACAGGGAGTTCCAGTAGTGAGTTGATGTGCAGGGGTGTGAGGTAATAACGTGACTATATACAGGGAGTTCCAGTAGTGAGTTGATGTGCAGGGGTGTGAGGTAATAACGTGACTATATACAGGGAGTTCCAGTAGTGAGTTGATGTGCAGGGGTGTGAGGTAATAACGTGACTATATACAGGGAGTTCCAGTAGTGAGTTGATGTGCAGGGGTGTGAGGTAATAACGTGACTATATACAGGGAGTTCCAGTAGTGAGTTGATGTGCAGGGGTGTGAGGTAATAACGTGACTATATACAGGGAGTTCCAGTAGTGAGTTGATGTGCAGGGGTGTGAGGTAATAACGTGACTATATACAGGGAGTTCCAGTAGTGAGTTGATGTGCAGGGGTGTGAGGTAATAACGTGACTATATACAGGGAGTTCCAGTAGTGAGTTGATGTGTAGGGGTGTGAGGTAATAACGTGACTATATACAGGGAGTTCCAGTAGTGAGTTGATGTGCAGGGGTGTGAGGTAATAACGTGACTATATACAGGGAGTTCCAGTAGTGAGTTGATGTGCAGGGGTGTGAGGTAATAACGTGACTATATACAGGGAGTTCCAGTAGTGAGTTGATGTGCAGGGGTGTGAGGTAATAACGTGACTATATACAGGGAGTTCCAGTAGTGAGTTGATGTGCAGGGGTGTGAGGTAATAACGTGACTATATACAGGGAGTTCCAGTAGTGAGTTGATGTGCAGGGGTGTGAGGTAATAACGTGACTATATACAGGGAGTTCCAGTAGTGAGTTGATGTGCAGGGGTGTGAGGTAATAACGTGACTATATACAGGGAGTTCCAGTAGTGAGTTGATGTGCAGGGGTGTGAGGTAATAACGTGACTATATACAGGGAGTTCCAGTAGTGAGTTGATGTGCAGGGGTGTGAGGTAATAACGTGACTATATACAGGGAGTTCCAGTAGTGAGTTGATGTGCAGGGGTGTGAGGTAATAACGTGACTATATACAGGGAGTTCCAGTAGTGAGTTGATGTGCAGGGGTGTGAGGTAATAACGTGACTATATACAGGGAGTTCCAGTAGTGAGTTGATGTGCAGCGGTGCGAGGCAGTTGAGGTAGACATGTACATATAGGTAGAGGTAAAGTGACTAGGCAACAGGAAAATAGACAGTAGCATCAGCATATGTGGTGAGTGTGAAAGTGTGTGAGGGTGTGAGTGAGTGTGTGTTTGTGGTGTGATTATGCATGTGTGCGCTTGTTATGTGTGTGTGAGAATATGTAGTGTTTGTGTGTATGTGTGTGTTGGGGTGTCAGTGTAAGTACAGTGCCTAGCGAAAGTATTCGGCCCCCTTGAACTTTGCGACCTTTTGCCACATTTCAGGCTTCAAACATAAAGATATAAAACTGTATTTTTTTGTGAAGAATCAACAACAAGTGGGACACAATCATGAAGTGGAACGACATTTATTGGATATTTCAAACCTTTTTAACAATTCAAAAACTGAAAAATTGGGCGTGCAAAATTATTCAGCCCCCTAAAAGTTAATACTTTGTAGCGCCACCTTTTGCTGCGATTACAGCTGTAAGTCGCTTGGGGTATGTCTCTATCAGTTTTGCACATCGAGAGACTGAAATGTTTTCCCATTCCTCCTTGCAAAACAGCTCGAGCTCAGTGAGGTTGGATGGAGAGCATTTGTGAACAGCAGTTTTCAGTTCTTTCCACAGATTCTCGATTGGATTCAGGTCTGGACTTTGACTTGGCCATTCTAACACCTGGATATGTTTATTTTTGAACCATTCCATTGCAGACTTTGCTTTATGTTTTGGATCATTGTCTTGTTGGAAGACAAATCTCCGTCCCAGTCTCAGGTCTTTTGCAGACTCCATCAGGTTTTCTTCCAGAATGGTCCTGTATTTGGCTCCATCCATCTTCCCATCAATTTTAACCATCTTCCCTGTCCCTGCTGAAGAAAAGCAGGCCCAAACCATGATGCTGCCAACACCATGTTTGACAGTGGGGATGGTGTGTTCAGGGTGATGAGCTGTGTTGCTTTTACGCCAAACATAACATTTTGCATTGTTGCCAAAAAGTTCAATTTTGGTTTCATCTGACCAGAGCACCTTCTTCCACATGTTTGGTGTGTCTCCCAGGTGGCTTGTGGCAAACTTTAAACAACACTTTTTATGGATATCTTTAAGAAATGGCTTTCTTCTTGCCACTCTTCCATAAAGGCCAGATTTGTGCAATATACGACTGATTGTTGTCCTATGCACAGAGTCTCCCACCTCAGCTGTAGATCTCTGCAGTTCATCCAGAGTGATCATGGGCCTTTTGGCTGCATCTCTGATCAGTCTTCTCCTTGTATGAGCTGAAAGTTTAGAGGGACGGCCAGGTCTTGGTAGATTTGCAGTGGTCTGATACTCCTTCCATTTCAATATTATCGCTTGCACAGTGCTCCTTGGGATGTTTAAAGCTTGGGAAATCTTTTTGTATCCAAATCCGGCTTTAAACTTCTTCACAACAGTATCTCGGACCTGCCTGGTCTGTTCCTTGTTCTTCATGATGCTATCTGCGCTTTTAACGGACCTCTGAGACTATCACAGTGCAGGTGCATTTATACGGAGATGTGATTACACACAGGTGGATTGTATTTATCATCATTAGTTATTTAGGTCAACATTGGATCATTCAGAGATCCTCACTGAACTTCTGGAGAGAGTTTGCTGCACTGAAAGTAAAGGGGCTGAATAATTTTGCACGCCCAATCTTTTAGTTTTTGAATTGTTAAAAAGTGTTGAAATATCCAATAAATGTCGTTCCACTTCATGATTGTGTCCCACTTGTTGTTGATTCTTCACAAAAAAATACAGTTTTATATCTTTATGTTTGAAGCCTGAAATGTGACAAAAGGTCGCAAAGTTCAAGGGGGCCGAATACTTTCGCAAGGCACTGTATGTGTGAGTGTGTGGGTAGAGTTCAGTGTGTGTGCATAGAGTCCATGCAAGAGAGTTAGTTCAAAAAAGGGTCTATCCGGGCAGCCATTTGATTAGCAATTTAGCAATCTTGTTTAGCAGTCTTATGGCTTCGGGGTAAAAGCTGTTCAGGGTCGTGTTGGTTCCAGACTTGGTACACTTGTACTGCTTGCCGTAAGAGAGAGAGAGATGGGGGGATGGGGGATATGGGGGAGGAAAGGAAAGATAGAGAAAGCTGAAAGGTAACACAGCTTTCAGATCTCCAAAAGAAAGGAGGACCAAGGTACTCTTCATATAATTCATTAAAATGCCTTTACTTGTATGGAATGTTCAATGGAAACAAAGTTGAAAAACTCTGACATGTTTAGGCCGCATGGCCGTCTTCAGAACTGTTCTATTTCTCAACTCTGGGTGGTTCAGCCTGAGGGGGAACATGCACTCTCCTGCACACACACAAACACATACTCAGACACACACATATACACGCACCCAGACATACACACACACATGCACTAAGACACACACACACGCACTCAGACACACACACAAACTCAAACACACACACACACAAACACACACACACACACACACACACACACACACACACACACACACACACACACACACACACACACACACACACACACACACACACACACACACACACACACACACACACACACACACACACACACACACACACACACACACACACACACACACACACAGACATGCACTCAGACACACACACCTCAGAGGCCCCTAGGCGTCGTGTTGTACATTAGTCAATCAGGGTGTAATTTACATAACATTGAGGTTGCATCCTGAGGTGTAAGACATATTCAGGCGCTGTAGGAAGACAAGTTGAATAGACCACTGCAGGAGGACAGGTTGAATCAGCTACTGCAGGAGGACAAGTTGAATCAGCTACTGAAGGAGGGCTGGTTGAATAGGCCACTGCAGGAGGGCAGGTTGAATCAGCTGCTGCAGGAGGACAGGTTGAATCAGCTGCTGCAGGAGGGCAGGTTGAATCAGCTACTGCAGGAGGACAAGTTGAATCAGCTGCTGCAGGAGGACAAGTTGAATCAGCTACTGAAGGAGGGCTGGTTGAATAGGCCACTGCAGGAGGGCAGGTTGAATCAGCTGCTGCAGGAGGACAGGTTGAATCAGCTGCTGCAGGAGGGCAGGTTGAATCAGCTACTGCAGGAGGACAAGTTGAATCAGCTGCTGCAGGTGGACAAGTTGAATCAGCTACTGTAGGATGACAAGTTGAATCAGCTACTGCAGGAGGACAACTTGAATCAGCTGCAGGAGGACAAGTTGAATCAGCTGCTGCAGGAGGGCAGGTTTAATCAGCTGCTTCAGGAGGACAGGCTGAATCAGCTACTGCAGGAGGACAAGTTGAATCAGCTGCTGCAGGAGGACAAGTTGAATATGACACTGCAGGAGGACAGTGACAGTTTGAATCTGACACTGTAGGAGGACAAGTTGAACAATCCACTGCAGGAGGACAAGTTGAAACAGCCACTTCAGGAGGACATGTTGAATAAGCCGCTGTTGGAGGACAAGGTGAATCAGTAACTGTTGGAGGACCAGTTGAATCAACCACTGTAGGAGGACCAGTTGAATCAACCACTGCAGGAGGACAAGTTGAATCAGCTACTGCAGGAGGACAGGTTGAATCAGCTGCTGTAGGAGGACAAGTTGAATAAGCTGCTGTAGGAGGACCAGTTGAATCAACCACTGCAGGAGGACATGTTGAATCAGCTGCTGTAGGAGGACAAGTTGAATCAGCTACTGCAGGAGGATAGGTTTAATCAGACACTGTAGGAGGACAAGTTTAATCTGCTGCTGCAGGAGGACAAGTTGAATCGGCCACACTATTAGGACAAGTTGAATAGTCCACTGTAGGAGGATAAGTTGAGTCAGTTACTGTAGTAGGACAATTTGAATGGGACACTGCAGGAGGACAGGTTGAATAGGCCACTGTAGGATTACATGTTGAATCAGCCATTGTAGTAGGACATGTTGAATAGGCTGCTGTAGGATTACATGTTGAATCAGCCATTGTAGTAGGACATGTTGAATAGGCTGCTGTAGGATTACATGTTGAATCAGCCATTGTAGTAGGACAAGTTGAATTAGGCCGTCATTTTAAATTATTTTGTTCTTAACTGACTTGTCCAGTTTAATAAAGCTAAAAAATAAAAATAAAAATAAATATATATATATTTTTTTATTTGAACTGTAATAAGAAAATAAGAAATAAAGAAAATAATAGGAAACCCCAGCAAGTGAGTCGCTGCATGGCAGGAAGATGTTTGTTAAAACCTGTTAATGTGGGGGGTTCCCTTTTGGGAACGACCCCTCCCACGTTCAGCTGGAACGTTGCGCATGGAATGCAAAAATATTCTTTAAAATATTTAACCTCCACACATTAACAAGTCCTATAGCTCAAATGAAAGATAAACACATTGTTCATCTAGCCAGCAAGTCAGATTTCTAAAATGTTTTACGGCGAAAACATAGCACATATTTATGTCAAACCACCACCAAAGACACAGATAAATTGAATAGCCATGTTGTACAAAAGATGCAATCAACATTAAAATTAAAATAATTCACTAACCTTTTGAAAATCTTCATCAGATGACAGTAATAGGACATGTTACACAGTACATTTATGATTTTTTCAATAATATGCAATTTATATCCATAAATCTCTGTTTACAATGACGCCATGTTCAAAAAATGCTACTCAAATGTCCGGAGAAATGATGAGAGCTCCGCCAGATAACGTCAGATAACAAGCAATACACATCATAAACTTTGACTAAATATACATGTTCTACATATAGTTAGAAATATACACTTCTTCTTAATGCAACCGCTGTGTTACATGTATTTTTAATGTTACAGAATTCGTTCACTAGGCTATAATATGGAGACGATGCTCAGACATTAGCAGTATGTCTCCTCTTGGTTGGGAGTCCACAGAAACACAAAATTACCACGTAAATATTCCCTTACCTTTGATGTTCTTCGATCAGAAGACGTGGAAGGAGTCATACTTACCAAAAACTGCGTTTGGCTTTCAAGTCTGTGTCTTTGGGTTAGAGCGTTGGACTAGTAACCGCAAGGTTGCAAGTTCAAATCCCCGAGCTGACAAGGTACAAATCTGTCGTTCTGCCCCTGAACAGGCAGTTAATCCACTGTTCCTAGGCCGTCATTGAAAATGAGAATTTGTTCTTAACTGACTTGCCTGGTTAAATAAAGGTAAAATAAATAAATAAAATGCGACAAGTTCCGGCTGAAATGCAGCCAAAATTCTAGTGGATGCGCATCAAAACTTCAAAATTACATATTATATGTCGACTAAACTGGTCAAACTAAGTGCAGAATCAAGCTTTAGGATGTTCTAAACGTGCAAAACAAATATTAGCTCGAACAGACAAACCGACATCGTTTGGTGAATCCTGGAACAAAGAGAGCTCCAGACCGGACCCGCGCATGAGAGTACATGTATTTTCACGTGACCCGAAGATTTTAGCCCGCCAAAGGGTGAGGGAGCACGCGATTCTCACAATGAAACGCCCCATTTAAAGGAGACATCGCGCTGAAGAGATAGAAACTGTTCCCAGATCCGTAGCTGGTTGGGAAGGGTGGGGGCGATGAGGTCAAAGTTGGCCCAACTTTTTAGATGACAAGAGAGAGTTTGGGAGAATGGCTGCCCTGAGAGTTCTGCTATACATACAGACATAATTTGAACGGTTTTAGAAGCTTTAGAGTGTTTTCTATTCAATAATAATTATTACATGCATATATTAGCAATTTTGGACAGATTTTTTTTCTGTTTACTATGGGCATGCAATTCCTCCAAAGGGGGCAGTATTCTGCCTAGCGCTAACAGGTTTTAAAGCTTTTGGAATAAGCTGATCAGAAAACATGGGCAAGGTGTCTTTCTCAACAAGATGGTTTGACATGGTTTACATCAGTATTCGACTGAAATGGGGGGGTAATGTCAATTTTTCATGATTGAGTTTAGGCATTCATTTAGAATGGTTAAGGTAAAGGGTTAAAGTTCAATATATCTCACTGCTTACGCCCATCTGCAACACCTTAGCAAGCCATGTGTGTTGATGGTAGCGCTCACCGTTGCCCCTAGTGGTCGGTTTTTCCTGGTTACCTGGAAGAATGTCGAATGTCTCCTTGAAGCGTGAGCTGGCTGATCTTTCTAGGAAGAAGAGTCAAATGCTTTCTACAATGTTTTTTATTTTAGAAAACAGTTGTTCTGTCTTTGAGAGATGAAAAGTATTTTAGAAACTTTGAAAGTAGAAAACATAGAAGACTATTTTATCTGTCTTTGAGAAAAAGTGCTGTAGCTTTTTGAAATAATCCCTAAAGGAGCTATTGTTAGGTTTCGAGTGCATGTTGACCTGAACTAAAGTAGACCTGTGACGGGTCAAGACAACTATCTCTCTCTCTCTTGCTCTTTAACTTCCTCTAACTTCCATTTCTTCTATTGTGTCGGAGGCCCAGCTAGCTGGTGACAGTGTCTGTGAAACCTTCCATCGGCGCTCCGCAGCGTTAGGCCCGTTTTCTCTCCCATGGGAAGACAGATCCATAAAATAATTTTATTTTTGTCAGACAGACGGGAGCTTTGCCATTTAAAAGCAATCAGCCGGTGGGCTTCTCACCCCAGGACCTTCAGCCAAAGGCCAAATCCTCGTGATTCTACCAAGAGATACGGAGTCAAGGCAGGGTAGGGATCAGGCCGAACAGCCCCTCTGTCCTGGTCTGCCCTGAATGGCTGATAACTTCTTTATAACCTCAAAGGCCATGGCATGATGGCACTGACACAAGAACACTTCAAACACTATATCTAGCAGCCGTTTGCTCTTTTCTGTACATTCAACTCCCTTATCGGATTCAGTCGAGTATTACTTTGTTTAATTCTTTCAACCCATCGCTCTCTTTTCTCTCCCTTCAGCAGGAGTAAATGTCAATATTATTACTCACACTGAGAGATGTGGTAAAGGTTTCACAGAGATGGAGAAGGGACGTCAGACGGCCTTTGGACATCTTGACATTATTAGACTTCTGTAACATATCAATGTCATTCCAATCAAACTGGGAACAGAGCAAATAGCGCTCATGAAGGAAAGAGATATTTACTGGTATGGAAAGTGTGATGTAATCTTCAGAGTGAAACTATGCTGTAGTGGTCATTATATGACCCAGGGACACATACACACAACGTAGACAGACTGTATAGAGAGAGGTGTTGGTGTTGTCAGTATCCTGAGTTGTAGGCACACAGAAAAACAGAAACACAAACGTACACACACACACACACACACACACACACACACACACACACACACACACACACACACACACACACACACACACACACACACACACACACACACACACACACACACACACACACACACACACACACACACACACACACACACACACACACACACACACACACACACACACACACACACACACACACACGCAAACGCAAACACAAACACAAACACATACACATACACAAACAGGCACACGCACGCACGCACGCACACACAGACTCTGCCAGACCAGCACATTATTAGAATAACAGATTCCTCTATTATATTCACTGTGCCATTGTAATGATTTGCATCTGCATCAGATTAAGGTAAAACAATGTGTTACATCTGGATCTAAAAACAATATGTTACATCTGGGTGGAAAACAGTCATGCCTGCTCCCGCTCCTCCTCTTTGGTACTCCCATCATTACTGACACCTGTCACCATCGTTACGCGCATCAGCACTTCATTGGACTCACCTGGACTCCATCATTTTATTGACTCCCTTCCTTTTAACTCTCTCTTTATTTCTATTCCTTAGTTTGTCAGCATTAATGTCATTATGTTTCCCTTATCCAGATGCCGGTTGTGTATTGTATCCTGTCTGTTTATTTCATTTCATAAATATTCACTCCCTGTACTTGCTTCTCGTCTCCCAGCGTCTGTCCTCACAGAATGCTGACAGCAAAATTGGAAGCGTCAGGGCGATTATTTTTTGTTTGTTTGTTTTTGGCTGTGGGGGTTGGTGATCTCGGGTCCAGGTGCCGCTACCGAAGGAACCGGGATGCCTCAGCTGGCTCGTCTGGCTTCCATGCCTTATCTGGCTCGAGAGGTTTTCTTGCCTCGGTTGGCTCGGCAGACTACGATCCCCCGTCATGACTCAGCCGGCTCGTCAGGGTCCCACGCCCTAGCTGTCTCATCAGGCTCCCATCCCACGTCATGCCTCAGCCGGCTAGTCAGGCTCCCATGCCTCAACCAGCTCGTCCGGCTCCCACGCCCTAGCTGTCTCATCAGGCTCACATCCCACGTCATGCCTCAACCAGCTAGTCAGGCTCCCATACCTCAACCAGCTAGTCAGGCTCCCATGCCTCAACCAGCTCGTCAGGCTCCCACACCACAGCTGGCTCGTCGGGCTCCCATCCCACGTCACTCCTCAGCCGGCTCGTCAGGGTCCCTCGCCTCAACCAGCTCGTCAGGCTCCCACACCACAGCTGGCTCGTCGGGCTCCCATCCCACGTCATGCCTCAACCAGCTAGTCAGGCTCCCATGCCTCAACCAGCTCGTCAGGCTCCCACACCACAGCTGGCTCGTCGGGCTCCCATCCCACGTCATGCCTCAACCAGCTAGTCAGGCTCCCATGCCTCAACCAGCTAGTCAGGCTCCCATGCCTCAACCAGCTAGTCAGGCTTCCATGCCTCAACCAGCTCGTCAGGCTCCCACACCACAGCTGGCTCGTCGGGCTCCCATCCCACGTCATGCCTCAATCTGCTAGTCAGGCTCCCATGCCTCAACCAGCTAGTCAGGCTCCCATGCCTCAACCAGCTCGTCAGGCTCCCACACCACAGCTGGCTCATCGGGCTCCCACCCCACGTCATTCCTCAGCCGGCTCGTCCAGCTCCCACGCCTCGGCCGGCCCGTCAGGCGTGCCCAGGTGGGACGCCAGGTAGGGGTATTGTCATGCCTGCTCCTCCCTGCTCCTCAGGCTCCCTGGCATCAGGCTTCGACACCACAGCTGGCTTCATCTCTTTATTGATTGCCTCCCTATCATTCCCAGCAGTTTGACCCCATGTCACCATCATATGCCTCACCAGCTATCAGATGCTGGTTGGCTCACCTGAACTTCATCTCTTTATTGATTAAATCATTCACTCTCAGTCTTCGCCTCCCAGCTCAGTCCCATGATCAAAAACCATGTCTTGCATCTGGCTCCCAATGTCTTGCATCGGGCTCCCACCCCATGTCATTGCCTGTCCAGATGCTGGCATCTGGGTCAAAACAATGTGTTGCATCTGGGAAAACAATGTGTTGCCAGGTAAAACAATTGTATGCCTGTCTGTTTATTTATTAAATATTCACTCTCTGTACTTGCTTCTCGTCTTCCAGCATCTATTCTCACAAAAACAATGTCTTGCATCTGGGTCTAAAACAATGTGTTGCATCTGGGTCTAAAACAATGTGTTGCATCTGGGTCTAAAACAATGTGTTGCATCTGGGTCTAAAACAATGTGTTGCATCTGGGTCTAAAACAATGTGTTGCATCTGGGTCTAAAAACAATGTGTTGCATCTGGGTCTAAAACAATGTCTTGCATCAAAACAATGTTTGCATCCCCATGGGTCTAAAACAATGTCTTGGGTCATGTTTGCTCTGGGTCTAAAACAATGTCTTGCATCTGGGTCATCTGCATCTGGTCTAAAACAATGTCTTGCATCTGGGTCTAAAACAATGTCTTGCATCTGGGTCTAAAACAATGTGTTGCATCTGGGTCTAAAACAATGTCTTGCATCTGGGTCTAAAACAATGTCTTGCATCTGGGTCTAAAACAATGTCTTGCATCTGGGTCTAAAACAATGTGTTGCATCTGGGTCTAAAACAATGTGTTGCATCTGGGTCTAAAACAATGGATTACATCGGGGGTCTGCAGTGTTCTCTGAGGCATTCAGACTTAACAGTGGGAATGGGGGGGGAATGTGTACAAATGGAATATGGAACATGAGCTCTAGCCTGGTAATTTACTCTGTTATGTTTATCTCAATAAACAGCACAGCAGATAGCCTGGCTATCTACTCTGCTATGTTTATTGAGATAAACAGCACAGCAGATAGCCTGGTTATCTACTTTGCTATGTTTATTGAGATAAACAGCACAGCAGATAGCCTGGCTATCTACTCTGCTATGTTTATTGAGATAAACAGCACAGCAGATAGCCTGGTTATCTACACTGCTGTTTATTGAGATAAACAGCACAGCAGCTAGCTGCAGGCCTTGAGGGAAAAGTTAGAATACCTATAGCAAGGGAAGGCACTGTACTGTAGCTGCAGGGATGGTAGGGTAGCTGGTAGTGTGTGTGTCTGTTTGTGTGTGTGTCTGTGTGTGTGTGCTTGTCCATGCCTGAATGTTCTTCCCTGAATGTGTTCTTCCCTGAATGTGTACCTCCCTCCTCCATCCTTATAACTTCACACAGTGTGTACTGACACAGCTCTCTCTCTCTCTCTCTCTCTCTCTCTCTCTCTCTCTCTCTCTCTCTCTCTCTCTCTCTCTCTCTCTCTCTCTCTCTCTCTCTCTCTCTCTCTCTCTCTCTCTTTCTCTCGCTCTCTCTCTGCCTCCTTCTCTCCATGTTTTCGTCATCGGCAAGGGATTTTTCAGCTGTTCGTGGCACCTAAAATTCTCAAGGCAAGCCTAACTTCAGAAGCCGTAGTCGGTAGCCAAAGTCTACGCCCCTTCATCTGTGATTTGTCATTCAGCAAGAGAGACTCACTGCACCAAATATCGTAGTTAGATATCAGGTTGCATTTTAAAAAAGTACACATTTTAAAATATATTTTCTTTGCAATTTTATTTTTTTATGACAGATCTTTGAGGAAGTGTATACTCGCTACGGCGTCTCAAGATGGACAAACAATACTATTGCCGCTTTTTTCTCGATTTTTAAGCGAAGGTCTTTCAAGGGACATACGTTCATTTCGCCTAGCAGAATTCTGCTAGGAGCAAACCAGACCTTTACCTCACTCACTTTCTCCTCTCTCTCTCCTCCTCCTCCTGCACCCCTCTCCCTCTCCCTCTACACTCTTCTCCTCTCCTTTCTTTCTTTATCTTTCTCTCTGTCTCTCTGACTCTCCTCTCCTCTCCTCACCCTCTCCTCTGGTGTAGAGACAGAACAGATGTCTAACGGCCGGGCTCCATTACCCTCTAGTCCTTAAGGAGATAAGTCACTGGCTCTGCCCAGTCAGCAGTGCTCCTTACAGGAATAACTCAGCAACCCTGGCCCTGCTGCTGTCGAACCTCCAGTCATCAGGAGTGTGTGTGCGTGCATGTCTGCACGCTTTCAGCCACCCAACCATTAGACCCCCACTTCTCACATCCATCCACCTAGAGTGGAGGCTCACGAGGCAGGGCTGAGAGCATATGAAGATGGGGCAGTGAGCCAAACCCTGGTTCTATCTCCCTTACAACTAATGGAAGCAGAAAGTGTGAGCTGAGATGTGATCTGCTTTTGACCAGAGCCCAATGGGCCCTTGATGAAGGTAGTGCACTATATAGGGCATATGGTACCATTTGGGATGCAGATCTGGACTATCGTTCTGCAGTATGTGGTCATTAAAGAGACACCTGACATCCGTGTCTTGTATGAGTAGTAGTGTGTGTAGTAGTGTGTGTGTGTGCACGGGTGCACGTGTGCATGTGTGTAATGGGCTGTAGTCTAGTGGTGAGTGTAGTCTAGTGGGATGTAGTCTAGTGGGATGTACAGCCCACAAGGCTACAGCCTGTAGTCTAGTGGGCTGTAGCCTTGTGGGCTGTACTGTAGTGGGCTTTAGTCTGATGGGCTGTTGTCTAGTGGGCTGTATGTAGTGGGCTGTAGACTAGTGGGCTGTATTGTAGTGGCCTGTAGACTAGTGGGCTGTATTGTAGTGGGCTGTATTGTAGTGGGCTGTAGTCTAGTGGGCTGTATTGTAATGGGCTGTAGACTAGTGGGCTGTATTGTAGTGGGCTGTAGACTAGTGGGCTGTATTGTAGTGGCCTGTAGACTAGTGGGCTGTATTGTAGTGGGCTGTATTGTAGTGGCCTGTAGACTAGTGGGCTGTATTGTAGTGGCCTGTAGACTAGTGGGCTGTATTGTAGTGGGCTGTATTGTAGTGGCCTGTAGACTAGTGGGCTGTATTGTAGTGGGCTGTAGACTAGTGGGCTGTATTGTAGTGGCCTGTAGACTAGTGGGCTGTATTGTAGTGGGCTGTATTGTAGTGGGCTGTAGTCTAGTGGGCTGTATTGTAATGGGCTGTAGACTAGTGGGCTGTATTGTGGAGGGCTGTAGACTAGTGGGCTGTATTGTAGTGGGCTGTAGTCTAGTGGGCTGTATTGTAGTGGGCTGTTGTCTAGTGGGCTGTATTGTAGTGGGCTGTAGTCTAGTGGGCTGTATTGTAATGGGCTGTAGACTAGTGGGCTGTATTGTAGTGGGCTGTTGTCTAGTGGGCTGTGTTGTAGTGGGCTGTAGTCTAGTGGGCTGTATTGTAGTGGTCTGTAGTCTAGTTGGCTGTATTGTATTGGACTGTAGTCTAGTGGGCTGTAGTGTAGTGGGCTGTAGACTAGTGGGCTGTATTGTAGTGGGCTGTAGACTAGTGGGCTGTATTGTAGTGGGCTGTAGTCTAGTGGGCTGTATTGTAGTGGGCTGTAGACTAGTGGGCTGTATTGTAGTGGGCTGTAGTCTAGTGGGCTGTATTGTAGTGGGCTGTAGACTAGTGGGCTGTAGACTAGTGGGCTGTATTGTAGTGGGCTGTAGTCTAGTGGGCTATATTGTAATGGGCTGTAGACTAGTGGGCTGTATTGTAGTGGGCTGTAGACTAGTGGGCTGTATTGTAGTGGCCTGTATTGTAGTGGCCTGTAGACTAGTGGGCTGTATTGTAGTGGGCTGTATTGTAGTGGCCTGTAGACTAGTGGGCTGTATTGTAGTGGCCTGTAGACTAGTGGGCTGTATTGTAGTGGGCTGTATTGTAGTGGCCTGTAGACTAGTGGGCTGTATTGTAGTGGGCTGTAGACTAGTGGGCTGTATTGTAGTGGCCTGTAGACTAGTGGGCTGTATTGTAGTGGGCTGTATTGTAGTGGGCTGTAGTCTAGTGGGCTGTATTGTAATGGGCTGTAGACTAGTGGGCTGTATTGTGGAGGGCTGTAGACTAGTGGGCTGTATTGTAGTGGGCTGTAGTCTAGTGGGCTGTATTGTAGTGGGCTGTTGTCTAGTGGGCTGTATTGTAGTGGGCTGTAGTCTAGTGGGCTGTATTGTAATGGGCTGTAGACTAGTGGGCTGTATTGTAGTGGGCTGTTGTCTAGTGGGCTGTGTTGTAGTGGGCTGTAGTCTAGTGGGCTGTATTGTAGTGGTCTGTAGTCTAGTTGGCTGTATTGTATTGGACTGTAGTCTAGTGGGCTGTAGTGTAGTGGGCTGTAGACTAGTGGGCTGTATTGTAGTGGGCTGTAGACTAGTGGGCTGTATTGTAGTGGGCTGTAGTCTAGTGGGCTGTATTGTAGTGGGCTGTAGACTAGTGGGCTGTATTGTAGTGGGCTGTAGTCTAGTGGGCTGTATTGTAGTGGGCTGTAGACTAGTGGGCTGTAGACTAGTGGGCTGTAGTGTAGTGGGCTGTAGTCTAGTGGGCTGTAAGTGTAGTGGGCTGTAGTCTAGTGGGCTGTATTGTAGTGGGCTGTAGACTAGTGGGCTGTATTGTTGTGGGCTGAATTGTAGTGATTTGTAGACTAGTTGGCTGTGCTGTAGTGGGCTGAAGACTAGTGGGCTGTAGTCTAGTGGTAAGTGTAATGAAGTGGGCTGTAGTGCAGTGTTGAGTGTACTGTGTGCATCATTGCTTGGTGTTTCTCATTTGGTTTGGTAATGTCTGGCAGTCGGAAAGGAAACTGATTTAGTGTTTAGAGTGTTAATTGTGTTAAAATGAACTCTTTTCATATTATTTAGGCTTGGAAAATGTGACTAGCATTTACTATACAAATATAAGATATTCAACTCATTGAAAACAGTTTGATTAATAGAACAGATACAACTCATTGTAAACAGTTTGATTAATAGAACAGATACAACTCATTGTAAACAGTGTGATTAATAGAACAGATACAACTCATTGTAAACAGTTTGATTAATAGAACAGATACAACTCATTGTAAACAGTTTGATTAATAGAAGAACAGTGATTAATAGAACAGATACAACTCATTGTAAACAGTTTGATTAATAGAACAGATACAACTCATTGTAAACAGTTTGATTAATAGAACAGATACAACTCATTGTAAACAGTTTGATTAATAGAACAGATACAACTCATTGTAAACAGTTTGATTAATAGAACAGATACAACTCATTGTAAACAGTGTGATTAATAGAACAGATACAACTCATTGTAAACAGTGTGATTAATAGAACAGATACAACTCATTGTAAACAGTGTGATTAATAGAACAGATACAACTCATTGTAAACAGTTTGATTAATAGAACAGATACAACTCATTGTAAACAGTTTGATTAATAGAACAGATACAACTCATTGTAAACAGTTTGATTAATAGAACAGATACAACTCATTGTAAACAGTGTGATTAATAGATACAACTCATTGTAAACAATTAATAGAACTCATTGTAAACAGTTTGATTAATAGAACAGATACAACTCATTGTAAACAGTGTGATTAATAGAACAGATACAACTCATTGTAAACAGTTTGATTAATAGAACAGATACAACTCATTGTAAACAGTGTGATTAATAGAACAGATACAACTCATTGTAAACAGTGTGATTAATAGAACAGATACAACTCATTGTAAACAGTGTGATTAATAGAACAGATACAACTCATTGTAAACAGTTTGATTAATAGAACAGATACAACTCATTGTAAACAGTTTGATTAATAGAACAGATACAACTCATTGTAAACAGTGTGATTAATAGAACAGATACAACTCATTGTAAACAGTGTGATTAATAGAACAGATACAACTCAGATTGTAAACAGTGTGATTAATAGAACAGATACAACTCATTGTAAAGATTAATAGAACAACAGATACAACTCATTGTAAACAGTTTGATTAATAGAACAGATACAACTCATTGTAAACAGTGTGATTAATAGAACAGATACAACTCATTGTAAACAGTGTGATTAATAGAACAGATACAACTCATTTAATAGTAAACAGTAAACAGTGATTAATAGAACAGATACAACTCATTGTAAACAGTTTGATTAATAGAACAGATACAACTCATTGTAAACAGTGTGATTAATAGAACAGATACAACTCATTGTAAACAGTGTGATTAATAGAACAGATACAACTCATTGTAAACAGTGTGATTAATAGAACAGATACAACTCATTGTAAACAGTGTGATTAATAGAACAGATACAACTCATTGTAAACAGTGTGATTAATAGAACAGATACAACTCATTGTAAACAGTGTGATTAATAGAACAGATACAACTCATTGTAAACAGTTTGATTAATAGAACAGATACAACTCATTGTAAACAGTGTGATTAATAGAACAGATACAACTCATTGTAAACAGTTTGATTAATAGAACAGATACAACTCATTGTAAACAGTTTGATTAATAGAACAGATACAACTCATTGTAAACAGTTTGATTAATAGAACAGATACAACTCATTGTAAACAGTGTGATTAATAGAACAGATACAACTCATTGTAAACAGTTTTAATAGAACAGATTAAAACAGTATTAATAGAACAGATACAACTCATTGTAAACAGTGTGATTAATAGAACAGATACAACTCATTGTAAACAGTGTGATTAATAGAACAGATACAACTCATTGTAAACAGTGTGATTAATAGAACAGATACAACTCATTGTAAACAGTTTGATTAATAGAACAGATACAACTCATTGTAAACAGTGTGATTAATAGAACAGATACAACTCATTGTAAACAGTGTGATTAATAGAACAGATACAACTCATTGTAAACAGTGTGATTAATAGAACAGATACAACTCATTGTAAACAGTGTGATTAATAGAACAGATACAACTCATTGTAAACAGTGTGATTAATAGAACAGATACAACTCATTGTAAACAGTTTGATTAATAGAACAGATACAACTCATTGTAAACAGTTTGATTAATAGAACATATACAACTCATTGTAAACAGTGTGATTAATAGAACAGATACAACTCATTGTAAACAGTTTGATTAATAGAACAGATACAACTCATTGTAAACAGTGTGATTAATAGAACAGATACAACTCATTGTAAACAGTTTGATTAATAGAACAGATACAACTCATTGTAAACAGTGTGATTAATAGAACAGATACAACTCATTGTAAACAGTTTGATTAATAGAACAGATACAACTCATTGTAAACAGTGTGATTAAAAACAGATACAACTCATTGTAAACAGTGTGATAAAAAAACAGATACATTACTTTTAGACTTTTACTCTAGTCGGATTTTACTAGGTAACATTAACTTTTACTTGAGTAATTTTCTATTAAGGTATCTTTACTTTTACTCAAGTATGACAATTTAGTACTTTTTCCACCACTGCACACAGATGGTATCTGCTCCAGGCGCTCCATTCTCAACAGGATCAAACAGGATCAAACAGCCATTGACGTTTCTTATTTGCTCCTGTTGTTCTTAAGCATGTTGTTCCATTCCGGAGGCAAGTGTTCATGTTTCGGAATAACAATGAGCGACAGTCATAGTGCATTTTAAAGTGTGGCATGGGTTTGCCAGCACAGATAGTCTACAGTGTTTTGAGTGTGAGAAGGACAGTAGATTAATAGGGGAAGGGTGATTAATAGCGACGGGGGGGATGGGGGTGGGGGGGATTAATAGAACAGATAATGCGGAAGAGGAAAAGGGGGAGAAGAATGGAGGTGGGAGGGAAGAGGCTGGTGTGGTCAAAGGCACCATTGTAAACAGGAACTTTTGCCTGGTGCCGGGGGGGATCAAATGTGGAGGGATAACAGACAATTTGCTATTATTTAAGGGAATCGTCTCCATAACTGATTCAAGTATTTTTAGACAGATCATAATTGATATGTCAAATGTTTTATTCTTTTTGATGGCATATAATGCCCTTTTTGCCTTGTCTCTCATGTCGTTCACAGCTTTATGGAAGTTAACTGTGGTGCTGATGTTTAGGTTGAGGTATGTATAGTTTTTTGTGTGTTCTAGGGTCCTGGCAACTGGACCTTTTTTGATTAATAGAACCAACTCATTGTAAACAGTCAGATACTCAGCTCTCTCTCATTGTAAACAGTGTGATCCCTCATTGTAAACAGTTTGATTCCCAGTTTGATTAATAGAACAAGATACAACTCATTGTAAACAGTCCTCATTGTAAACAGTCCCTCCCTCCAGATACAACTCATTGTAAACAGATCAATACAACTCATTGTAAACAGTTTGATTAATAGAACAGATACAACTCATTGTAAACAGTGTGATTAATAGAACAGATACAACTCATTGTAAACAGTTTGATTAATAGAACTCCCTCCCAGTTTGATCCCAGATCCCTCCCTCCCTCCCTCCCTCCCTCCCTCCCTCCCTCCCTCCCTCCCTCCCTCCCTCCCTCCCTCCCCGGGGGGGGGGGGGTCCCTCCTCCCTCCCTCAAATGTTTTATTCTCCCTCCCTCTCCCTCTCCCTCTCCTCTCCCTCTCCCTCTCCCTCCCCGTCTGTCTGTCTGTCTGTCTGTCTGTCTGTCTGTCTGTCTGTCTGTCTGTCTGTCTGTCTGTCTGTCTGTCTGTCTGTCTGTCTGTCTGTCTGTCTGTCTGTCTGTCTGTCTGTCTGTCTGTCTGTCTGTCTGTCTGTCTCTCTCTCTGTCTCTGTCTGTCTCTCTCTGTCTCTCTCTGTCTCTCTGTGTGTGTGTGTCATGCTTAGGTGTCAGAGAGGATATATAAGGTTGATGATGACAGTGTTTTCCTCTGAATCATCCGTCAGACATGGGAGGGCCAGGACACACCTCACTGTAATAATACAGCTCAATATCTTCTTCTCTCTGTGTCTCTTTCCTTTAACCTTGTACCTTTTCTTTTTTTGTTAGATTTAAACAATGCAAAACATACACATACAAACAACATGACATTTGCCCAGACCCACCTGCTCACTGCCCCATCCCCATCTCCTGCATCATTCTCCACCACATGGCTTCAAACTGGACCACTTTGTTTCCCTCTACCTCCCTCAATTCAATTCAAAGGGGCTTTATTGGCATGAGAGACCTACATTTACATGAACATGAAGGATGTTTATGTCAGTTATAGACCAGTGGGAGATGAGGAACTGAGTGTCGACACCATCTATTTCAACTCTCTCTCTCTCTCTCTCTCTCTCTCTCTCTCTCTCTCTCTCTCTCTCTCTCTCTCTCTCTCTCTCTCTCTCTCTCTCTCTCTCTCTCTCTCTCTCTCTCTCTCTCTCTCTCTCTCTCTCTCTCTCTCTCTCTCTCTCTCTCTCTCTCTCTCTCTCTCTCTCTCTCTCTCTCTCTCTCTCTCTCTCTCTCTCTCTCTCTCTCTCTCTCTCTCTCTCTCTCTCTCTCTCTCTCTCTCTACCCTTCCTTGTCCCTTCCCCCATCTCCCTCTCTTACCCTGTCCACCAATCAGTACATGTCGGGGGTGAGATCCACTCTACAATGCTTTTACAAAATGTTTCCAAGATGGCTGATGAGAAGTGTTTAGGCTCTTTCTAACTTTATTTACATTGATCGCATCACTCCCTAGAACAGCCAGACACATTCTATTCCCCCAAAGACCTTAAAGAAGAGTGATCAGTTAATACCTGTGGTATAGATCCGACCTGACCTTCGCACTATATTAAACTTCTGTGTGTTGTCACTGCTCAACCATTCTGTTATCGGTCTCTCGCAGATTGATAAGCGACGTTCCATATAATAAACACCACTGTGGTCGAGGGAGAGAAACTGCTATCAGAAAGTGAAAAAGGAGTATTTGCCTGTACAGATTGATGTAAAGGTTAGATTCAGAAAGCCAGATCTCACCACAGGAGAGTTCAAATTAAAATAAATTCTTCACATATTGCCTCAAAAATATTGAATTTGATTTGAATCTACACTTTTTAACTACATTAGTTTTGCAATCCTTACCACTCTGAGGTGATGTGAAGTGAAGCTCAGACAGGAGCTGTGCTTTAGCTGAGCTGGACAGTCTGTCATGGGTTAGGACGTCTCCCGACTAGACCTGTCACCCAGGACAGAGTAGACTGGTGTTACCGTCATCCCTCAGTGTCACTTTTAGTCTCTCTTTCCCTTTTTGGGATTCTCTTTCTCTCTCTATTTCTATTTCGCTCTCTCGCACTCTTTCTCATACTCTTTCTCTCTCACTCTCTTTATCAGACTCTTTCTCTCTTTCACTCTCTCTCACTCTATTTCTCCCTCTCTCTTTTTCTCTCCTACACATTCTCCTACTATGTCTTCCTCCCTCACTCCCTTTCTTTCTCTCTCTAACCTTCCATCCCTCTCCTCTCTCCTCCGCTCTGTGATATGCAGTTTTAGGTTCCTGTATGACAGGGAAGTTGAACCATCCTAACCTCTCTATCTATGTCAGGTCCCATCAGCAGGCCCCACGAGCAGGCCCCATCAGCAGGCCCCACGAGCAGGCCCCATCAGCAGGCCCCATCATCAGACCCTATCAACAGGCCCCTTGTCCCCCTGGTCAATCTGGCACCATGCACACGGCAGCAAGGCAGAACATCTTGGGGCGCAACATTGGTCATTTCTATACATGACATAGAGACAGAGAGGTGGGGAGAGAGCAAGAGCAAGAGAGAGAGAGAGAGAGAGAGAGAGAGATTAGCACATTGGGGGACAAACACCTACCAAATATGCCCCCCTAGGAACAACTATGACAAAACAGCCAACAAAAACGGGTCACAACACCTGCAGCTCTGTCGCATGCTGGGTCTGTAACATAGTCAATGGTAGGCTTCAAGTTGACTCCTATGGTACGTACACCTACAGGTCATCCGTTGGCAGTAGTACAGTAGATTACTTTATCACTGACATCAACCCAGAGTCTCTCAGAGCGTTCACAGTCAGCCCACTGACACCCCTATCAGATCACAGCAAAATCACAGTCTACTTGAACAGAGCAAAACTTAATCACGAGGCATCAAAGCTGAGGAAACTGCATACCATAAAGAAACACTAATGATGGAAGGAAAGTAGTGTAGAAACCTACCAAAAAACAATTAGGCAACAACAAATTCAATCCCTATTAGACAACTTCCTGGACAAAACGTTTCACTGTAATAGTGAAGGTGTAAAATTGGCAGTAGAAATTCTAAACAATATAAATATAAACAATAACACCCTCTTCAACACATACATCAAAGAATTGGCTAGGGTACTAGAAAAGTCTGCAGCACCCAGTTTGCTGATGATCTGGAGCTTATCTCCCCAACCAAGGAGGGCCTACAGCAGCACCTATATCTTCTGCACAGATTCTGTCAGACCTGGGCCCTGACAGACCTGGGCCCTGACAGACCTGGGCCCTGACAGACCTGGGCCCTGACAGACCTGGGCCCTGACAGACCTGGGCCCTCACATCTCAGTAGACAAAAATAAAGGTGTTCCAAAAAAGATCCAGTTCCCATGCCGTCGGGGGTACGCCAAATAAAAATGTGATACACATTTGGGTGAGGCTTTTTCTCTCGCCTGAGTAGCCTCTTTTCACTGCCAAAAATAAGCTAAACCATCTAGTGTACAGCAAAATAACAACACAATGTCAAATACAGGTAGCCTCGTCAAATAATGAACATCCAATCACATTAACCGTTACTCTATCACTGAAATTCCACTAAAGGTCCTCATGTAGCCAAACGTAGCTGCTGCTCATTACGTTTGCGGAAATCGATAAATTGTTTTTAAAAAAGTAAGGCCCGCATCCATAGAGACATACCACCTCTACTGGTAGTACTGCTACTACCAGCAGTACTACACCTGCACCTGTTGACGACACATGTTTTTATGCTTCCACGAGCACAACCAATGGATAAATGGATATACACACACAATAGCATACGCAGTATAGACACATGTGCACATGGATTTTGTACTTTATATATGTGGTAGTGGTGGAGTAGGGGCCTTCACAGTCTGTGAATGTATTGTACTATTTTTTAAATTGTATAAACTGCCTTCATTTTGACGGACCCCAGTAGGAATAGCTGTCTTGGCAGCAGCTAATGGGGATCCATAATAAATACAAATACAAATACAATGCTAGCATCAGTAGTTATACATGTGTTGTTAGCCCAGCTAGCATGGACACTGACAGTTGTGTATCTGATGCAGCCGAAGAGCTACTGCCCTCTTACCCGGGAAAGCACCAAAGAACAGACAGGGACGTTGAACAATCGAAGAGGCGCAATTATCATGAGAACCACATTGATTTGGTGTTCACTTATATTGGGAGTAGTTCCTTTCCTCAGCCACAGTGTGTTATATGAGCTACCGAGTGGCTAGGACAGGCAAGCCCCATACTATTGTGGATGACTTAATTATTCCTGCTGCCGCAGATATGGCTGGTACAACGCTGGGGGAAAAGTTTTAAAAAACTAAACAGACAATGCCTCCATCAAACAACACTGTTTCAAGACCCATCAGTAACATGGCAAGATATGTTTTGAAACAATTACTACTTTGCATAAGAACCAGTGAATTCTATGCATTACAGCTGGATGAGTCAACAGACATGGCGGGCCTGGCACAGCTCCTGGTATATGTCTGTTACAGCTGGATGAGTCAACAGACGTGGCGGGCCTGGCACAGCTCCTGGTATATGTCTGTTACAGCTGGATGAGTCAACAGACGTGGCGGGCCTGGCACAGCTCCTGGTATATGTCTGTTACAGCTGGATGAGTCAACAGACGTGGCGGGCCTGACACAGCTCCTGGTATATGTCTGTTACAGCTGGATGAGTCAACAGATGTGGCGGGCCTGGCACAGCTCCTGGTATATGTCTGTTACAGCTGGATGAGTCAACAGACGTGGCGGGCCTGGCACAGCTCCTGGTATATGTCTGTTACAGCTGGATGAGTCAACAGGTCCTGACACAGCTCCTGGTATATGTCTGTTACAGCTGGATGAGTCAACAGACGTGGCGGGCCTGGCACAGCTCCTGGTATATGTCTGTTACAGCTGGATGAGTCAACAGGTCCTGACACAGCTCCTGGTATATGTCTGTTACAGCTGGATGAGTCAACAGGTCCTGACACAGCTCCTGGTATATGTCTGTTACAGCTGGATGAGTCAACAGGTCCTGACACAGCTCCTGGTATATGTCTGTTACAGCTGGATGAGTCAACAGACGTGGCGGGCCTGGCACAGCTCCTGGTATATGTCTGTTACAGCTGGATGAGTCAACAGACGTGGCGGGCCTGGCACAGCTCCTGGTATATGTCTGTTACGTTTATGGGGGGTCAATAAAGGAAGACATCCTCTTCTGCAAACCACTTGAAACCAGGACAACATGAGAGGATATTTTTAAGTACTTGACAGATTTGTGACATCAAATGGACTTCGGTGGTCAAAATGTGGAGTGGTAACGCCTGTGCAAGCAGTTGCTCCCGAAGTTTTCTTTACTGACCATAATTTTCACTTGTCTGACCGCTTGCATGATGACAAGTTTCTCACACGACTGGCCTATCTGGGTGATGTTTTTTCTCGCCTGAATGATCTGAATCTAGGATTACAGGGGCTCTCGACAACTATATTCAATGTGCCAGACAAAATTGAGGATTGGATTAAGAAGTCGGAGCTCTTCTCTGTCTGCATTAACAAGGACAACATTATTGTACGATTTCTTTGTGTGCAAGTGAACTCAAGCTTACGGACAATGTCAAATGTGATATAGCGAAGCACCTGAGTTAGTTGGGTGCGCAATTACGCAGGTACTTTCCCGAAACAGATGACACAAACAGCTGGATTGATTATCCCTTTCATGCATTGCCTCCAGTCGACTTACCGATATCTGAACAAGAGAGCCACATCAAAATTGCAGCAAGCGGTACTGTGAAAATGTAATTCAATCAGAAGTCACTGCCAGATTTCTGGATTGGGCTGAGTCAGCGTATCCTGCCCTGGCATATAGCACTGTTAAGACACTGATGCCCTTTTGCAACCACGTAGCGGATTCTCGGCCCTCAATAGCATAAAAAGTAAATACAGTCACATGCTACTCCATTGATGTAGGGAGAGTGTCTGCTCCTGCTGACTCCATCAAGCGGTGCTGGATTCGGTTGCGAGCGCACTGAAGGTAAATGAGGAGTCAAACTCAGGAGAGCAGAAATGTCAGTGTAGTGTATAACTTTTAATCAGGGCAAGTCCAAAAAAAACATTCCAGTACAAATACCCCAAACCCAATGGGAACAAACAGTTCACTCGTAAGGCGTAGAACCACAACATACCTTACTAAAATCACTACACGCGAAAATACACTGAGGAAAGCCTCCACAAGCAAAAAGCAAAAGAATCCCATACAAACCTAAGCGGGGACCCAGGGTAAATATACAGACAGAAATGAAAGCAAATGAAAACCAGGTGTGACAGAACCAAAGACAAAACAAACAGAGAAGTAAACATGGATGGGTGATGGCTAGTAGACCGGCGACGCCGCCCACCGAGCGCCGCCAGAACAGGGAGAGGAGCCACCTTCGGTGGAAGTCATGACACACAGCCAGGAAAATGATTTAAGACTGAGACTCTCTCCAATACAACCCAACATTGCAGAGTTATGTGCATCATTTCAAGCACACACTTCTCAATTAAACTGTGGTGAGATATTCACAATTTTCAATTAACAAATAAGATCTATACGTAAGATGGCGAAATAAAGAGCAACATGATTGATTATTATTATTTGTGCACTGGTCCTATAAGAGCTCATTGTCACAAGAGCCAGGTTGTGACAAAAACTCACACTCATTCTTATGTTTAATAAATGTATCGCACAGTGTGTGTGTGTGTGGCAGGCTTACAAAAAAGGCAAAAACCAACATTTGAGAGTGCGCTGACCCTGGTACTAGAGGTACGCAGCTGGAGGTTGAATGTTTGAAGGGGTACGTAGGGGTACGTACGGGCCTATAAAAACTTTGGGAACCACTGACCTAGAGCACACAAAAAACGATACAGGTGAAGTTGGAAATTTATTTACACTTAGGTTGGAGTCATTAAAACTTGTTTTCCAACCACCCACAAATGTCTTGATAACAAACTATAGTTTTGGCAACTTGGTTAGGACATCTACTTTTGCATGACACAAGTAATTTTCCCAACAATTATTTACAGACAGATTATTTAACTGTATCACAATTCCAGTGGGTCAGAAGATTACATACACTAGGTTGACTGTGCCTTTATTAAACAGCTTGGAAATAGTTTATTTCCAACAATTCCAATAATTAATTAATTAATAATTAATCCAATAATAATTTATTTCACATTTATTTATTATCTATTTCACTTGCTTTGCTGAGTGTGAGAGAGAGAGAGAGAGAGAGAGAGAGAGAGAGAGAGAGAGAGAGAGAGAGAGAGAGAGAGAGAGAGAGAGAGAGAGAGAGAGAGAGAGAGAGAGAGAGAGAGAGAGAGAGAGAGAGAGAGAAAGAGAGAGAAAGAGAGAGAGAGAGAGAGAGAGAGAGAGAGAGAGAGAGAGAGAGAGAAAGAAAGAGAGAGAAAGAGAGAGAGAAAGAGAAAGAAAGAGAGAGAAAGAAAGAGAGAGAAAGAGAGAGAGAGAGAGAGAGAGAGAGAGAGAGAGAGAGAGAGAGAGACCAACCAACCAACCGGCCAGGCTGTCAGCACACCACACAGCAAATGAAGTCACTGAACCCTTAACAAGTAGTTACAGTCAGTTTTGAAACAGGTGGCCAGTAATTAACTGATTCTGAACATCACTAAAACTAAGAGCAATATATTTGGTAGAAATAATTCCCTAAACTCTAGACTTCAGCTTAATATGGTCATGAGTGGTATAGCTGTTGAGGAGACTAAATTACTTGTTGTTACCTTAGATTGTAAACTGGCTTGGTCAAAACAAATACAGTTGAAGTCGGAAGTTTACATTGGAGTCATTGGAGTCATTAAAACGTGTTTTTCAACCACTCCACACATTTCTTGTTAACAAACTATAGATTTGGCAAGTCGGTTAGGACATCTACATTGTGCATGACACAATACATTTCCAACAATTGTTTACAGACAGATTATTTCACTTACAGTATAATTCACTGTATCACAATATCAGTAGGTCAGAAGTACATACACTAGGTTGATTGTTCCTTCAACCAGCTTGGAAAATTCCAGAAAAGTATGTCATGACTTTAGAAGCTTCTGATAAATTGTAGACCTCCACAAGTCTGATTCATCCTTGGGAGCAATTTCCAAACGCCTGAAGGTACCACGTTCATCTGTACAATCAACAGTATGCAAGTATAAACACCATGGGACCACTCAGCCGCCATACCGCTCAGGAAGGAGACACATTCTGTCTCCTAGAGATGAACGTACTTTAGTGCGAAAAGTGCAAATCAATCCCAGAACAACAGCAAAGGACCTTGTAAAGATGCTGGAGTAAACAGGTACAAAAGTATCTATATCAACAGTAACACGAGTCCTATATCGACATAACCTGGAAGGCCGCTAAACAAGGAAGAAGCCACAGCTCCAACACCGCCATAAAAAGCGGAGAATTGTCCTCCGTTCTGCTGAAACAACAATAGAACTGTTTGGCCATAATGACCATCGTTGTGTTTGGAGTAAAAAGGGGTAGGCTTGCAAACGAAGAACACCATCCCAACCACATCATGTTTTGGGGGTGCTTTCCTGCAGGAGGGACAGGTACACATCACAAAATAGTTGGCTTCATGAGGATGGAAAATTATGTGGATATATTGAAGCAACATCTCTAGACATCAGTCAAGAAGTTAAAGCTTGGTCGCAAATGGGTCTTCCAAATTAACGATGACCCCAAGCATACTTCCAAAGTTGTGGCAAAATTGGTTAAGGACAACAAAGTAAAGGTTTTGGAGTGGCCATCACAAAGTCCTGACCTCAATCCCATATAAAATTTGTGGGCAGAACTGAAAAAGCGTATGCGAGCAAGGAGACCTACAAACCTGACTCGGTTACACCAGCTATGTCAGGAAGAATGGGCCAAAATGCACCCAACTTATTGTGGGAAGCTTGTGGAAGGCTACCCTAAACTTTTGACTCAAGCTAAACTATTTACACACATTATACCAAATACTAATTGAGTGATTCTGACCCACTAGGAATGTGATTAAAGAAAGAAAAGCTGAAATAAATAATTATTTATACTATTATTCTGACATTTCACATTCTTAAAATAAAGGGGTGATCCTAACTGACCTAAGACAGGGCATTTTTACTCAAATTAAATGTCAGGAATTGTGAAAAACTGAGTTTAAATGTATTTGGCTAAGGTGTATGTAAATTTGCGACTTCAACTGTAGATTCAATGGCTGTAAAGACGCTGAAAGGTCCATCCGTAATAAAGAGATGTTCTCCTTTTTCTACACCACACTCCTCAAAGGAAGTCCTGCAGGCTGTAGATTTATCTTATCTTCATTATTGTCCAGTGGTGTGGTCGAGTGCTGCTATGAAAGACCTACTGTAGTTAAGCTGCAGCTGACCCCAGAACAGAGTGACACATCTTGCTCTTCATTGTAATCAGAGGGATAATATTAATACTATGAAAGCCAGTTTCTCTTGGCTAAGAGTTGAGGAGAGACTGTCTTCATCACTTCTTCATTTTATAAGAAACATTGATGTGTTGAAAATCCCAAATTGTTTGCATAGTCAACTTATACACAGCTCTGACACACACACTTATTCCACCAGACATACCACCAGGGGTCTTTTCACAGTCCCAAAATCCATAACAAATTTAATACATTCTACAGTATTATATATAGAGGCATTGTTGCATGAAACTCCCATCGCATATTGCTCAAATGAACTGCAAAACCTCTTTCAAAAAACAAATAAAGCAACACCTCACAGCACAACGCCTCTC
Organism: Oncorhynchus gorbuscha; assembly: GCF_021184085.1. NCBI lineage: Eukaryota > Metazoa > Chordata > Actinopteri > Salmoniformes > Salmonidae > Oncorhynchus > Oncorhynchus gorbuscha. The sequence goes on from NC_060185.1 coordinate 85,217,770, forward strand.
CCCTATTAGACCTAGATGGCTTGTGTGTATGTTTTGATATATAGGCTAAGTGTGCCATTTTTAAATTGATGTAGTTCTGTCCTTGAGCTGTTCTTGTCTATTAATGTTCTATATTATGTCATGTTTCTTGTTCTGTGTGGACCGCAGGAAGAGTAGCTGTGGCTTTCGCAACAGCTAATGGGGATCCTAATAACATACCAAATACACATACATACACTCTCTCTCTCTCTCTCTCTCTCTCTCTCTCTCTCTCTCTCTACCCTCCTCTCTTTCCCCTCAAAATGCATTTAACCACATTTCATCTCAATTCATTTAACAATAATCTCCTCCTCTTCTCCTCTGGGATTCAGGCTTTCATTTAAAAGAACCATAAAGGCCAACCGCCGGTCTTCTGCCTCTATTTAAAATCTATTTATTCGTCGTTCAGGGTGTAAATAAATACTAAATGGCATTATTGTTCAGTGAGGCTTCTACTGCTGCGAGTTACAGTGGGCGAGAGGGTAGCTGTGTGGGAAAGAAACGGGATGAACTGTGGCATTAATTTAGGCTGCATTCAAAATGGCTCCTTATGTACTATATAGTGCACTACTTTTGACCAAAGCTCTATGACCCTGGTCAAAAGTAGTGCACTGTATATAGTGACATATAGAACACAGCCTTAGAGTTAAACATCTTTATTGATCTGGATGACATGTCTCAGTGCTGAGGATTGGTGTTTGTTCATCATCTCAGAGAGGAGGGAGGGAGGGAGGATGGGAGGTACAGAAAAATGGAAGAGAGAGAGAGGGAGGGAACGAGGGCCATACCGTGTTAGGGAGAGAGAGCCATACTGTTGAACTGAACTGAAGACAATCCCAAAAGACATTACATAGGTGATTGTTTTGTTGACCATAGCAGCATTTCTATTTTCAATTATTGAGATGATTAAAGATTTACACCATATAAGGTTTACATCATATAAGATTTACATCATGAAAAGTACAACATAAATAACATGTGACTCATGTCTGTGACTCATGTTAACAGCTTTGTCTTTAGCCATTGTAAGACTTTTGGTTACAGATGCTGAAATAAAATATAGATGTACAATGGTAAAGGTAATGTAAAAAGACATTGCAACCGCAGGTAGTCTCTTCACAAGACTACCCTACAGCTACGATTAACACACAAATAGTAGATGGACCATTCATTTTTAATACAGCATCATTAGATACCAATTTTGGCCAATCATGACTATTTCATGTCTTTGGATAGAATGAGGGTGAAAGAAAGAATGTTAGGACTATTTCGGAGATGGTCGACTAAGTGCTCAATTCAAACATATCTGGTTTAGCCAATATTGGCATAACGGCACTCCGTTAAGGCACTCACAGACAGGCAGCGGTGAACTGCGTTAAGGCACTCACAGGCAGGCAGCGGTGAACCGCGTTAAGGCACTCACAAACAGGCTGCGGTGAACCGCGATAAGGCACTCACAGGCAGGCAGCGGTGAACCGCGTTAAGGCACTCACAGACAGGCAGCGGTGAACCGCGTTAAGGCACTCACAGGCAGGCTGCGGTGAACCGCGTTAAGGCACTCACAGACAGGCCGCGGTGAACCACGTTAAAGGCAGTCACAGACAGAGAGCGGTGAACTGCGTTAAAGGCACTCACAAACAGGCCGCGGTGAACCACGTTAAAGGCACTCACAGACAGGCAGCGGTGAACCGCGTTAAAGGCAGTCACAGACAGGCTGTGGTGAACCGCGTTAAGGCACTCACAGACAGGCAGCGGTGAACCGCGTTAAGGCACTCACAAACAGGCTGCGGTGAACCGCGATAAGGCACTCACAGGCAGGCAGCGGTGAACCGCGTTAAGGCACTCACAGACAGGCAGCGGTGAACCGCGTTAAGGCACTCACAGGCAGGCTGCGGTGAACCGCGTTAAGGCACTCACAGACAGGCCGCGGTGAACCACGTTAAAGGCAGTCACAGACAGAGAGCGGTGAACCGCGTTAAAGGCACTCACAAACAGGCCGCGGTGAACCACGTTAAAGGCACTCACAGACAGGCCGCGGTGAACCGCGTTAAAGGCAGTCACAGACAGGCAGCGGTGAACCGCGTTAAGGCACTCACAGACAGGCAGCGGTGAACCGCGTTAAAGGCAGTCACAGACAGGCAGCGGTGAACCGCGTTAAGGCACTCACAGACAGGCAGCGGTGAACCGCGTTAAAGGCAGTCACAGACAGGCTGTGGTGAACCGCGTTAAGGCACTCACAGACAGGCCGCGGTGAACCACGTTAAAGGCAGTCACAGACAGAGAGCGGTGAACCGCGTTAAAGGCACTCACAAACAGGCCGCAGTGAACCACGTTGAAGGCACTCACAGACAGGCTGCGGTGAACCGCGTTAAATGCACTCACAGACAGGCCGCGGTGAACCACGTTAAAGGCACTCACAGACAGGCAGCGGTGAACCGCGTTAAAGGCAGTCACAAACAGGCAGCGGTGAACCACGTTAAAGGCACTCACAGACAGGCAGCGGTGAACCACGTTAAAGGCACTCACAGACAGGCAGCGGTGAACCGCGTTAAAGGCACTCACAGACAGGCCGCGGTGAACCACGTTAAAGGCAGTCACAGACAGGCAGCGGTGAACCGCGTTAAGGCGCTTACAGACAGGCAGCGGTGAACCGAGTGAACCGGGCGTTTACAGACAGGACGCATTAAACTGTGTTAAGGCAGTTACAGACAGGCCGCGGTGAACCGCTTTAAAGGCAGTCACAGCATTAAGAGAAATCCCATGCATCCTTGTTGAAACAATGGAATATGAGTTGTAATCTACACCTCGATTAGGCTGATAGAAATCCTCATTATTTTGCTTAATGATTTTAAATTTAAGCGTCATCATTTCTATATATATTTAGTAGTCGTTATAAAGAGATGTATTTCCTCATCCAAACCATTGACGGCCTACGCTTTACCAGTGAGCCTGACAGAGCTTGGCAGGAGAGGTGGAATATCCATTATCCTTCTCTTCTACAGCTGAAATGATATGTTTGTTTTTTCCTCTCTTTTGTTGTTCTTTTGTTGTTGTGGGATGCCGCCTCTCTCTCTCTCTCTCTCTCTCTCTCTCTCTCTCTCTCTCTCTCTCTCTCTCTCTCTCTCTCTCTCTCTCTCGCTGGTGTCTTGGTTAATCTGTATTCCCTTTTTGTCAAACCCAATCCTTTGTTCAAAGCAGCACCTGCAGAAGCTATATCCTACTCTCTCCCTCTATACTCCTCTCTCCAGGTTCATCAGACAGAATTCATAGGTTGCACATTTGTTTGGGCAGCTTTATTCCACAATAATACCAGTAAACAACTGAACTCAGAAAACACATTTCTGTCGCTTGCCAATGTCATTTCGACTTCAGAATTTAAAACAGCATTGTGTTACAGGCTGCAGTATATGCTGTCTTCTTAATGTAGTGAGGTCATATTTGATATATAAGCTATATTGTATACCTCACATGCGACTCGTAATAAGACTCTTCTATTAATGGACAAAGTCTATTAAAAAGTAAATGTGACACCATTTACCAAATGTCACAGGGTGTCACGGCATATAAAGTCTTGTGTGGGGGATGAGACAGAATTTTTGAGAGGACAATAAACCCTTTGCATAGAGTAATTTAAAGTTCACCCTGAACAGATAAAAGTTACCACAGAGGTCATATGTACTGTATAGGTCCATATAGATTCCTTCAGAGTTCTAGACAGACACCAAACATGGCTGCAGTCATTTTCTTCTATCACACATGTCATTAATCAGTTGTCTGTATACTGTGAGAGAAAGATAGAGCAGGACCCCAGACTTCAACAAAGAAATTAGAAATACAGACATTGTCATCCTACAAGAAACATGGTGTAGAGGAGATGGACCCACTGGTTGCCCTCTAGGTTACAGAGAGCTAGTAGTCACATCCACTAAACTTCCAGGTGTGAAAAAGGGAAGATACTCAGGGGGTATGCTAATTTTCTATAGAGCAGACCTAACTCACTCTATTCAATTAATCAAACAGGAACATTTTACATCTGGCTAGAAATTAATAAGGAAATGATCTCAACAGAGATTTTTTTTGTCGTTTATCCCCCCAGTACAATCTCAATACTTTAATGATGACAGCGACGCCATCCTAGAGGGGGAGATCAACCATTTCCAGGCCCAGGGACATGTACTAGTTTGTGGCGACCTAAATACCAGATCTGGACAAGAACCTGACACTCTCAGAACACAGGGGGACAAACATCTGCCTGTAGGTGACAGTAATTCCATCCCAAATATGCCCCCTAGACACAACTATGACAAAACATCCAACAAAACGGGTCACAACATGTGGCGGCAGGTAGCCTCGTGGTTAGAGCGTTGGACTACTAACATGTGGCGGCAGGTAGCCTCGTGGTTAGAGCGTTGGACTACTAACATGTGGCGGCAGGTAGCCTCGTGGTTAGAGCGTTGGACTACTAACATGTGGCGGCAGGTAGCCTCGTGGTTAGAGCGTTGGAGAGGCGGCAGGTAGCCTCGTGGTTAGTTGGACTACTAACATGTGGCGGCAGGTAGCCTCGTAGCCTCGTGGTTAGAGCGTTGGACTACTAACATGTGGCGGCAGGTAGCCTCGTGGTTTGAGCGTTGGACTACTAACATGTGGAGGCAGGTAGCCTCGTGGTTAGAGCGTTGGACTACTAACATGTGGCGGGTAGCCTCGTGGTTAGGTAGCCTAGCCTCGTGGTTAGAGCGTTGGACTACTAACATGTGGCGGCAGGTAGCCTCGTGGTTAGAGCGTTGGACTACTAACATGTGGCGGCAGGTAGCCTCGTGGTTAGAGCGTTGGACTACTAACGTGGCGGCAGGTAGCCTCGTGGTTAGAGCGTTGGACTACTAACATGTGGCGGCAGGTAGCCTCGTGGTTTGAGCGTTGGACTACTAACATGTGGCGGCAGGTAGCCTCGTGGTTTGAGCGTTGGACTACTAACATGTGGCGGCAGGTAGCCTCGTGGTTAGAGCGTTGGACTACTAACATGTGGCGGCAGGTAGCCTCGTGGTTAGAGCGTTGGACTACTAACATGTGGCGGCAGGTAGCCTCGTGGTTAGAGCGTTGGACTACTAACATGTGGCGGCAGGTAGCCTCGTGGTTAGAGCGTTGGACTACTAACATGTGGCGGCAGGTAGCCTCGTGGTTAGAGCGTTGGACTACTAACATGTGGCGGCAGGTAGCCTCGTGGTTTGAGCGTTGGACTACTAACATGTGGAGGCAGGTAGCCTCGTGGTTAGAGCGTGGTTAACATGTGGCGGCAGGTAGCCTCGTTGGTTGGACTACTAACATGTGGCGGCAGGTAGCCTCGTGGTTAGAGCGTTGGACTACTAACATGTGGCGGCAGGTAGCCTCGTGGTTAGAGCGTTGGACTACTAACATGTGGCGGCAGGTAGCCTACTAACATGTGGTTAGAGCGTTGGACTACTAACATGTGGCGGCAGGTAGCCTCGTGGTTAGAGCGTTGGACGTTGGACTACTAACATGTGGCGGCAGGTAGCCTCGTGGTTAGAGCGTTGGACTACTAACATGTGGCGGCAGGTAGCCTCGTGGTTAGAGCGTTGGACTACTAACATGTGGCGGCAGGTAGCCTCGTGGTTAGGCGTTGGACTACTAACATGTGGCGGCAGGTAGCCTCGTTGGCGTTGGACTACTAACATGTGGCGGCAGGTAGCCTCGTGGTTAGAGCGTTGGACTACTAACATGTGGCGGCAGGTAGCCTCGTGGTTAGAGCGTTGGACTACTAACATGTGGCGGCAGGTAGCCTCGTGGTTAGAGCGTTGGACTACTAACATGTGGCGGCAGCCTCGTGGTTAGAGCGTTGGACTAGCCTGTGGTGGTACTAACATGTGGCGGCAGCCTCGTGGTTAGAGCGTTGGACTTAACATGTGGCGGCAGGTAGCCTCGTGGTTAGAGCGTTGGACTACTAACATGTGGCGGCAGGTAGCCTCGTGGACTACTAACATGTGGCGGCAGGTAGCCTCGTGGTTAGCGTTGGACTACTAACATGTGGCGGCAGGTAGCCTCGTGGTTAGAGCGTTGGACTACTAACATGTGGCGGCAGGTAGCCTCGTGGTTAGAGCGTTGGACTACTAACATGTGGCGGCAGGTAGCCTCGTGGTTAGAGCGTTGGACTACTAACATGTGGAGGCAGGTAGCCTCGTGGTTAGAGCGTTGGACTACTAACATGTGGCGGCAGGTAGCCTCGTGGTTAGAGCGTTGGACTACTAACATGTGGCGGCAGGTAGCCTCGTGGTTAGAGCGTTGGACTACTAACATGTGGCGGCAGGTAGCCTCGTGGTTAGAGCGTTGGACTACTAACATGTGGCGGCAGGTAGCCTCGTGGTTAGAGCGTTGGACTACTAACATGTGGCGGCAGGTAGCCTCGTGGTTAGAGCGTTGGACTACTAACATGTGGAGGCAGGTAGCCTCGTGGTTAGAGCGTTGGACTACTAACATGTGGCGGCAGGTAGCCTCGTGGTTAGAGCGTTGGACTACTAACATGTGGCGGCAGGTAGCCTCGTGGTTAGAGCGTTGGACTACTAACATGTGGCGGCAGGTAGCCTCGTGGTTAGAGCGTTGGACTACTAACATGTGGCGGCAGGTAGCCTCGTGGTTAGAGCGTTGGACTACTAACATGTGGCGGCAGGTAGCCTGGTTAGAGCGTGGTTAGAGCGTTGGACTACTAACATGTGGCGGCAGGTAGCCTCGTGGTTAGAGCGTTGGACTACTAACATGTGGCGGCAGGTAGCCTCGTGGTTAGAGCGTTGGACTACTAACATGTGGCGGCAGGTAGCCTCGTGGTTAGAGCGTTGGACTACTAACATGTGGCGGCAGGTAGCCTCGTGGTTAGAGCGTTGGACTACTAACATGTGGCGGCAGGTAGCCTCGTGGTTAGAGCGTTGGACTACTAAACATGTGGCGGCAGGTAGCGGCAGGTAGCCCTCGTGGTTAGAGCGTTGGACTACTAACATGTGACGGCAGGTAGCCTCGTGGTTAGAGCGTTGGACTACTAACATGTGGCGGCAGGCAGCCTCGTGGTTAGAGCGTTGGACTACTAACATGTGGCGGCAGGTAGCCTCGTGGTTAGAGCGTTGGACTACTAACATGTGGCGGCAGGTAGCCTCGTGGTTAGAGCGTTGGACTACTAACATGTGGCGGCAGGTAGCCTCGTGGTTAGAGCGATGGACTACTAACATGTGGCGGCAGGTAGCCACGTGGTTAGAGCGTTGGACTACTAACATGTGGCGGCAGGTAGCCACGTGGTTAGAGCGTTGGACTACTAACAGAAGGGTTGCCAGATTGAATCCATGAGCTGACAAGGTAAAAACCTGTTGTTCTGCCCCTGAACAAGGCAGTTAACCCACTGTTCCTAGCCATTGAACTTAAGAATCTGTTCTTAACTCAATTGCCTAGTTAAATAAAGGTAAAATAAATAAAAAATAAACAACTACTGCAGCTCTATCACACGATGGGTCTGGACGTAGTCAGTCAGGCTTCAAGGAGTAATACTTTCGAACCGAAAATTAGAAAACACTCAACAAAAAACATATCCATGATAAATACAAATATAAACTATTAAAGACTACCAGAACCAACTGGATTCTCCAATTACATTGAATGAACTACAGAACAAAATACAAACTGTCCAACCCAAAAAGACCTGTGGTGTTGATGGTATCATAAGTAAAATTATCAAAGTAGGAAGTTTACATACACCTTAGCCTCCCAGGTTTCCTCAGCGTGCCGAAACCAATTGTCCAACCGCAGGGGCCTCGGTCTGCTCTGATGCCAAGGAGCCAGAACCGGCTGATACCCTAATACACATTGAAAGGGAGTAAGGTTAGTGGAGGAGTGACGTAGCGAGTTCTGAGCCATCTCTGCCCAGGGCACGAACTTCGCCCACTCCCCCAGCCACCATCGGCCTGAGGAGAGACACATGGAACGAGGGATTAATAATGAGTGGGTAGTTTTAACCTATAACATACCTCGTTCACTCTCCTCAGGACTTTAAACGGCCCCACAAACCGCGGACCCAGCTTCCGGCAGAGCAGGCGAAGGGGCAGGTTTCGGGTCGAGAGCCAGACCCTGTCCCCTGGTGCGAACACTGGGGCCTCACTGCGGCGACGGTCTGCGCCAATTTTCTGGCGCCTTATGGCACGCTGAAGGTGGACGTGGGCTGCCTCCCAGGTTTCCTCAGCGTGCCGAAACCAATTGTCCAACCGCAGGGGCCTCGGTCTGGCTCTGATGCCAAGGAGCCAGAACCGGCTGATACCCTAATACACATTGAAAGGGAGTAAGGTTAGTGGAGGAGTGACGTAGCGAGTTCTGAGCCATCTCTGCCCAGGGCACGAACTTCGCCCACTCCCCCGGCCGATCCTGGCAATAAGACCGCAGAAACCTACCCACATCCTGGTTAACTCTCTCCACCTGCCCATTACTCTCGGGGTGAAAACCTGAGGTAAGACTAACCGAGATCCCCAGACGCTCCTTAAACGCCTTCCAGACCCTTGATGTGAACTGGGGACCCCGATCAGACACTATATCCTCAGGCACCCCATAGTGCCGGAAAACGTGAGTAAACAGGGCCTCTGCAGTTTGTAAGGCCGTAGGGAGACCGGGCAAAGGGAGGAGACGACAGGACTTTGAAAACCGATCCACAACGACCAGGATCGTGGTGTAACCCTGTGAAGGTGGAAGATCAGTCAAAAAATCCAACGACAGGTGCGACCATGGCCGTTGAGGAACGGGTAGAGGTTGTAGCTTACCTCTGGGCAGGTGTCTAGGAGCCTTGCACTGGGCGCACACCGAACAGGAAGAAACATAAATCCTCACATCCTTAGCTAAAGTGGGCCACCAGTACCTTCCTTCAAGACAGCGCATCGTCCGACCTATCCCAGGATGACCAGAGGAGGGTGATGTGTGAGCCCAATATATCAAACGGTCGCGGACAGCAGACGGAATGTACAGATGACCAGCTGGACACTCAGGGGGAGAAGGCTCTGCACGTGACGCCCGCTCAATGTCCGCATCCAGCTCCCACACTACCGGCGCCACCAGACACGAAGCTGGGAGTATGGGAGTGGGATCCATGGACCGCTCCTCTGTGTCATACAGCCGAGACAATGCGTCTGCCTTAACGTTCTGGGAGCCTGGTCTGTAAGAAAGAGTAAACACAAAACGAGTGAAAAACATGGCCCACCTTGCCTGGCGAGGATTCAATCTCTTCGCCTGCCGGATGTACTCCAGATTGCGGTGGTCAGTCCAGATGAGAAAAGGGTGTTTAGCCCCCTCAAGCCAATGCCTCCACACCTTCAAGGATTCTACGACAGCTAACAGCTCTCGGTTCCCCACATCATAGTTTCGCTCCGCTGGGCTGAGCTTCTTCGAAAAGAAAGCACAGGGGCGAAGCTTCAGTGGCGTACCCGAACGCTGAGAGAGCACTGCTCCTATCCCAGCTTCGGATGCATCCACCTCCACTATGAATGGCAAAGAGGGATCCGGATGAGCCAGCACAGGCACCGAGGTAAACAGAGTCTTCAGGTGCTCAAAAGCCCTGTTCGCCTCAGCCGACCACTGCAAGCGCACCGGGCCCCCCTTTAGCAGTGAGGTAATGGGAGCTGCCACCTGACCAAAACCCCGGATAAACCTCCGGTAGTAATTGGAAAACTCCAATAAACGCTGCAACTCCTTTACCGTGGTTGGAGTCGGCCAATTACACACGGCTGTAATGCGGTCGCTCTCCATCTCCACTCCTGAAGTGGAAATCCGATGCCCTAGGAAGGAGATGGATTGTTGGAAAAACAAGCATTTCTCAGCCTTGACATATAGATCATGCTCCAACAGGCGACCAAGCACCCTGCACACCAGGGACACATGCTCGGCGCGTGTAGCAGAGTATATCAGAATATCATCGATATACACCACTACACCCTGCCCGTGCAGGTCCCTGAAGATCTCATCTACAAATGATTGGAAAACTGATGGAGCATTCATCAACCCATATGGCATGACCAGGTACTCATAATGACCTGAGGTGGTGCTAAATGCAGTCTTCCACTCATCACCCTTCTTAATACGCACCAGATTGTACGCACTCCTGAGATCCAATTTTGTGAAAAAACATGCCCCGTGCATTAACTCAATAACCGTATTGATCAGAGGTAGCGGGTAGCTATATTTCACTGTGATTTTATTAAGACCTCGATAATCAATGCACGGGCGTAAACCGCCATCCTTTTTCTTCACAAAAAAGAAACTCGAGGAGACGGGTGAAATGGATGGCTGCATGAACCCCTGATGCAGCGATTCAGAGACATATGTCTCCATAGCCTCCGTCTCCGCTTGCGACAGGGGATACACGTGACTCTTGGGATATGCAACGTCTACCAGGAGATCTATCGAGACAGTCAACTTAGTGTCTGTAAACTTCAGTCACTGGCAGCAGAGAACTGGAAGTAAAGGCGGCCAAATGAGGTCTTGGCTTTGGGGATGATCAGTGATATATACCTGCTGGAACGTGTGCTACGGGTGGGTGTTGTTATCGTGACCAGTGAACTGAGATAAGGCAGAGCTTTACCAAGCATTGACTTATAGATGACCTGGAGCCAGTGGGTCTGGCGACGAATATGTAGCGAGACCCAGCCGACTAGAACATACAGGTCGCAATGGTGGGTGATGATTTGGTAACAAAACAGATGGCACTGTGATCGACTGCATCCAGTTTGCTGAGTAGGGTATTGGAAGCTATTTTGTAGACGACATCGCCGATGAGGATCGGTGGGATAGTCAGTTTTACGAGGGTAAGTTTGGCGGCATGAGTGAAGGAGGCTTTGTTGCGAAATAGAAAGCCGATTCTAGATTTGATTTTGGATTGGAGATGTTTAATATGAGTCTGGAAGGAGAGTTTACAGTCTAGCCAGACGCCTAGGTATTTATAGTTGTCCACATATTCTAGGTCGGAACAGTCCAGGGTGGTGATGCTAGTCGGGCGGGTGCAGGCAGCAAACGGTTGAAAAGCATGCATTTGATTTTACTAGCTTTTAGAGCAGTTGGAGACCATGGAAGGAGTGTTGTATGGCATTGAAGCTTGTTTGGAGGTTAGTTAGTACAGTGTCCAAGGAAGGGCCAGATGTATACCGAATGGTGTCGTCTGCGTAGAAGTGGATCAGGGAATCGCCCGCAGCAAGAGCAACATCATTGATATATACAGAGAAAAGAGTCAGCCCGAGAATTGAACCCTGTGGTACCCCCATAGAGACTGCCAGAGGTCCGGACAACATGCCCTCAGATTTGACACACTGAACTCTGTCTGCAAAGTAGTTGGTGAACCAGGCGAGGCAGTCATTAGAAAAACCAAGGCTATTGAGTCTGCTGATAAGAATACAGTGATTGACAGAGTCGAAATCCTTGGCCAGGTCAATGAAGACGGCTGCACAGTACTGTCTTTTATCGATGGCGGTTATGATATAGTTTGGTACCTTGAGCGTGGCTGAGGTGCACCCGTGACCAGCTCGGAAACCGGATTGCACAGCGGAGATGGTACAGTGGGATTCGAAATGGTCAGTGATCTGTTCATTAACTTGGCTTTTGAAGACTTTAGATAGGCAGGGCAGGATTTTCAGACAAGATAGAACTGCCAAAGGGGGCGGTGTTGCAATCTACTGCAAAGATAGCCTGCAGAGTTCTGTCTTACTATCCAGGTCTGTACCCAAACAATTTGAACTTCTACTTTTGAAAATCCACCTCTCTAAAAACAAGTCTCTCACCGTTGCCGCCTGCTGTCCTCTGGACACCATATGTGAACTGATTGCCCCCCCATCTATCTTCGGAGCTCGTGCTGCTAGGCGACCTAAACTGGAACATGCTTAACACCCCAGCCATCCTACAATCTAAACTTGATGCCCTCAATCTCACACAAATTATCAATGAACCTACCAGATACCTCCCCAAAGCCTTAAACAATGGCACCCTCATAGATATCATCCTAACCAACTTGCCCTCTAAATACACCTCTGCTGTCTTCAACAAAGATCTCAGCGATCACTGCCTCATTGCCTGCATCCGTAATGGATCAGAGGTCAAACGACCTCCACTCATCACTGTAAAACGCTAGCAGGCTTTTCTAATCGACCTGGCCGGGATATCCTGGAAGGATATTGATCTCATCCCGTCAGTAGAGGATGCCTGGATATTTTTTTAAATGCCTTCCTAACCATCTTAAATAAACATGCCCCATTCAATAAATTTAGAACCAGGAACAGATATAGCCCTTGGTTCTCCCCAGACCTGACTGCCCTTAACCAACACAAAAACATCCTATGGCGTTCTGCATTAGCATCGAACAGCCCCCGTGATATGCAGCTGTTCAGGGAAGCTAGAAACCATTATACACAGGCAGTTAGAAAAGCCAAGGCTAGCTTTTTCAAGCAGAAATTTGCTTCCCGCAACACTAACTCAAAAAAGTTCTGGGACACTGTAAAGTCCATGGAGAATAATAAATAAAATAAAAGGATGGATATAGGTCTGTAACAATTTGGGTCTAGGGTGTCACCCCCTTTGAAGAGGGGGATGACCGCGGCAGCTTTCCAATCTTTAGGGATCTCAGGGTTGCAACAATGGTGGCAGATAGTTTTAGAAAGAGAGGGTCCGGATTGTCTAGCCCAGCTGATTTGTACTGGTCCAGGTTTTTCAGCTCTTTCAGAACATCTGCTGTCTGGATTTGGGTGAATGAGAAGCTGGGGAGGCTTGGGCGAGTAGCTGCGGGGGGGGGGGGGGGCTGAGCTATTGGCCGGGGATGGCAGAGTGGACATAAAGTCCTCTTTTGAACTGTTCATCCCAGACACCATCCAGAAAAACATGCTAGACTGCACATATTTGGAGAGAAGGCTTGTTTTTGGAGAGGGATGGAAGGAGATGGACCAAACTCATTTACATGCATACTTTGGGGTTCTTAACCTTGCTGGCGTTGGGTTGCAGAAACTGGCAGATAACGTTTCCGTGCAACAATGTCTCTGGAAAACTTCCAAATCTTTTCCATGATTATCCGCTTCGATAACCGAGACACCAGACCAGCTCAATGTTAGAGAGACAAGCTAGCTGCAATCAGGTCAGTGTGGCACAAGTGGGTGGAGTGCCTTCCCCTGTTTTACAACCTTGTGACCAACATTACTGTTGATAAGCACCTTATGCCATTTAGGGGCCTCTGCCCCTTCAGGCACTACATACCGTCTAAAATATGGATTCAAGACATGGGCTTCCTATGATGCTGCTTCATCATGTGCATGGAACTTGCAAGTCTTTACGGGATGCGGGTTGTCCTGGTCGTGACACAGGGACTCCGTGTCCACAACTACACAAGGTACCTTTTTTACTTCGCACAAGCTGAGACAGGAGCTCCTCAAGAGGAAGCTGACAATTTTTTTATTTTTTTTATTTTACCTTTATTTAACTAGGCAAGTCAGTTAATAAGAACAAATTCTTATTTTCAATGACGGCCTAGGAACAGTGGGTTAACTGCCTCTTCAGAGGCAGAATGACAGATTTGTACCTTGTCAGCACGGGAATTTGAACTTGCAACCTTTCGGTTACTAGTCCAACGCTGTAACCACTAGGCTACCCTGCCGCCCCAATGGTAAGAGCAGTACAAAAAATCAAGCCAGAGCTCCCACCTCAGCTATTGAATACAGGGAACAGTTTGTGTTCACGTCCGACACGTCCCTAGTGTCCTACCTGCCAAAGAAATACAAAAATATGGTATGCTGCATAGGGATGGGAGAATCTGTGGCCAGGAACATCAAAAAACAGAAATTACTATGCCACAAAGGAGGTGGTGGACAATTTTTTGACAAGCTGGTGACTGGCTACAGCTACAAAAGAAAAGTAACCCTACGCTGGCCACTTGTGGTTTTCTTCAACATCTTGAATATCTCGGCGTACAACGCATTTGTCATCTGGATGGTGTTGAACCCAGATTGGAACAGAGGGAAGTTCCAGTGGCGGCTCTTTCGGCTCTTTCTCAAGATGCTGGGCAAGGCATTGGTAAGACCTCAAATCCAGAGGAGGCAACATATTCCAAGGACCCCACCTTCTGCAGCCATCGTGAGGAGGATTCAGGAGGAGGATGCTGGTGCCTCATCCGCCCGACACACAGAACCCACAACTCCATTACCGGAAGTGTGAGTGACATTGTTTGTCGGAGTCTCCTACCTTGGCCTGTGTAACTATATACAGTGGGGATAACAAATATTTGATACACTGCTGATTTTGCACGTTTTCTGACTTACAAAGCATGCAGGGGTCTGTACTTTTATCATAGGTACACTTCAACTCTGAGAGACGGAATCTAAAACAAAATCCAGAAAATAACGTTGTGTGATTTTAAAGTAATTAATTTACATTTTATTGCATGAAATAAGTATTTGATACATCAGAAAAGCAAAACTTAGTATTTGGTACAGAAACCTTTGTTTGCAATTACAGAGATCATACGTTTCCTGTAGTTCTTGACCAGGTTTGCACACACTGCAGCAGGGATTTTGGCCCACTCCTCCATATAGACCTTCTCCAGATCCTTCAGGTTTTGGGGCTGTCGCTGGGCAATACGGACTTTCAGCTCCCTCCAAAGATTTTCTATTGGGTTCAGGTCTGGAGACTGGCTAGGCCACACCAGAACATTGAGATGCTTATTAAGAAGCCACTCCTTAGTTGCCCTGGCTGTGTGTTTCGAGTCGTCATGCTGGAAGACCCAGCCACGACCTATCTTCAATGCTCTTACTGAGGGCAGGAGGTTGTTGGCCAAGATCTCGCGATACATGGCTCCATCCTTCCTCCCCTCAATACGGTGCAGTCGTCCTGTCCCCTTTGCAGAAAAGCATCCCCAAAGAATGATGTTTCCACCTCCATGTTTCATGGTTGGGATGGTATTCTTGGGGTTGTACTCATCCTTCTTCTTCCTCCAAACACGGCAAGTGGAGTTTAGACCAAAAAGCTATATTTTTGTCTCATCAGACCACATGATCTTCTCCCATTCCTCCTCGGGATCATCCAGATGGTCATTGGCAAACTTCAGACAGGCCTGGACATGCGCTGGCTTAAGCAGGGGGACCTTGCGTGCGCAGCAGGATTTTAATCCATGACGGCGTAGTGTGTTACTCAAGGTTTTCTTTGAGACTGTGGTCCCAGCTCTCTTCAGGTCATTGACCAGGTCCTGCCGTGTAGTTCTGGGCTGATCCCTCACCTTCCTCATGATCATTGACGCCCCACGAGGTGAGATCTTGCATGGAGCCCCAGACCGAGGGTGTTTGACCGTCATCTTGAACTTCTTTAATTTTATAATAATTGCACCAACAGTTGTTGCCTTCTCACCAAGCTGCTTGCCTATGGTCCTGTAGCCCATCCCAGCCTTGCGCAGGTTTACAATTTTATCCCTGATGTCCTTACACAGCTCTCTGGTCTTGGCCATTCTGGAGAGGTTGGAGTCTGTTTGATTGAGTGTGTGGACAGGTGTCTTTTATACAGATAACGAGTTCATACAGGTGCAGTTAATACAGGTAATGAATGGAGAACAGGAGGGCTTAAAGAAAAACTAACAGGTCTGTGAGAGCCGGAATTCTTACTGGTTGGTAGGTGATCAAATACTTATGTCATGCAATAAAATGTAAATGAATTACTTAAAAATCACACAATGTTGTTTTCTGGATTTTTGTTTTAGATTCCATCTCTCACAGTTGAAGTGTACCTATGATAAAACAAATTACAGACCTCTACATGCTTTGTAAGTAGGAAAACCTGCAAAATCGGCAGTGTATCAAATACTTGTTCTCCCCACTGTATGTGAGTAAGTGAGTGAGATAGTAAAGTTCCTGAAAAAGAAGAAGCACTGCAATGTCTGTGAAACCAAGAGGGACAAAAGGACAAAGTACACATGCATCAAATGAAAGAAGTACATTTGCAACACACACACACAGTAGAATTCTGTACCTCATGTGTTGTGTAGCCTGACCATAATTTGTGTTCAATGGGGCCTATTTATCATTTCCATAAAATACTGTATGTAAAATTTGTCCTTCCAAATTGTTCAGTTCAAAGCAATATACATCAATAGTGATGAATGTGATCTAGCAGAGGTAAATGGCAAATTTGAACCTTTTATGCTGTCTATATTGCGTTTTATTTTGTAAATTGTTATAGCTGTATTGTTTTAAAAACCCAATAATGTTGTAGGTCCATCAGATCGGAATGATCCAAATCCAAATGAACATGCCGCATACTCCAAGAAGGTTGAAATGTCACATTTCTGTTAAAAACAGAAGGCCAGTATCAGGAGTCGCCTCTTCACTGTTGACATTGAGACTGGTGTTTTGCAGGTACTATTTAAGGAAGCTGCCAGTTGAGGACCTGTAAGGTTTCTGTCTTTCAAACTAGACACTCTAATGTACTTGTCCTCTTGCTCAGTTGTGCACTGTGGCCTCCCACTCCTGTTTCTATTCTGGTTAGAGACAGTTTGCGCTTTTCTGTGAAGAGAGTAGTACACAGCGTTGTAAGTAATCTTCATTTTATTGGCAATTTCTCGCATGGAATAGCCTTCATTTCAACATGTTTCAGAAGAAAGTCCTTTGTTTCATGCCATTTTGAGCCTGTAATCGAACCCACAAATGCTGATGCTCCAGATACTCAACTAGTTTAAAGAAGGCCAGTTTTATTGCTTCTTTAATCAGGACAACAGTTTTCAGCTGTACTAACATAATTGCAAAAGGGTTTTCTAATGATCAATTAGCCTTTTAAAATGATAAACTTGGATTAGCTAACACAATGTGTCATTGGAACACAGGAGTGATGGTTGCTGATAATGGCTTCCACCTACTGTATGTATATATTCCATTAAAAATATGCTTTTTCCAACTACAACATTAACAATGTCTACACTGTATTTCTGATTTCTGTATTTCTGATTTCACTCAATGGATATGGGAGTTTATCAACATTTTATTTGTTTTCAAATTGTTTGTGGATCTGTGTAATCTGCGGGAAATATCTGTCTCTAATATGGTCATACATTGGGCAGGAGGTTATGAAGTGCAGCTCAGTTTCCACCTCATTTTGTGGGCAGTGTGCACATAGCCTGTCTTCTCTTGAGAGCCAGGTCTGCTGATGGCAACCTCTCTCTATAGCAAGGCTATGCTCAGTGAGTCTTTACATAGTCAAAGCTTTCCTTAACCTTGTGTAAGTTACAGTGGTCAGGTATTCTGCCACTGTGTACTCTCTGTTTGGGGCCCAATAGCATTCTAGTTTGCTCTGTTTTTTTTGTAAATTCTTTCCAATGGGTCACGTAATTCTATTTTTGTCTTCCCATGATTTGGTTGAGTCTAATTGTGCTGCTGTCCTGGGGCTCTGTAGGGTGTGTTTGTGTTTGTGAACAGAGCCCCAGGACCAGCTTGCTTAGGGGACTCTTCTCCAGGTTTATTTTTCTGTAGGTGATGTCTTTGTTATGGAAGGTTTGGGAATAGCTTTCTTTTAGGTGGTTGTAGAATTTAACGGTTCTTATCTTGATTTTGATCATTAGCAGGTATTGGCCTAATTCTGTTCCGCATGCATTATTTGGTGTTTTACGTTGCCCATAGAGGATATTTTAATTAGATGTTTGTCTCATTTTGTGAAATCTTAGTTGGTGAGAAGAACCCCAACCTTGGCAAGTATCTCACACAGTATACAGAGGACTGATTATTGAAAGGTGTGATAGACTGATATACAGCAACTATTTTTTTTTATTTTTCAAACTTGCCCCCTGAGGAGAACTCTGATGCTATCTATAATGATGTATAACCTCTATGGTAACTGGTACCTGTACAGGGTGAACTCTAAATTGCTGTGTGCAAATATGTTTTATTGTCTTTAGGAATTCACTTGCATTGGACTCATTGCACACACAAGCCTTTGAATGCTGTGACATCCTGTGGAGATTGGACCTGGGTGGTCAGTTTACTGTAACTTGGTATCATTTTATTGGTCAATGGTGGTTGGATTTGGTTTGAAAAAGTTGCACCTTCAAATGTTCTACTTCTTATCATGTGTTCTGCCCATGGATAAAGGTTATAGAATCAATTCTAATTTCCTGTAGGCTTCTGGCTTGTTAACGTTT
This sequence comes from Oncorhynchus gorbuscha, assembly GCF_021184085.1. Classification (NCBI taxonomy): domain Eukaryota; kingdom Metazoa; phylum Chordata; class Actinopteri; order Salmoniformes; family Salmonidae; genus Oncorhynchus; species Oncorhynchus gorbuscha. Next base: position 85,235,957 of record NC_060185.1, read on the forward strand.
TGCCTTGTAACTCGAAGACCTTTAAAGCCAAGAGGAATCTCTTATCCAGAGCAATTTATAGGAGCAATTAGAGTAAAGGGCCTTATTCAAGAGCACATCGACAGCATTTTCATCTAGTGAGCTCTGGGATTCAAACCAGCAACCTTTCGAGTACTGGCCCAATGTTCTTAACCGCCAGGCTACCTGTCATGTATTGTCATATATTGTCATGTCTTGTCCCTGTGCTTTCTCTTCTATTCGTTTCCCCCTGCTGGTCTTATTAGGTTCTTTCCCTCTCTCTATCCCTCTCTCTCTCTATCGTTCCGTTCCTGCTCCCAGCTGTTCCTCATTCTCCTAACGACCTCGTTTACTCTTTCACACCTCTCCCCTATTTTGCCCTCTGATTAGGTCTCTTTCTCTCTCGGTTTCTGCCTCTGTCCTTGTCGGATTCTTGTTTGCTGTTGCTGTGTTCTTGTTCCGTCCTGTCGTGTTTTACCTTCATCAGATGCTGCGTGTGAGCAGGTGTCTCTGTCAGCTACGGCCCGCGCCTACCCGAAGGGACCTGCAGTCTGTTGCCGCTTATCCTGCTATTCCCCTCTACAACTAGAGGATTTCTGTTATCCCCGTTTGGGACATTTCCTGTTAAGGATTGAGGATTATGTTATTTCTGTTTGGACTTAAATAAACTCAGTATCTGTTAAGTCGCTTTTGGGTCCTCACTCACCTGCATAACACTACCTGCCGCCTTTGAATACTTGTCAATGCTTGTTAACTTAAGCTTTCTGCCTTGTATGTGAATCGTTCATATTACAATGATTGTAAGTCTATTTGCCTTTGATAGACAATTCACAGACATTTCTTGGCCTTCCTACTACTGCAACTCAACTATAGTCTCCTGCATATTGTTAAATCATCTTTATGCTTAATATGAATTGCATAGTCTTTATGAAGGTCTCATTTGAGGTACAGTGCATTTGGAAAGTATTCAGACCACTTTACCTTTTCACATTTTGTTACATTACAGTCTTATTCTAAAATTGATTCAATTGTATTTTTTTCATCAATCTACACACAATACCCCATAGAGCCAAATCAAAAACTGTTTTTTAGAAATGTTTGCTAATTTGGCAGAGATTACAGGCTCAGGTCTTATTGGGTATGATGCTTGGCACACCTGTATTTGGGGAGTTTCTCCCATTCTTCTCTGCAGATCCGCCTCAAGCTCTGTCAGGTTGGATGGGGAGCGTTGCTGCACAGCTATTTCCAGGCCTCTCCAGAGATGTTCGATCAGGTTCAAGTCCTGGCTCTGGCTGTGCCACTAAAGGACATTCAGAATCTTGTCCCGAAGCCATTCCTGCGTTATCTTGGCTGTGTGCTTAGGGTCGTTGTCCTGTTGGAAGGTGAACCTTTCTCCCCAGTCTGAGGTCCCGAGTGCTATGGAGCAGGCTTTCATCAAGGATCTATCTGTACTTTTCTCCGTTCATCTTTCACTCAACCCTGACTAGTCTCCTAGTCTCTGCTGCTGAAAAACATCCCCACAGCATGATGTTCCCACCACTATGCTTCAGCATAGGGATGGTGCCAGGTTTCCTCCTAACGTGACATTTGGCATTCAGGCCAAAGAGTTCAATCTTGGTTTCATCAGATTCGCTAACTCTTAGCGGGCTGTCATGTGCCTTTTACTGTAGATTGGCTTCTGTCTGGCCACTCTACCATAAAGGCCTGATTGGTGGAGTGCTGCAGAGATGGTTGTCCTTCTGGAAGTTTCTCCCTTCTCCACGGAGGAACTCAGAGTGACCATCGGATTCTTGGTCACTTCCCTGACCAAGGCCCTTCTCCTCTGGTTGCTCAGTTTGCCCGGGCAGCCAGCTCTAGGAAGAGTCTTGATGGTTCCAAACTTCTTACATTTAAGAATGATGGAGGCCACTGTGTTCTTGGGGACCTTCAATGCTGCAGAACATTTTTAATACCCTTCTCCAGGTCTGTGCCTCGACACAATCCTGTCTCTGAACCCTACGGGCAATTCCTTCGACCTCATGGCTTGGTTTTTGTTCTGACATGCAATGTCAACTCTGGGACCTTGTGTTCACAGGTGTGTGCCTTTCCAAATAATTTCCAATCAATTGAAATGACCAGAGATGGACTCCAATCAAGTTGTAGAAACATCTCAAGGATGATCAATGGAAACAGGATGCACCTGAGCTCAATTTAGGGTCTCATATAAAGGGTCTAAATACTTATGTAAATAAGGTATTTCTGTTTATATTTGTTTATTTGTTTTCACTTTGTCATTATGGTGTAGTGTGTGTGGATGGATGATGAACAAAATGTATTTAATCCATTTTAGAATAGGGCTGTAAAGTAACAAAGTGTGGAAAAAGGGAAACTGTCTGAATACTTTCTGAATGCACTGTATACAATACAGCCTATATGATAATTATTACTTCACTACACATGCAGACACACGTCCGAACGTGCACGGGTTTAATATTTAATATTCTGGTCCCCACAAGAATAGTTAATCATGTCAACACACACACACACTCTGGGGCCTCTGTCCAGACTTGTACCACCTGTGGCCTTGCCTCAGGGAACCCCTTGTGTTCTTCCAATTGATCTAGGAGTATTCTGACCTTGAAAAGCTCTGTGGACTGCTCTCTGTATAAGAAAGACCGGCAGCTAGTTCCAGAAGAAGTGTTTCTCTACAACTCTCCAGTGCACTAGCCTCCTTGACTTGAATGCTAAGAGATTATTGGAATGCAGAGCTGACTTTTATTCATCTCTGGTTAATATTCTGACCAGACTCTGTGAGCTGGTTAACCATCTGACCAGACTCTGTGAGCTGGTTAACCATCTGACCAGACTCTGTGAGCTGGTTAACCATCTGACCAGACTCTGTGAGCTGGTTAACCATCTGACCAGACTCTGTGAGCTGGTTAACCCTCTGACCAGACTCTGTGAGCTGGTTAACCATCGGACCAGAGTCTGTGAGCTGGTTAACCCTCTGACCAGACTCTGTGAGCTGGTTAACCCTCTGACAAGACTCTGTGAGCTGGTTAACCATCGGACCAGAGTCTGTGAGCTGGTTAACCATCTGACCAGACTCTGTGAGCTGGTTAACCATCTGACCAGACTCTGTGAGCTGGTTAACCCTCTGACCAGACTCTGTGAGCTGGTTAACCATCTGACCAGACTCTGTGAACTGACGTCTATTCATCTCTCGTTAACCCTCTGACAAGACTCTGTGAGCTGGTTAACCCTCTGACAAGACTCTGTGAGCTGGTTAACCATCGGACCAGAGTCTGTGAGCTGGTTAACCATCTGACCAGACTCTGTGAGCTGGTTAACCATCTGACCAGACTCTGTGAGCTGGTTAACCATCTGACCAGACTCTGTGAGCTGGTTAACCATCTGACCAGACTCTGTGAGCTGGTTAACCATCTGACCAGACTCTGTGAGCTGGTTAACCCTCTGACCAGACTCTGTGAGCTGGTTAACCATCTGACCAGACTCTGTGAGCTGGTTAACCATCTGACCAGACTCTGTGAGCTGACGTCTATTCATCTCTCGTTAACCCTCTGACCAGACTCTGTGAGCTGGTTAGCCCTCTGACCAGACTCTGTGAGCTGGTTAACCATCTGACCAGACTCTGTGAGCTGGTTAACCATCTGACCAGACTCTGTGAGCTGGTTAACCATCTGACCAGACTCTGTGAGCTGGTTAACCATCTGACCAGACTCTGTGAGCTGGTTAACCATCTGACCAGACTCTGTGAGCTGGTTAACCCTCTGACCAGACTCTGTGAGCTGGTTAACCATCTGACCAGACTCTGTGAGCTGACGTCTATTCATCTCTCGTTAACCCTCTGACCAGACTCTGTGAGTTGGTTAACCCTCTGACCAGACTCTGTGAGCTGACGTCTATTCATCTCTCGTTAACCCTCTGACCAGACTCTGTGAGTTGGCGTCTATTCATCTCTCGTTAACCCTCTGACGAGACTCTGTGAGTTGGTTAACCCTCTGACCAGACTCTGTGAGCTGACGTCTATTCATCTCTCGTTAACCCTCTGACAAGACTCTGTGAGCTGGTTAACCATCTGACCAGAGTCTGTGAGCTGGTTAACCCTCTGACCAGACTCTGTGAGCTGACGTCTATTCATCTCTCGTTAACCCTCTGACCAGACTCTGTGAGCTGGTTAACCCTCTGACCAGACTCTGTGAGCTGGTTAACCATCTGACCAGACTCTGTGAGCTGGTTAACCCTCTGACCAGACTCTGTGAGCTGGTTAACCCTCTGACCAGACTCTGTGAGCTGGTTAACCCTCTGACCAGACTCTGTGAGCTGATTAACCCTCTGAACAGACTGTGTGAGCTGGTTAACTCCCTGAACAGACTGTGTGAACTGGTTAACTCCCTGAACAGACTGTGTGAGCTGGTTAACTCCCTGAACAGACTGTGTGAGCTGGTTAACTCCCTGAACAGACTGTGTGAGCTGGTTAACTCCCTGAACAGACTGTGTGAGTTGTGGAGTGGTCCCCATACAGCTCAGTTTTAGGATGGTGTTATTAAAGTAGGAGGGCATGGGGATGAAACACTATGCATATCAGTACTGTGTTTCAATAGGAAGGTATGGGGATGAAACACTATGCATATCGGTGCTGTGTTTCAATAGGAAGGTATGGGGATGAAACACTATGCATATCGGTGCTGTGTTTCAATAGGAAGGTATGGGGATGAAACACTATGCATATCGGTGCTGTGTTTCAATAGGAAGGTATGGGGATGAAACACTATGCATATCGGTGCTGTGTTTCAATAGGAAGGTATGGGGATGAAACACTATGCATATCTGTGCTGTGTTTCAATAGGAAGGTATGGGGATGAAACACTATGCATATCGGTGCTGTGTTTCAATAGGAAGGTATGGGGATGAAACACTATGCATATCGGTGCTGTGTTTCAATAGGAAGGTATGGGGATGAAACACTATGCATATCTGTGCTGTGTTTCAATAGGAAGGTATGGTGATGAAACACTATGCATATCGGTGCTGTGTTTCAATAGGAAGGTATGGTGATGAAACACTATGCATATCGGTGCTGTGTTTCAATAGGAAGGTATGGTGATGAAACACTATGCATATCGCTGCTGTGTTTCAATAGGAAGGTATGGTGATGAAACACTATGCATATCGGTGCTGTAATTCAATAGGAGGGCATGGGGATGAAACACTATGCATATCGGTATGGTGTTTCAATAGGAAGGTATGGTGATCACACTTTCTCTCTCTCCCTCTCTTCCTATGTCTCTTTCTCTCCTTCTCTCTCCCCCCCTCTCTCTTTTATAGCAGGGCTATGGGGGTAGGTGTCAGACAGACAGCAATCAGGGCCATGGGGGTAGATGCCAGACAGCCAGCTGTCAAGACTATGGGGGTAGGTACCAGACAGACAGCTATCAGGATCATGGGGGTAGGTGCCAGACAGACAGCTGTCAGGGCCATGGGGGTAGGTGCCAGACAGCCAGCTGTCAAGACTATGGGGTTAGGTACCAGACAGACAGCTATCAGGATCATGGGGGTAGGTGCCAGACAGACAGCTGTCAGGGCCATGGGGTAGGTGCCAGACAGACAGCTGTCAGGGCCATGGGGTAGGTGCCAGACAGACAGCTGTCAGGGCCATGGGGTAGGTGCCAGACAGACAGCTGTCAGGGCCATGGGGTAGGTGCCAGACAGACAGCTGTCAGGGCCATATGGGTAGGTGCCAGACAGCCAGCTGTCAAGACTATGGGGTTAGGTACCAGACAGACAGCTATCAGGATCATGGGGGTAGGTGCCAGACAGACAGCTGTCAGGGCCATGGGGTAGGTGCCAGACAGACAGCTGTCAGGGCCATGTGGGTAGGTGCCAGACAGCCAGCTGTCAAGACTATGAGGGTAGGTGACAGACAGACAGCTGTCAGGGAAAAAGGGGTAGGTACCAGACAGACAGCTATCAGGGGTATGGGGGTAGGTGACAGACAGACAGACAGCTGTCAGGGAAAAAGGGTTAGGTACCAGAGAGACAGCTATCAGGGGTATGGGGGTAGGTGACAGACAGACAGCTGTCAGGGCCATGGGGGTAGCTGCCAGCCAGACAGCTGTCAGGGGTATGGGGGTAGGTGGCAGACAGACAGCTGTCAGGGAAAAAGGGGTAGGTACCAGACATACAGCTATCAGGGGTAATGGGGTAGGTGACAGACAGAGAGCTGTCAGGGAAAAAAGGGGTAGGTACCAGACAGACAGCTATCAGGGGTATGGGGATAGGTGCAAGACCGACAGCTCTCAGGTCTATAGGGGTAGGTACCAGACAGACAGCTGTCAGGTGCATGGGGTATGTGCCAGACAGACAGCTGTCAGGGCCATGTGGGTAGGTGCCAGACAGCCAGCTATCAATACTATGGGGTTAGGTACCAGACAGACAGCTATCAGGATCATGGGGGTAGGTGCCAGACAGACAGCTGTCAGGGCCATGGGGTAGGTGCCAGACAGACAGCTGTCAGGGCCATGTGGGTAGGTGCCAGACAGCCAGCTGTCAAGACTATGAGGGTAGGTGACAGACAGACAGCTGTCAGGGAAAAAGGGGTAGGTACCAGACAGACAGCTATCAGGGGTATGGGGGTAGGTGACAGACAGACAGACAGCTGTCAGGGAAAAAGGGTTAGGTACCAGAGAGACAGCTATCAGGGGTATGGGGGTAGGTGACAGACAGACAGCTGTCAGGGCCATGGGGGTAGCTGCCAGACAGACAGCTGTCAGGGGTATGGGGGTAGGTGGCAGACAGACAGCTGTCAGGGAAAAAGGGGTAGGTACCAGACATACAGCTATCAGGGGTAATGGGGTAGGTGACAGACAGAGAGCTGTCAGGGAAAAAAGGGGTAGGTACCAGACAGACAGCTATCAGGGGTATGGGGATAGGTGCAAGACCGACAGCTCTCAGGTCTATAGGGGTAGGTACCAGACAGACAGCTGTCAGGTGCATGGGGTATGTGCCAGACAGACAGCTGTCAGGGCCATGTGGGTAGGTGCCAGACAGCCAGCTATCAATACTATGGGGTTAGGTACCAGACAGACAGCTATCAGGACCATATGGGTAGGTGCCAGACAGACAGCTCTTAGGTCTATGGGGGTAGGTACCAGACAGACAGCTATCAGGATCATGGGGGTAGGTGCCAGACAGACAGCTCTTAGGTCTATGGGGGTAGCTACCAGACAGACAGCTGTCAGGGCCATATGGGTAGGTGCCAGACAGACAGCTTTCAGGGCCATGAGGGTAGCTACCAGACAGACAGCTGTCAGGGCCATATGGGTAGGTGCCAGACAGACAGCTCTTAGGTCTATGGGGGTAGCTACCAGACAGACAGCTGTCAGGGCCATGTGGGTAGGTGTCAGACAGCCAGCTATCAAGACTATGGGGTTAGGTACCAGACAGACAGCTATCAGGACCATATGGGTAGGTGCCAGACAGACAGCTCTTAGGTCTATGGGGGTAGGTACCAGACAGACAGCTATCAGGATCATGAGGGTAGGTGCCAGACAGACAGCTCTTAGGTCTATGGGGGTAGCTACCAGACAGACAGCTGTCAGGGCCATATGGGTAGGTGCCAGACAGACAGCTTTCAGGGCCATGAGGGTAGCTACCAGACAGACAGCTGTCAGGGCCATATGGGTAGGTGCCAGACAGACAGCTCTTAGGTCTATGGGGGTAGCTACCAGACAGACAGCTGTCAGGACCATGGGGAAAGGTACCAGACAGACAGCTTTCTGGGCCATGGGGGTAGGTGCCAGACAGACAGCTGTCAGGCCCATATGGGTAGGTGCCAGACAGACAGCTCTCAGGGCCATGTGGGTAGGTGCCAGACAGCCAGCTATCAGGACCATGGGGTTAGGTGCCAGACAGACAGCTCTTAGGTCTATGGGGGTAGCTACCAGACAGACAGCTGTCAGGGCCATGGGGGTAGGTGCCAGACAGACAGCTGTCAGGGCCATGGGGGTAGGTGCCAGACAGACAGCTGTCAGGGCCATGGGGGTAGGTGCCAGACAGACAGCTGTCAGGGCCATGGGGGTAGGTGCCAGACAGACAGCTGTCAGGGCCATGGGGGTAGGTGCCAGACAGACAGCTGTCAGGGCCATGGGGGTAGGTGCCAGACAGACAGCTGTCAGGGCCATGGGGGTAGGTGCCAGACAGACAGCTGTCAGGGCCATGGGGGTAGGTGCCAGACAGACAGCTGTCAGGGCCATGGGGGTAGGTGCCAGTCAGACAGCTGTCAGGGCCATGGGGGTAGGTGCCAGTCAGACAGCTGTCAGGGCCATGGGGGTAGGTGCCAGACAGAGCCATGCACACACTCAAGCTAATGTCTCAGTTTGCTCCATCATTACACTAATGTCATAGCATTCCAAATGACCATACGCTCTCAAACAAACCAAATGTTGTTTTGAACAGTTGACTTTGCTTCAAATTCACTTGTATTTCTGCCTCATTTTTAGACAGTCACTGTGCATCGTTAATTGCTTATCTTCCATAGAAAAGATTGTGTAAGTACTTTGACAAAGGCAGTATCTCATCAGAGTCTCAGTTCGTGACTACTTTTTCTAACAATATGATGGTCATTATGTTTGGGAGGAGCTCATAAAACCATGTGACTTCAGGTGATATTTTGTTGTTTGATCTCTCTCTCTCTCTCTCTCTCTCTCTCTCTCTCTCTCTCTCTCTCTCTCTCTCTCTCTCTCTCTCTCTCTCTCTCTCTCTCTCTCCATGTCTCTCTCTCTCTCCCTCTTTGTCTATCTGTCTCTGTCTCTGTCTCTCTCTGTCTCTCTCTCTCTCTCTCTCTCTCTCTCTCTCTCTCTCTCTCTCTTTCTCTCTCTTTGTCTCTCTGTCTCTCTCTCTCTCTCTCTCTCTCTCTCTCTCTCTCTCTCTCTCTGTCTCTCTCTCTCTCTCTCTCTCTCTCTCTCTCTCTCTCTCTCTCTCTCTCTCTCTCTCTCTCTCTCTCTCTCTCTCTGTCTCTCTCTCTCTCTCTTTCTTTGTCATTACTTCCTCATGTGATGACAAAGGGAAGAACAGGCAATAGGCAATTTACCTTCAAATAAACTAACTCTCTTGGAGAATTTTGAGTGAAAACAAACTGTGTGTGTGTGTGTGTGTGTGTGTGTGTGTGTGTGTGTGTGTGTGTGTGTGTGTGTGTGTGTGTGTGTGTGTGTGCGTGCGTGCGTGCGTGCGTGCGTACGTGCGTGCGTGCGTGTGTGTGTGTGTGTGTGTGTACATGCTTGGTACCCAATATTTAGCTCCATTGTTGAGTATATCTCTACTTTTACATCATCTTGATTCAGTAATTTGATTAAATATCCACAATTAGCTTGTTTCTATGACCCCAACAATGATGTATATCTTATTTGACTACATTTTCCCGTTTTAAATACATCTACATAATTTAAATAAATCTACAACATGGAAATAATACCATGCCATGCCACCCAGTACATAACTATTTAAGTAATAGGTCAATTTGTAACTTTCTCTCAATGCGGAATTGAACTGTGCTTTTCTTATTCAGATTTATTTGGTTTCTATGCATTTCTGATAACAATATTCCATAATGACAGCTGCTCAGTAGGGTGTTGTCAGGCTCATTACAACAGACGCTGCCTCACAAATGGCACCCTATTACCTAATATATAATATAATATGGGCCCAGGTCCAAAGAAGTGCACTATATAGGGAATCGGGTTCTGTTTGGGACATACAGAACATGGAACCAGGCAGTGCTAATCACCAATCCCTCTTGGCCTGTTCTAATGGTTCTAATGCTTCATTTAAACACGGTCTGACTGACTGACTGACTGATTCAGAGAGAGAGGATGGAAGGAGGAAGGGAGGGGAACTGAGAATCATCAGCCAAAATTACACTCACTCTGTAGGATAGTCTATCATTACCGTAAATGTAGGCTATTCTATGATAACCATAAATGGAGGCTAGTCTATGATAACCATAAATGGAGGCTAGTCTATGATTACCATAAATGGAGGCTAGTCTATGATTACTGTACATGGAGGCTAGTCTATGATTACTGTAAATGGAGGCTAGTCTATGATAACCATAAATGGAGGCTAGTCTATGATTACTGTAAATGGAGGCTAGTCTATGATAACCATAAATGGAGGCTAGTCTATGATTACCATAAATGGAGGCTAGTCTATGATTACTGTAAATGGAGGCTAGTCTATGATTACCATAAATGGAGGCTAGTCTATGATAACCATAAATGGAGGCTAGTCTATGATTACCATAAATGGAGGCTAGTCTATGATTACTGTAAATGGAGGCTAGTCTATGATAACCATAAATGGAGGCTAGTCTATGATTACCATAAATGGAGGCTAGTCTATGATTACTGTAAATGGAGGCTAGTCTATGATTACCATAAATGGAGGCTAGTCTATGATTACCATAAATGGAGTCTAGTCTATGATTACCATAAATGGAGGCTAGTCTATGATAACCATAAATGGAGGCTAGTCTATGATTACCATAAATGGAGGCTAGTCTATGATAACCATAAATGTAGGCTAGTCTTTGATTACTGTAAATGGAGGCTAGTCTATGATTACCATAAATGGAGTCTAGTCTATGATTACTGTAAATGGAGGCTAGTCTATGATTACCATAAATGGAGGCTAGTCTATGATTACCATACATGGAGGCTAGTCTATGATTACTGTAAACATAGGCTAGTCTAGAATTACCATAAATGGAGGCTAGTCTATGATTACTGTACATGGAGGCTAGTCTATGATTACCATAAATGGAGGCTAGTCTATGATTACTGTAAACATGGGCTAGTCTAGAATTACCATAAATGGAGGCTAGTCTATGATTACCATAAATGGAGGCTAGTCTATGATTACCATAAATGGAGGCTAGTCTATGATTACTGTAAACATAGGCTAGTCTAGAATTACCATAAATGGAGGCTAGTCTATGATTACTGTAAATGGAGGCTAGTCTATGATTACCATAAATGGAGGCTAGTCTATGATTACCATAAATGGAGGCTAGTCTATGATTACTGTAAACATAGGCTAGTCTAGAATTACCATAAATGGAGGCTAGTCTATGATTACTGTAAACATAGGCTAGTCTAGAATTACCTGAGGGGGGATGCTAAATTGACATATGGAATTGTTTTGAGATGATCATACTATGGATCATTTATTTATTTCTATTAGAATTTAAGGACCGCTTTAGGTATGAAAAAAATAATACAAATAAATAATTTGATAAAAAATTGATTTTGGCCTTTACTTCTATAGCCCATAGACACCTACTGATTAACACATTGATAAATGGAAAAAAGGACAGTAAAATAATGAATAATTAGAAACAAGATTTTGAAGTGTCTGTCCTAAATCTATGAGATATAAAAATAACTCAATAAATAATGATATGCTTTTAACACATATTTAACACGTTTTTTTGGATAGGCACAAAACTACCTTCATACTTTCATGAGTTAAAAAAAAACTGGTACTGGTTACCTTCAGAAGAGTCCCATGAGACACAGAGAAACAGAGACACAGAGACACAGAGAACACCATTGTGTTAGAGCCAGTCTCCCCTTTTCATTTCGTGGTCATTATTGTTTTAAGTCAAACTGCTCGAATGCTTTAATCATGGTCTGACAAACATTTCTCTAGCTCTGCCACCTTTCACCACAGATGGTTTAATCATGGTCTGACAAACATTTCTCTAGCTCTGCCCCCTTTCACCACAGATGGTTTAATCATGGTCTGACAAACATTTCTCTAGCTCTGCCCCCTTTCACCACAGATGGTTTAATCATGGTCTGACAAACATTTCTCTAGCTCTGCCCCCTTTCACCACAGATGGTTTAATCATGGTCTGACAAACATTTCTCTAGCTCTGCCACCTTTCACCACAGATGGTTTAATCATGGTCTGACAAACATTTCTCTAGCTCTGCCCCCTTTCACCACAGATGGTTTAATCATGGTCTGACAAACATTTCTCTAGCTCTGCCACCTTTCACCACAGATGCAGAAGTGCAACACTGGTGGATTGAGATAAATCCAATGCAAAAAAACCTGATACCTCTATCTTAAACTGGAGGATTTCATGGGGAATGTTTTGTTATGTAACTTAAATTGACACACCTGTGCGTCAATCGACTCTAAGGGGTTAGCTGAAGAGAGGTTGCTAACTGCACAATTAGCATTATGTATAGAAACTCCATGGAAAATACAACACTATCGCTACAAGGTCATTAAACATTGCAACATAACTAACTCAATCCATCTGTTACAGCTTTGTAATAAGATAAAATCACTCACAAATCTATTGCTGAAGAAACCGACTGCACAAGAATATAATGAAATACTCCAGTATATACTGAATCCTCTCACTCAAAGGCCTGTATTTTGTGAAGAGGTTGCGAAGGTACTGAATACTTAGCATATTTTGTATATAATCTTCATGGTACACGATAGCTGTGTGAAAAAACACAGCAACACAAGTACCTCCTATCCAACTGATTACACCCCACCTAATAAGAGGTGCTCACACAAATCAAATGTAATTGTGATGTGGTAATGTAGTGTAATATGTTGTGATACTGTTTGTAATATGGTGTGATAATGTTGTCTAACTTGGTATAGCGTTCTACAGTACTGTACTCTGGTTCTGTGCACGCACCCACGATCTGGCTTCCATTACACATGCACGCACCCACGCACCCACACACATACAGTGGGTTATACAGTGGTATTATTGGATTGAAGCATGACGACCCCAGACCGAGCCCCAGCGCCCACTTTCACTTATCAGCTGGCTGGCAGATAGGAATTTGCATACTGGCTGTCTTGTGTGTGTGTATGTGTGTGCATGTGTGTGTGTGTGTGTGTGTGTGTGTGTGTGTGTGTGTGTGTGTGTGTGTGTGTGTGTGTGTGTGTGTGTGTGTGTGTGTGTGTGTGTGTGTGTGTGTGTGTGTGTGTGTGTGTGTGTGTGTGTGTGTGTGTGTGTGTGTGTGGTGACTGTCATAAGAAATAAAAGCAAAGTTTCACAATGGAACACAAACCCATTCTCCATGTCTGCCTGCCTTCATGAATACACACCTGTTAGACTTTGTAAAAAGGCACATGATCGTTGAATGTTAAACTCTAGAAGAGCGAACTAGCTAGAGTAGTTGGGGACAGGGAGAGAGACAACTATGATGCCATGTTTGCATGAATCAATGCAGGAGGTGAGTGTTCTGGAGGAGAACAGGAGGTGAGAGTTCTAGAGGAGAACAGGAGGTGAGCATTCTAAAGGAGAACAGGAGGTGAGAGTTCTAGATGAGAACAGGAGGTGAGTGTTCTAGAGGAGAACAGGAGTTGAGAGTTCTAGATAAGAACAGGAGGTGAGTGTTCTAGAGGAGAACAGGAGGTGAGTGTTCTAGAGGAGAACAGGAGGTGAGAGTTCTAGATGACAACAGGAGGTGAGCATTCTAAAGGAGAACAGGAGGTGAGTGTTCTAGAGGAGAACAGGAGGTAAGAGTTCTAGAGGAGAACAGGAGGTGAGTGTTCTGGAGGAGAACAGGAGGTGAGAGTTCTAGAGGAGAACAGGAGGTGAGCATTCTAAAGGAGAACAGGAGGTGAGAGTTCTAGATGAGAACAGGAGGTGAGATTTCTAGATGAGAACAGGAGGTGAGCATTCTAAAGGAGAATAGGAGGTGAGTGTTCTAGAGGAGAACAGGAGGTGAGCATTCTAAAGGAGAACAGGAGGTGAGAGTTCTAGATGAGAACAGGAGGTGAGTGTTCTAGAGGAGAACAGGAGTTGAGAGTTCTAGATGAGAACAGGAGGTGAGAGTTCTAGAGGAGAACAGGAGGTGAGAGTTCTAGATGAGAACAGGAGGTGAGTGTTCTAGAGGAGAACAGGAGGTGAGAGTTCTAGATGAGAACAGGAGGTGAGCATTCTAAAGGAGAACAGGAGGTGAGTGTTCTAGAGGAGAACTGGAGGTGAGAGTTCTAGATGAGAACAGGAGGTGAGTGTTCTAGAGGAGAACAGGAGGTGAGAGTTCTAGATGAGAACAGGAGGTGAGCATTCTAAAGGAGAACAGGAGGTGAGAGTTCTAGATGAGAACAGGAGGTGAGTGTTCTAGAGGAGAACAGGAGTTGAGAGTTCTAGATGAGAACAGGAGGTGAGTGTTCTAGAGGAGAACAGGAGGTGAGTGTTCTAGAGGAGAACAGGAGGTGAGAGTTCTAGATGAGAACAGGAGGTGAGAGTTCAAGATGAGAACAGGAGGTGAGTGTTCTAGAGGAGAACAGGAGGTGAGCATTCTAAAGGAGAACAGGAGGTGAGAGTTCAAGATGAGAACAGGAGGTGAGTGTTCTAGAGGAGAACAGGAGGTGAGAGTTCTAGATGAGAACAGGAGGTGAGAGTTCTAGAGGAGAACAGGAGGTGAGAGTTCTAGATGAGAACAGGAGGTGAGAGTTCTAGATGAGAACAGGAGGTGAGTGTTCTAGAGGAGAACAGGAGGTGAGAGTTCTAGATGAGAACAGGAGGTGAGCATTCTAAAGGAGAACAGGAGATGAGTGTTCTAGAGGAGAACAGGAGTTAAGAGTTCTAGAGGAGAACAGGAGGTGAGTGTTCTAGATGAGAACAGGAGGTGGGTGTTCTAGAGGAGAACAGAAGGTGAGCATTCTAAAGGAGAACAGGAGGTGAGAGTTCTAGATGAGAACAGGAGGTGAGAGTTCTGGAGGAGAACAGGAGGTAAGAGTTCTAGAGGAGAACAGGAGGTGAGAGTTCTAGAGGAGAACAGGAGGTGAGCATTCTAGAGGAGAACAGGAGGTGAGAGTTCCAGAGGAGAACAGGAGGTGAGAGTTCTGGAGGAGAACAGAAGGTGAGAGTTCTAGAGGAGAACAGGAGGTGAGCATTCTAAAGGAGAACAGGAGGTGAGAGTTCTAGAGGAGAACAGGAGGTGAGCATTCTAAAGGAGAACAGGAGGTGAGAGTTCTAGATGAGAACAGGAGGTGAGCATTCTAAAGGAGAATAGGAGGTGAGTGTTCTAGAGGAGAACAGGAGGTGAGCATTCTAAAGGAGAACAGGAGGTGAGAGTTCTAGAGGAGAACAGGAGGTGAGAGTTCTGGAGGAGAACAGGAGGTGAGAGTTCTAGAGGAGAACAGGAGGTGAGAGTTCTAGATGAGAACAGGAGGTGAGAGTTCTGGAGGAGAACAGGAGGTAAGAGTTCTAGAGGAGAACAGGAGGTGAGAGTTCTAGAGGAGAACAGGAGGTGAGCATTCTAGAGGAGAACAGGAGGTGAGAGTTCCAGAGGAGAACAGGAGGTGAGAGTTCTGGAGGAGAACAGAAGGTGAGAGTTCTAGAGGAGAACAGGAGTTGAGCATTCTAAAGGAGAACAGGAGGTGAGAGTTCTAGAGGAGAACAGGAGGTGAGCATTCTAAAGGAGAACAGGAGGTGAGAGTTCTAGATGAGAACAGGAGGTGAGCATTCTAAAGGAGAATAGGAGGTGAGTGTTCTAGAGGAGAACAGGAGGTGAGCATTCTAAAGGAGAACTGAGAGTTCTAGAGGAGAACAGGAGGTGAGAGTTCTAGAGGAGAACAGGAGGTGAGAGTTCTAGATGAGAACAGGAGGTGAGTGTTCTAGAGGAGAACAGGAGGTGAGAGTTCTAGATGAGAACAGGAGGTGAGAGTTCTAGATGAGAACAGGAGGTGAGCATTCTAAAGGAGAATAGGAGGTGAGTGTTCTAGAGGAGAACAGGAGGTGAGATTTCTAGAGGAACAGGAGGTGAGTGTTCTAGAGGAGAACAGGAGGTGAGAGTTCTAGATGAGAACAGGAGGTGAGCATTCTAAAGGAGAACAGGAGGTGAGAGTTCTAGATGAGAACAGGAGGTGAGTGTTCTAGAGGAGAACAGGAGGTGAGAGTTCTAGATGAGAACAGGAGGTGAGTGTTCTAGATGAGAACAGGAGGTGAGAGTTCTAGATGAGAACAGGAGGTGAGTGTTCTAGAGGAGAACAGGAGGTGAGATTTCTAGATTAGAACAGGAGGTGAGAGTTCTGGAGGAGAACAGGAGGTAAGAGGTCTAGAGGAGAACAGGAGGTGAGAGTTCTGGAGGAGAACAGGAGGTGAGAGTTCTAGAGGAGAACAGGAGGTGAGCATTCTAAAGGAGAACAGGAGGTGAGAGTTCTAGATGAGGACAGGAGGTGAGCATTCTAAAGGAGAACAGGAGGTGAGTGTTCTAGAGGAGAACAGGAGTTGAGAGTTCTAGATGAGAACAGGAGGTGAGTGTTCTAGAGGAGAACAGGAGGTGAGTGTTCTAGAGGAGAACAGGAGGTGAGAGTTCTAGATGAGAACAGGAGGTGAGAGTTCTAGTGGAGAACAGGAGGTGAGCATTCTAAAGGAGAACAGGAGGTGAGAGTTTTAGAGGAGAACAGGAGGTGAGAGTTCTAGAGGAGAACAGGAGGTGAGAGTTCTAGATGAGTACAGGAGGTGAGCATTCTAAAGGAGAACAGGAGGTGAGTGTTCTAGAGGAGAACAGGAGGTGAGAGTTCTAGATGAGAACAGGAGGTGAGCATTCTAAAGGAGAATAGGAGGTGAGTGTTCTAGAGGAGAACAGGAGGTGAGAGTTCTAGAGGAGAACAGGAGGTGAGTGTTCTAGAGGAGAACAGGAGGTGAGAGTTCTAGATGAGAACAGGAGGTGAGCATTCTAAAGGAGAACAGGAGGTGAGAGTTCTAGATGAGAACAGGAGGTGAGTGTTCTAGAGGAGAACAGGAGGTGAGAGTTCTAGATGAGAACAGGAGGTGAGTGTTCTAGAGGAGAACAGGAGTTGAGAGTTCTAGATGAGAACAGGAGGTGAGTGTTCTAGAGGAGAACAGGAGGTGAGATTTCTAGATGAGAACAGGAGGTGAGAGTTCTAGATGAGAACAGGAGGTGAGCATTCTAAAGGAGAACAGGAGGTGAGTGTTCTAGAGGAGAACAGGAGGTAAGAGTTCTAGAGGAGAACAGGAGGTGAGTGTTCTAGATGAGAACAGGAGGTGAGTGTTCTAGATGAGAACAGGAGGTGAGTGTTGTAGAGGAGAACAGGAGGTGAGCATTCTAAAGGAGAACAGGAGGTGAGAGTTCTAGATGAGAACAGGAGGTGAGTGTTCGAGAGGAGAACAGGAGGTGAGAGTTCTAGATGAGAACAGGAGGTGAGTGTTCTAGAGGAGAACAGGAGGTGAGAGTTCTAGATGAGAACAGGAGGTGAGAGTTCTGGAGGAGAACAGGAGGTGAACATTCTAAAGGAGAACAGGAGGTGAGAGTTCTAGAGGAGAACAGGAGGTGAGCATTCTAAAGGAGAACAGGAGGTGAGAGTTCTAGAGGAGAACAGGAGGTGAGAGTTCTGGAGGAGAACAGGAGGTGAGAGTTCTAGAGGAGAACAGGAGGTGAGCATTCTAAAGGAGAACAGGAGGTGAGTGTTCTAGAGGAGAACAGGAGTTGAGAGTTCTAGATGAGAACAGGAGGTGAGTGTTCTAGAGGAGAACAGGAGGTGAGAGTTCTAGAGGAGAACAGGAGCTGAGAGTTCTAGATGAGAACAGGAGTTGAGAGTTCAGGAGGAGAACAGGAGGTGAGAGTTCTAGAGGAGAACAGGAGGTGAGAGTTCTAGAGGAGAACAGGAGGTGAGAGTTCTAGAGGAGAACAGCAGGTGAGAGTTCTAGAGGAGAACAGGAGGTGAGAGTTCTAGATGAGAACAGGAGGTGAGAGTTCTAGTGGAGAACAGGAGGTGAGCATTCTAAAGGAGAACAGGAGGTGAGAGTTTTAGAGGAGAACAGGAGGTGAGAGTTCTGGAGGAGAACAGGAGGTGAGAGTTCTAGAGGAGAACAGGAGGTGAGAGTTCTAGATGAGTACAGGAGGTGAGCATTCTAAAGGAGAACAGGAGGTGAGTGTTCTAGAGGAGAACAGGAGGTGAGAGTTCTAGATGAGAACAGGAGGTGAGCATTCTAAAGGAGAATAGGAGGTGAGTGTTCTAGAGGAGAACAGGAGGTGAGAGTTCTAGAGGAGAACAGGAGGTGAGTGTTCTAGAGGAGAACAGGAGGTGAGAGTTCTAGATGAGAACAGGAGGTGAGCATTCTAAAGGAGAACAGGAGGTGAGAGTTCTAGATGAGAACAGGAGGTGAGTGTTCTAGAGGAGAACAGGAGGTGAGAGTTCTAGATGAGAACAGGAGGTGAGTGTTCTAGAGGAGAACAGGAGTTGAGAGTTCTAGATGAGAACAGGAGGTGAGTGTTCTAGAGGAGAACAGGAGGTGAGATTTCTAGATGAGAACAGGAGGTGAGTGTTCTAGAGGAGAACAGGAGGTGAGAGTTCTAGATGAGAACAGGAGGTGAGAGTTCTGGAGGAGAACAGGAGGTGAACATTCTAAAGGAGAACAGGAGGTGAGAGTTCTAGAGGAGAACAGGAGGTGAGCATTCTAAAGGAGAACAGGAGGTGAGAGTTCTAGAGGAGAACAGGAGGTGAGAGTTCTGGAGGAGAACAGGAGGTGAGAGTTCTAGAGGAGAACAGGAGGTGAGCATTCTAAAGGAGAACAGGAGGTGAGTGTTCTAGAGGAGAACAGGAGTTGAGAGTTCTAGATGAGAACAGGAGGTGAGTGTTCTAGAGGAGAACAGGAGGTGAGAGTTCTAGAGGAGAACAGGAGCTGAGAGTTCTAGATGAGAACAGGAGTTGAGAGTTCAGGAGGAGAACAGGAGGTGAGAGTTCTAGAGGAGAACAGGAGGTGAGAGTTCTAGAGGAGAACAGGAGGTGAGAGTTCTAGAGGAGAACAGCAGGTGAGAGTTCTAGAGGAGAACAGGAGGTGAGAGTTCTAGATGAGAACAGGAGGTGAGAGTTCTAGTGGAGAACAGGAGGTGAGCATTCTAAAGGAGAACAGGAGGTGAGAGTTTTAGAGGAGAACAGGAGGTGAGAGTTCTGGAGGAGAACAGGAGGTGAGAGTTCTAGAGGAGAACAGGAGGTGAGAGTTCTAGATGAGTACAGGAGGTGAGCATTCTAAAGGAGAACAGGAGGTGAGTGTTCTAGAGGAGAACAGGAGGTGAGAGTTCTAGATGAGAACAGGAGGTGAGCATTCTAAAGGAGAATAGGAGGTGAGTGTTCTAGAGGAGAACAGGAGGTGAGAGTTCTAGAGGAGAACAGGAGGTGAGTGTTCTAGAGGAGAACAGGAGGTGAGAGTTCTAGATGAGAACAGGAGGTGAGCATTCTAAAGGAGAACAGGAGGTGAGAGTTCTAGATGAGAACAGGAGGTGAGTGTTCTAGAGGAGAACAGGAGGTGAGAGTTCTAGATGAGAACAGGAGGTGAGTGTTCTAGAGGAGAACAGGAGTTGAGAGTTCTAGATGAGAACAGGAGGTGAGTGTTCTAGAGGAGAACAGGAGGTGAGATTTCTAGATGAGAACAGGAGGTGAGAGTTCTAGATGAGAACAGGAGGTGAGCATTCTAAAGGAGAACAGGAGGTGAGTGTTCTAGAGGAGAACAGGAGGTAAGAGTTCTAGAGGAGAACAGGAGGTGAGTGTTCTAGATGAGAACAGGAGGTGAGTGTTCTAGATGAGAACAGGAGGTTGTTGTAGAGGAGAACAGGAGGTGAGCATTCTAAAGGAGAACAGGAGGTGAGAGTTCTAGATGAGAACAGGAGGTGAGTGTTCTAGAGGAGAACAGGAGGTGAGAGTTCTAGATGAGAACAGGAGGTGAGTGTTCTAGAGGAGAACAGGAGGTGAGAGTTCTAGATGAGAACAGGAGGTGAGAGTTCTGGAGGAGGGTGAACATTCTAAAGGAGAACAGGAGGTGAGAGTTCTAGAGGAGAACAGGAGGTGAGCATTCTAAAGGAGAACAGGAGGTGAGAGTTCTAAAGGAGAACAGGAGGTGAGAGTTCAGGAGGTGAGAGTTCTAGAGGAGAACAGGAGGTGAGAGTTCTAGAGGAGAACAGGAGAACAGGAGGTGAGTGTTCTAAAGGAGAACAGGAGGTGAGTGTTCTAGAGGAGAACAGGAGTTGAGAGTTCTAGATGAGAACAGGAGGTGAGTGTTCTAGAGGAGAACAGGAGAACAGGAGCTGAGAGTTCTAGATGAGAACAGGAGTTGAGAGTTCAGGAGGAGAACAGGAGGTGAGAGTTCTAGAGGAGAACAGGAGGTGAGAGTTCTAGAGGAGAACAGGAGGTGAGAGTTCTAGAGGAGAACAGCAGGTGAGAGTTCTAGAGGAGAACAGGAGGTGAGAGTTCTAGATGAGAACAGAGGTGAGTGTTGTAGAGGAGAACAGGAGGTGAGCATTCTAAAGGAGAACAGGAGGTGAGAGTTCTAGATGAGAACAGGAGGTGAGTGTTCTAGAGGAGAACAGGAGGTGAGAGTTCTCGAGGAGAACAGGAGGTGAGAGTTCTGGAGGAGAACAGGAGGTGAGAGTTCTAGAGGAGAACAGGAGGTGAGCATTCTAAAGGAGAACAGGAGGTGAGTGTTCTGGAGGAGAACAGGAGGTGAGCGTTCTAGATGAGAACAGGAGGTGAGCATTCTAAAGGAGAACAGGAGGTGAGTGTTCTAGAGGAGAACAGGAGGTGATAGTTCTAGAGGAACAGGAGGTGAGTGTTCTAGAGGAGAACAGGAGGTGAGAGTTCTAGATGAGAACAGGAGGTGAGCATTCTAAAGGAGAACAGGAGGTGAGAGTTCTAGATGAGAACAGGAGGTGAGTGTTCTAGAGGAGAACAGGAGGTGAGAGTTCTAGATGAGAACAGGAGGTGAGTGTTCTAGATGAGAACAGGAGGTGAGAGTTCTAGATGAGAACAGGAGGTGAGTGTTCTAGAGGAGAACAGGAGGTGAGATTTCTAGATTAGAACAGGAGGTGAGAGTTCTGGAGGAGAACAGGAGGTAAGAGGTCTAGAGGAGAACAGGAGGTGAGTGTTCTAGAGGAGAACAGGAGGTGAGAGTTCTAGATGAGAACAGGAGGTGAGAGTTCTAGATGAGAACAGGAGGTGAGTGTTCTAGAGGAGAACAGGAGGTGAGAGTTCTAGATGAGAACAGGAGGTGAGTGTTCTAGAGGAGAACAGGAGTTGAGAGTTCTAGATGAGAACAGGAGGTGAGAGTTCTAGAGGAGAACAGGAGGTGAGTGTTCTAGAGGAGAACAGGAGGTGAGAGTTCTAGATGAGAACAGGAGGTGAGCATTCTAAAGGAGAACAGGAGGTGAGAGTTCTAGATGAGAACAGGAGGTGAGTGTTCTAGAGGAGAACAGGAGGTGAGAGTTCTAGATGAGAACAGGAGGTGAACAGGAGTTGAGAGTTCTAGATGAGTGAGTGTTCTAGAGGAGAACAGGGATTTCTAGATGAGAACAGGAGGTGAGAGTTCTAGATGAGAACAGGAGGTGAGCATTCTAAAGGAGAACAGGAGGTGAGTGTTCTAGAGGAGAACAGGAGGTAAGAGTTCTAGAGGAGAACAGGAGGTGAGTGTTCTAGATGAGAACAGGAGGTGAGTGTTCTAGATGAGAACAGGAGGTGAGTGTTGTAGAGGAGAACAGGAGGTGAGCATTCTAAAGGAGAACAGGAGGTGAGAGTTCTAGATGAGAACAGGAGGTGAGTGTTCGAGAGGAGAACAGGAGGTGAGAGTTCTAGATGAGAACAGGAGGTGAGTGTTCTAGAGGAGAACAGGAGGTGAGAGTTCTAGATGAGAACAGGAGGTGAGAGTTCTGGAGGAGAACAGGAGGTGAACATTCTAAAGGAGAACAGGAGGTGAGAGTTCTAGAGGAGAACAGGAGGTGAGCATTCTAAAGGAGAACAGGAGGTGAGAGTTCTAGAGGAGAACAGGAGGTGAGAGTTCTGGAGGAGAACAGGAGGTGAGAGTTCTAGAGGAGAACAGGAGGTGAGCATTCTAAAGGAGAACAGGAGGTGAGTGTTCTAGAGGAGAACAGGAGTTGAGAGTTCTAGATGAGAACAGGAGGTGAGTGTTCTAGAGGAGAACAGGAGGTGAGAGTTCTAGAGGAGAACAGGAGCTGAGAGTTCTAGATGAGAACAGGAGTTGAGAGTTCAGGAGGAGAACAGGAGGTGAGAGTTCTAGAGGAGAACAGGAGGTGAGAGTTCTAGAGGAGAACAGGAGGTGAGAGTTCTAGAGGAGAACAGCAGGTGAGAGTTCTAGAGGAGAACAGGAGATGAGAGTTCTAGATGAGAACAGAAGGTGAGTGTTGTAGAGGAGAACAGGAGGTGAGCATTCTAAAGGAGAACAGGAGGTGAGAGTTCTAGAGGAGAACAGGAGGTGAGAGTTCTAGAGGAGAACAGGAGGTGAGTGTTCTAGATGAGAACAGGAGGTGAGTGTTCTAGATGAGAACAGGAGGTGAGTGTTGTAGAGAGAACAGGAGGTGAGCATTCTAAAGGAGAACAGGAGGTGAGAGTTCTAGAGGAGAACAGGAGGTAAGAGTTCTAGAGGAGAACAGGAGGTGAGTGTTCTAGATGAGAACAGGAGGTGAGTGTTCTAGATGAGAACAGGAGGTGAGTGTTGTAGAGGAGAACAGGAGGTGAGCATTCTAAAGGAGAACAGGAGGTGAGTGTTCTAGAGGAGAACAGGAGGTAAGAGTTCTAGAGGAGAACAGGAGGTGAGTGTTCTAGATGAGAACAGGAGGTGAGTGTTCTAGATGAGAACAGGAGGTGAGTGTTGTAGAGGAGAACAGGAGGTGAGCATTCTAAAGGAGAACAGGAGGTGAGAGTTCTAGATGAGAACAGGAGGTGAGTGTTCGAGAGGAGAACAGGAGGTGAGAGTTCTAGATGAGAACAGGAGGTGAGTGTTCTAGAGGAGAACAGGAGGTGAGAGTTCTAGATGAGAACAGGAGGTGAGAGTTCTGGAGGAGAACAGGAGGTGAACATTCTAAAGGAGAACAGGAGGTGAGAGTTCTAGAGGAGAACAGGAGGTGAGCATTCTAAAGGAGAACAGGAGGTGAGAGTTCTAGAGGAGAACAGGAGGTGAGAGTTCTGGAGGAGAACAGGAGGTGAGAGTTCTAGAGGAGAACAGGAGGTGAGCATTCTAAAGGAGAACAGGAGGTGAGTGTTCTAGAGAGAACAGGAGTTGAGAGTTCTAGATGAGAACAGGAGGTGAGTGTTCTAGAGGAGAACAGGAGGTGAGAGTTCTAGAGGAGAACAGGAGCTGAGAGTTCTAGATGAGAACAGGAGTTGAGAGTTCAGGAGGAGAACAGGAGGTGAGAGTTCTAGAGGAGAACAGGAGGTGAGAGTTCTAGAGGAGAACAGGAGGTGAGAGTTCTAGAGGAGAACAGGAGGTGAGAGTTCTAGAGGAGAACAGGAGGTGAGAGTTCTAGATGAGAACAGAAGGTGAGTGTTGTAGAGGAGAACAGGAGGTGAGCATTCTAAAGGAGAACAGGAGGTGAGAGTTCTAGATGAGAACAGGAGGTGAGTGTTCTAGAGGAGAACAGGAGGTGAGAGTTCTAGAGGAGAACAGGAGGTGAGAGTTCTGGAGGAGAACAGGAGGTGAGAGTTCTAGAGGAGAACAGGAGGTGAGCATTCTAAAGGAGAACAGGAGGTGAGTGTTCTGGAGGAGAACAGGAGGTGAGCGTTCTAGATGAGAACAGGAGGTGAGCATTCTAAAGGAGAACAGGAGGTGAGTGTTCTAGAGGAGAACAGGAGGTGATAGTTCTAGATGAGAACAGGAGGTGAGAGTTCTAGATGAGAACAGGAGGTGAGAGTTCTAGATGAGAACAGGAGGTGAGAGTTCTAGAGGAGAACAGGAGCTGAGAGTTCTAGATGAGAACAGGAGTTGAGAGTTCAGGAGGAGAACAGGAGGTGAGAGTTCTAGAGGAGAACAGGAGGTGAGAGTTCTAGAGGAGAACAGGAGGTGAGAGTTCTAGAGGAGAACAGCAGGTGAGAGTTCTAGAGGAGAACAGGAGATGAGAGTTCTAGATGAGAACAGAAGGTGAGTGTTGTAGAGGAGAACAGGAGGTGAGCATTCTAAAGGAGAACAGGAGGTGAGAGTTCTAGAGGAGAACAGGAGGTAAGAGTTCTAGAGGAGAACAGGAGGTGAGTGTTCTAGATGAGAACAGGAGGTGAGTGTTCTAGATGAGAACAGGAGGTGAGTGTTGTAGAGGAGAACAGGAGGTGAGCATTCTAAAGGAGAACAGGAGGTGAGTGTTCTAGAGGAGAACAGGAGGTAAGAGTTCTAGAGGAGAACAGGAGGTGAGTGTTCTAGATGAGAACAGGAGGTGAGTGTTCTAGATGAGAACAGGAGGTGAGTGTTGTAGAGGAGAACAGGAGGTGAGCATTCTAAAGGAGAACAGGAGGTGAGTGTTCTAGAGGAGAACAGGAGGTAAGAGTTCTAGAGGAGAACAGGAGGTGAGTGTTCTAGATGAGAACAGGAGGTGAGTGTTCTAGATGAGAACAGGAGGTGAGTGTTGTAGAGGAGAACAGGAGGTGAGCATTCTAAAGGAGAACAGGAGGTGAGAGTTCTAGATGAGAACAGGAGGTGAGTGTTCGAGAGGAGAACAGGAGGTGAGAGTTCTAGATGAGAACAGGAGGTGAGTGTTCTAGAGGAGAACAGGAGGTGAGAGTTCTAGATGAGAACAGGAGGTGAGAGTTCTGGAGGAGAACAGGAGGTGAACATTCTAAAGGAGAACAGGAGGTGAGAGTTCTAGAGGAGAACAGGAGGTGAGCATTCTAAAGGAGAACAGGAGGTGAGAGTTCTAGAGGAGAACAGGAGGTGAGAGTTCTGGAGGAGAACAGGAGGTGAGAGTTCTAGAGGAGAACAGGAGGTGAGCATTCTAAAGGAGAACAGGAGGTGAGTGTTCTAGAGGAGAACAGGAGTTGAGAGTTCTAGATGAGAACAGGAGGTGAGTGTTCTAGAGGAGAACAGGAGGTGAGAGTTCTAGAGGAGAACAGGAGCTGAGAGTTCTAGATGAGAACAGGAGTTGAGAGTTCAGGAGGAGAACAGGAGGTGAGAGTTCTAGAGGAGAACAGGAGGTGAGAGTTCTAGAGGAGAACAGGAGGTGAGAGTTCTAGAGGAGAACAGCAGGTGAGAGTTCTAGAGGAGAACAGGAGGTGAGAGTTCTAGATGAGAACAGAAGGTGAGTGTTGTAGAGGAGAACAGGAGGTGAGCATTCTAAAGGAGAACAGGAGGTGAGAGTTCTAGATGAGAACAGGAGGTGAGTGTTCTAGAGGAGAACAGGAGGTGAGAGTTCTCGAGGAGAACAGGAGGTGAGAGTTCTGGAGGAGAACAGGAGGTGAGAGTTCTAGAGGAGAACAGGAGGTGAGCATTCTAAAGGAGAACAGGAGGTGAGTGTTCTGGAGGAGAACAGGAGGTGAGCGTTCTAGATGAGAACAGGAGGTGAGCATTCTAAAGGAGAACAGGAGGTGAGTGTTCTAGAGGAGAACAGGAGGTGATAGTTCTAGATGAGAACAGGAGGTGAGAGTTCTAGATGAGAACAGGAGGTGAGAGTTCTAGATGAGAACAGGAGGTGAGCATTCTAAAGGAGAACAGGAGGTGAGTGTTCTAGAGGAGAACAGGAGGTGAGAGTTCTAGATGAGAACAGGAGGTGAGTATTCTAAAGGAGAATAGGAGGTGAGTGTTCTAGAGGAGAACATGAGGTGAGTGTTCTAGAGGAGAACAGGAGGTGAGAGTTCTAGAGGAGAACAGGAGGTGAGTGTTCTAGAGGAGAACAGGAGGTGAGAGTTCTAGATGAGAACATGAGGTGAGCATTCTAAAGGAGAACAGGAGGTGAGTGTTCTAGAGGAGAACAGGAGGTGAGCATTCTAAAGGAGAACAGGAGGTGAGAGTTCTTGAGGAGACAAGACAATAGATAGAGATGAGTGCATGGTAAAGAAAATATACCACTTTGGAATAAGACACTGAAATAAATTCAAAGGGGGTAATAAATCAGAATTTCTGAAAAGGTTCACAGGCAGCTGATGTCATTGCATCAAGCAAATTATTTCAGACCGTATTCAGTGCACTTTAAATGTGCTTCAGGAATCTCACCCTGTAATTTTATATAGAAAATATGCATTCTATACTGCACTTTAAAGAGTTTAGAATTATAGTTCTTTAATCTAACAAACAGAACAAGCTGTCTTTTTCTCAGAGTCTAGTTATTCTCTACAGGGGTGGTGTTCTAACAAGCAGTCAGAAGCCTGACATTCCCACAAAGGAAATAATGAGTCTGAGTTTGACATTAATGTGTTCTAGAACGCAGCTCTGATTATCACCTGTTGTTCTGGTCCTATTCTTCTGGCCTACAGTGTTCTGTTCTGTTCTATTCTGTTATGTTCTGTCAGGGAGGGAGCTGGTGGGTGGCACGGATATAATCACCTGCTTTCAACTTTCTTTCTTTCTTTCCTTTCTTTAAAAAAATATATTTCTCTCTCTCCTTCCTCTCCATCTCCCTCTCTCTCTCTCTCTCTCTCTCTCTCTCTCTCTCTCTCTCTCTCTCTCTCTCTCTCTCTCTCTCTCTCTCACTCCCTATTTCAATCCCTTGCTCCTTTAATTTAAATCTATCTTTCTTGTTCACTGATTATGGCCCTTTCACCAAATGCCCCCGGTATGGCCCGGCTCACCAGGCTCCAGTCCCAACTGGGAAATAACGATGTTTTAACAAATGGATAAGGCTGAGATCGCCCTAGGACGCCGGCGGCCATTTAATATCTCACAGAGTACAAAGAGGAGAAGTGACAAAAGGAGAAAGTGAAAGAGAGAGTGAAGGAGAGAATGAGCGAGAGTGAAGGAGAGAAAGAGAGAGAGTGAAAGAAAGAAATAGAGAGTGAAAGAAAGAGAGGGAGGGAGGGAGGGAGGGTTTGCAATGTCGTTCATTTCTCTCATTTATCTTTATACCTCTTGATCTCTGCACTCTCACCTCTGCTGTGTTTGGTACCTCCACCCATTTTGTAACATGTCATGCTGTATTGTGTTGGTTATGCCACAGAGATTGTATACTTCAGATTAGTTATTTTGCTGGTTATGCTCCTAAACTACAGGGGATGTTATGTATAGTAACTAGATACAGTGAGGGAAAAAGTAACCAAGGTCATACCTGATTGAATGTAAAGATACCTTGATAGAAAATGACTCAATAAAAGTCACCCAGGAAATAAGTCTAATAGTATTTGGTTTTAAATATACTTAATTATGAAAAATATATTGAATTGCTAAAATGTACTTCAGTATCCAAAGTAATAATACTTTCAAATTATATTATGCAATCCAGACAGCACAACATTTTATGTTTAAGGATAGCCAGGGTCACACGACAATACTCTGACGTTAATTTACAAAGCATTTGTGTTTAGTGAGTCCGCCAGATCAGAGGTTGTAGGGATAACCAGGGATGTTCTCTTGATATGTGCGTGAATGGACCATTTTCCTGTCCTGCTAAGCATTCAAAATGTAACAAGAACTTTTGGCAGAAAGTTTAAAGACAGAAAGGAGTAGTTAAGCATTGCTTCAAAGAGACCCTCAGGTTCTCTTGTCTCCCTACGGACCTAGCTCTCCCTTCCTCCCCTTCTCCCTCTCCATCTAGCTCTCCCTTCCTCTCCTTCTCCCTCTCCATCTAGCTCTCCCTTCCTCCCCTTCTCCCTTTCCATCTAGCTCTCCCTTCCTCTCCTTCTCCCTCTCCATCTAGCTCTCCCTTCATCCCCTTCTCCCTCTCCATCTAGCTCTCCCTTCCTCCCCTTCTCCCTCTCCATCTAGCTCTCCCTTCCTCTCCTTCTCCCTCTCCATCTAGCTCTCCCTTCCTCCCCTTCTCCCTCTCCATCTAGCTCTCCCTTCCTCTCCTTCTCCCTCTCCATCTAGCTCTCCCTTCCTCCCCTTCTCCCTCTCCATCTAGCTCTCCCTTCCTCTCCTTCTCCCTCTCCATCTAGCTCTCCCTTCCTCCCCTTCTCCCTCTTCATCTAGCTCTCCCTTCCTCTCCTTCTCCCTCTCCATCTAGCTCTCCCTTCCTCCCCTTCTCCCTCTCCATCTAGCTCTCCCTTCCTCTCCTTCTCCCTCTCCATCTAGCTCTCCCTTCCTCTCCTTCTCCCACTCCATATCACTCTCCCTTCCTCTCTCTCTCCCCCCTATCCATATAGCTCTCCCTTCCTCTCTCTCCCCCCTCCTTCTCCCTATCCATATCGCTCTCCCTTCCTCCCCTTCTCCCTCTCCATCTAGCTCTCCCTTCCTCCCCTTCTCCCTCTCCATCTAGCTCTCCCTTCCTCCCCTTCTCCCTCTCCATCTAGCTCTCCCTTCCTCCCCTTCTCCCTCTCCATCTAGCTCTCCCTTCCTCTCCTTCTCCCTCTCCATCTAGCTCTCCCTTCCTCTCCTTCTCCCTCTCCATCTAGCTCTCCCTTCCTCCCCTTCTCCCTCTCCATCTAGCTCTCCCTTCCTCTCCTTCTCCCTCTCCATCTAGCTCTCCCTTCCTCTCCTTCTCCCTCTCCATATAGCTCTCCCTTCCTCCCCTTCTCTCTCTCCATCTAGCTCTCCCTTCCTCTCCTTCTCCCACTCCATATCACTCTCCCTTCCTCACTCTCTCCCCCTATCCATATAGCTCTCCCTTCCTCTCTCTCCCCCTCCTTCTCCCTCTCCATATCGCTCTCCCTTCCCCTCTCTCTCTCTCTCTCTCTCTTTCTTTTTCTCTCTCCCCCCCTCCTTCCCCTTCTCCATATCGCTCTCCCTTCCTCTATCTCCATCTCTCTTTCCTTTTCTATCTCCACCCTGTCCTTCTCCCTCTCCATATCACTCTCACTCTGTCTCTCTCGTCTCTTCTCCCTCTCCTCTCTACCACGCTCTCTCCTAACCAACCAGCAAACCAATAAAATGACCAGAACATTATCTAAGATTTACATTAATTTCTAGTAAGGGTTTTATCCAACATTTTGATCTTAACATCCAAATCATATGTTTTATATACAGTATATATATACATATATAAAACATCCCGGGAATGTTCTCTTTAACATTCACATCATCTGTAACAACCACCACGGAACATTCCCCTACAATTCTCATTAGGTTTCCAGTTAGTGTAATAACACAATGTACAAGCCATGTTTTCCCATTAAACCAAAAAAGGTTCTTCGAAAGTTTTTGTAATTCAGCAGATGCTCCTAGACGAAGTGAATTGCAAGAGCAAAAGGTTCATTTCGTTGCACAATCGACATCGACATCATTTTCACATTCTTTGCACGGGAATTCAAACTAGCGACCTGTCGGTTACTTGTCCAACTCACTTAACCGTTAGGCTACCTGCAGGTACAAATCATTTGCCTGATGATGAAAGAATGTTTCCAGAACACATTTCTCTGTCCTTAAAAGGTTGCCAGAATGTTTAATTAGGTTTTGGGAAAAGTCTGGTGGATAAATTGTGGGGAAATCACGAAATATATGTTCCTGAAAAACAAAATACTGTCCAGGTGTGCGGATGATTATGCAACATTTATTTTAGGGTGCAAAACATTTTCACCTGATGTTTCAAGAATGTTCCCAGAACACATTTCCACTGTTTCCAGAATATTTCATTGGGTTGTGGGAACACTACTACTGTCATATAATGTTTGTATCAGGGTGCAAAAAAAAACAGTTTTAATTTTGCAAGGATTTTGGCAGATTTGTTTTTTTGAGTTCTGTAAAGGTTCATGGAACAATGTATTATGTAGTGGGGACAGTGTGGGTACATTACTAGAGATGGATCATCTTGTAACATCAGTATTATGTAGTGGGGACAGTGTGGGTACATTACTAGAGATGGATCATCTTGTAACATTAGTATAATGTAGTCAGGACAGTGTGGGTACATTACTAGAGATGGATCATCTTGTAACATCAGTATTATGTAGTCAGGACAGTGTGGGTACATTACTAGAGATGGATCATCTTGCAACATCAGTATTGTGTAGTGGGGACAGTGTGGGTACATTACTAGAGATGGATCATCTTGTAACATCAGTATTGTGTAGTGGGAACAGTGTGGGTACATTACTAGAGATGGATCATCTTGTCTTGTAGTGGGGACATCATTACTAGTATCATCTTGTAACATCAGTATTATGGGAACAGTGTGGGTACATTACATTACTAGAGATGGATCATCTTGTAGCATCAGTATTGTTGTGTCGTGGGGACAGTAGTGGGTAACAGTGTGGGTACATTACTAGAGATGGATCATCTTGTAACATCAGCATCAGTATTGTAACATCAGTAGTGGGAACAGTGTGGGTACATTACTAGAGATGGATCATCTTGTAACATCAGTAGTAGTGGGGACAGTGTGGGTACATTACTAGAGATGGATCATCTTGTAAGATCAGTATTGTGGTGGGAACAGTGTGGGTACATTACTAGAGATGGATCATCTTGTAGCATCAGTATTATGTAGTGGGGACAGTGTACATTACTAGGATGGATCATCTTGTAACATCAGTATTATGTAGTCAGGACAGTGTGGGTACATTACTAGAGATGGATCATCTTGTAACATCAGTATTGTGTAGTGGGAACAGTGTGGGTACATTACTAGAGATGGATCATCTTGTAACATCAGTATTATGTAGTCAGGACAGTGTGGGTACATTACTAGAGATGGATCATCTTGTAACATCAGTATTATGTAGTCAGGACAGTGTGGGTACATTACTAGAGATGGATCATCTTGTAACATCAGTATAATGTAGTGGGGACAGTGTGGGTACATTACTAGAGATGGATCATCTTGCAACATCAGGTGCATGTTTTTTGCACTCTGAAATTAAACATAGCAGAATCATCTGCAGAATTGAACAGTTGTTTGTGTTTTGGGAATTACTATTTCGTGATGTCACCCACAATGTTCTTACCAGACTGTTCCCACAGCTTCATGAAACATTTTGGGAACCTTTAAATAATAGATGAAATAGGTTCTGGAATGTTCTTGCAACAACATACAACTGAACAGTGTTTGTGTTATGAGAACATTTGCTCCGACCTAACTAATTTTCTGGGAACTTTCACAGAAACCAATTTTGGTTTGCTGGGCAGTCTCCAAGTCAAACACTCTCCGCTCTCCACCGTGTCCACTTCTTGACCCTGACACACACACAACTCTGTAAGATCACAAAGCACTCATTCCACTCCACTGTCCACTCCACTCCCAGGCTGAGTCCCAATTGGCACCTTATCCCTACATAGTGCACTACTTTTAACCACGGCTCTATGGGCCCTGATCAAAAGAAGTGCACTATATAGGGACACATTTACTGTAATTAACTATTAGTGACCCATTTCAGCATAATGGAGAGAGACAGACAGACAGACAGACAGACAGACAGACAGACAGACAGACAGACAGACAGACAGACAGACAGACAGACAGACAGACAGACAGACAGACAGACAGACAGACAGACAGACAGACAGACAGACAGACAGACAGACAGACAGACAGACAGACAGACAGACAGACAGACAGACAGACAGACAGACAGACAGACAGACAGACAGACAGACAGACAGACAGAGTGGAGGTAAATTGGTCTCTCTCCTATGGCTCTACAGACAGCCTGACAATGACATCCCTCTGAGAAAACTCCATACACAGGGCGTGTGTGTATTCTGATCCTCCAAATCCCCTCAGAAGGAAACCAGGCCTCCTTGGGCATATAGAACATTCATCACATTTAACAGTAGTGATTTTGTTAGTTCCAAGCACTTTTCTCAAGTACGCCTTTACTACACTATAGCCTGGCCACAACAGCAAACAATTTCAAACTAAATGAACAGATCATAAACGTCTCCATTTGGGGACAGGATGACAGAGATTGAAGGGTTTTTCATCTATGGAGAATCCTTGTGGTGAGAGTTTTTGTGATATTGTCTGGTTCTGAATATTTTTTGCATGCATTCACACACACACACACACACACACACACACACACACACACACACACACACACACACACACACACACACACACACACACACACACACACACACACACACACACACACACACACACACACACACACACACACACACACACACACACACATACCAGTGGAGGCTGGTGACTTGAAAAATTGAGAAGGATGGGAGACCCAAAGTACAGGCGCAATAAGACACAATACAGCATCAGTGCAGTCACAGGGATGAAACTGAGGAAGTGACAGATATAGGGGAGGCAATCAATGATGTGATGGAGTCCAGGTGAGTCCATAGAAGCACTGCTGCGCGTGACAATGGTGACAAGTGTGCGTAATGAAGAGCAGCCTCGAACAACAGAGAGGGGGAGGATGAGCAGACGTGACACTACCCCCCCTCCCCCTCCCCTTAGGTGCGCCACCTGGTGTCTTACCTAGGCGAGCGTGACGGGCCTGCCGAGACGGGAGCCCGATGAGCTGGCCGAGGCATGGCATGGGAGCCTGTCGAGCCAAACGATGCTTGTGAGCCAATCGAGCCGGCTGAGGCATGGGAACCTTACAAGCCAGCTGAGGCATCCCCGGTTGCTTCGGCAGCGGCACCCCGGACCCAACATCACCAACCAAAACTAAAAACTCCCAGATGCTTAAAATTGTGGAGTTAGCATTCGGTAAGGACAGACACTGGGAGGCGAGAAGCAAGTACAGGGAGTGAATATTTAATAAATAAACAGATAAGAAATGGAACATATAACAACATTAATGCTGACTGTGGAAAGAAACTGAGGAAGTGAAAGACATAGGGGAGGTAATTAATAACATGATGGAGTCCCGGTGAGTCCGATGAAGCTCTGACGCGCGTAACGATGGTGACAGGTGTGCGTAATGATAAGCAGCCTGGCGACCTCGAGCGAAAGAGAGATAGAGCGGGAGCAGACGTGACACACAATGGGCTAGACAGAGTGACAGTTTGTACCTGCCTGCTGGTCTGTTCTGATCCTCAGTGATTTCATTTCAGCAACTGAATAGAGAGAGACTGTTGTGGCAAACAACAGACTGCTTTGTTCTATTCTGTCACAGGACTGGGGCTGTAGCACAGTGGTGTTGACTGTTCTATTCTGTCACAGGACTGGGGCTATAGCACAGTGGTGTTGACTGTTCTATTCTGTCACAGGACTGGGGCTATAGCACAGTGGTGTTGATTGTTCTGTCACATGACTGGGGCTATAGCACAGTGGTGTTGACTGTTCTATTCTGTCACAGGACTGGGGCTGTAGCACAGTGGTGTTGACTGTTCTATTCTGTCACAGGACTGGGGCTATAGCACAGTGGTGTTGACTGTTCTATTCTGTCACAGGACTGGGGCTATAGCACAGTGGTGTTGATTGTTCTGTCACATGACTGGGGCTATAGCACAGTGGTGTTGACTGTTCTATTCTGTCACAGGACTGGGGCTGTAGCACAGTGGTGTTGACTGTTCTATTCTGTCACAGGACTGGGGCTATTGCACAGTGGTGTTGATTGTTCTATTCTGTCACAGGACTGGGGCTATAGCACAGTGGTGTTGACTGTTCACAGGACTAGGGCTATAGCACAGTGGTGTTGACTGTTCTATTCTGTCACAGGACTGGGGCTATAGCACAGTGGTGTTGACTGTTCTATTCTGTCACAGGACTGGGGCTATAGCACAGTGGTGCACAGTGACTGTTCTATTCTGTCACAGGACTGGGGCTATAGCACAGTGGTGTTGACTGTTCTATTCTGTCACAGGACTGGGGCTATAGCACAATGGTGTTGACTGTTCTATTCTGTCACAGGACTGGGGCTATAGCACAATGGTGTTGACTGTTCTATTCTGTCACAGGACTGGGGCTAAAGCACAGTGGTGTTGACTGTTCTATTCTGTCACAGGACTGGGGCTATAGCACAGTGGTGTTGACTGTTCTATTCTGTCACAGGACTGGGGCTATAGCAAGTGGTGTTGACTGTTCTATTCTGTCACAGGACTGGGGCTATAGCACAGTGGTGTTGACTGTTCTATTCTGTCACAGGACTGGGGCTATAGCACAGTGGTGTTGACTGTTCTATTCTGTCACAGGACTGGGGCTATAGCACAGTGGTGTTGACTGTTCTATTCTGTCACAGGACTGGGGCTATAGCACAGTGGTGTTGACTGTTCTATTCTGTCACAGGACTGGGGCTATAGCACAGTGGTGTTGACTGTTCTATTCTGTCACAGGACTGGGGCTATGACAGTGGTGTTGACTGTTCTATTCTGTCACAGGACTGGGGCTATAGCACAGTGGTGTTGACTGTTCTATTCTGTCACAGGACTGGGGCTATAGCACAGTGGTGTTGACTGTTCTATTCTGTCACAGGACTGGGGCTATAGCACAGTGGTGTTGACTGTTCTAACTGGGGCTGCACAGTGGTGTTGACTGTTCTATTCTGTCACAGGACTGGGGCTATAGCACAGTGGTGTTGACTGTTCTATTCTGTCACAGGACTGGGGCTATAGCACAGTGGTGTTGACTGTTCTATTTTGTCACAGGACTGGGGCTATAGCACAGTGGTGTTGACTGTTCTATTCTGTCACAGGACTGGGGCTATAGCACAGTGGTGTTGACTGTTCTATTCTGTCACAGGACTGGGGCTATAGCACAGTGGTGTTGACTGTTCTATTCTGTCACAGGACTGGGGCTATAGCACAGTGGTGTTGACTGTTCTATTCTGTCACAGGACTGGGGCTATAGCACAGTGGTGTTGATTGTTCTGTCACATGACTGGGGCTATAGCACAGTGGTGTTGACTGTTCTATTCTGTCACAGGACTGGGGCTGTAGCACAGTGGTGTTGACTGTTCTATTCTGTCACAGGACTGGGGCTATTGCACAGTGGTGTTGATTGTTCTATTTTGTCACAGGACTGGGGCTATAGCACAGTGGTGTTGACTGTTCTATTCTGTCACAGGACTAGGGCTATAGCACAGTGGTGTTGACTGTTCTATTCTGTCACAGGACTGG
>NC_060185.1:85283337-85355837 GCF_021184085.1 Oncorhynchus gorbuscha
GGGTGTGGATGATATGTAAATATACATCCTTTCTATCCTATTAGGTAGGGCGTGGATGATATGTAAATATGCTTCCTTTCTATCCTATTAGGTAGGGCGTGGATGATATGTAAATATACATCCTTTCTATCCTATTAGGTAGGGCGTGGATGATATGTAAATATGCATCCTTTCTATCCTATTAGGTAGGGCGTGGATGATATGTAAATATACATCCTTTCTATCCTATTAGGTAGGGCGTGGATGATATGTAAATATGCTTCCTTTCTATCCTATTAGGTAGGGCGTGGATGATATGTAAATATGCTTCCTTTCTATCCTATTAGGTAGGGCGTGGATGATATGTAAATATGCTTCCTTTCTATCCTATTAGGTAGGGTGTGGATGATATGTAAATATACATCCTTTCTATCCTATTAGGTAGGGCGTGGATGATATGTAAATATGCATCCTTTCTATCCTATTAGGTAGGGCGTGGATGATATGTAAATATACATCCTTTCTATCCTATTAGGTAGGGCGTGGATGATATGTAAATATACATCCTTTCTATCCTATTAGGTAGGGCGTGGATGATATGTAAATATACATCCTTTCTATCCTATTAGGTAGGGCGTGGATGATATGTAAATATACATCCTTTCTATCCTATTAGGTAGGGCGTGGATGATATGTAAATATACATCCTTTCTATCCTATTAGGTAGGGCGTGGATGATATGTAAATATACATCCTTTCTATCCTATTAGGTAGGGCGTGGATGATATGTAAATATACATCCTTTCTATCCTATTAGGTAGGGCGTGGATGATATGTAAATATACATCCTTTCTATCCTATTAGGTAGGGCGTGGATGATATGTAAATATACATCCTTTCTATCCTATTAGGTAGGGCGTGGATGATATGTAAATATACATCCTTTCTATCCTATTAGGTAGGGCGTGGATGATATGTAAATATGCATCCTTTCTATCCTATTAGGTAGGGCGTGGATGATATGTAAATATGCATCCTTTCTATCCTATTAGGTAGGGCGTGGATGATATGTAAATATGCTTCCTTTCTATCCTATTAGGTAGGACGTGGATGATATGTAAATATGCTTCCTTTCTATCCTATTAGGTAGGGCGTGGATGATATGTAAATATGCTTCCTTTCTATCCTATTAGGTAGGGCGTGGATGATATGTAAATATGCTTCCTTTCTATCCTATTAGGTAGGGCGTGGATGATATGTAAATATGCATCCTTTCTATCCTATTAGGTAGGGCGTGGATGATATGTAAATATTCATCCTTTCTATCCTATTAGGTAGGGCGTGGATGATATGTAAATATGCTTCCTTTCTATCCTATTAGGTAGGGCGTGGATGATATGTAAATATGCATCCTTTCTATCCTATTAGGACTTGGTTAATATTTAAATATTCATCCTTTCTATCCTATTAGGAAGGGCGTGGATGATATGTAAATATGCATCCTTTCTATCCTATTAGGTAGGGCGTGGATGATATGTAAATATACATCCTTTCTATCCTATTAGGTAGGGCGTGGATGATATGTAAATATACATCCTTTCTATCCTATTAGGTAGGGCGTGGATGATATGTAAATATACATCCTTTCTATCCTATTAGGTAGGGCGTGGATGATATGTAAATATACATCCTTTCTATCCTATTAGGTAGGGCGTGGATGATATGTAAATATACATCCTTTCTATCCTATTAGGTAGGGCGTGGATGATATGTAAATATACATCCTTTCTATCCTATTAGGTAGGGCGTGGATGATATGTAAATATACATCCTTTCTATCCTATTAGGTAGGGCGTGGATGATATGTAAATATACATCCTTTCTATCCTATTAGGTAGGGCGTGGATGATATGGAAATATACATCCTTTCTATCCTATTAGGTAGGGCGTGGATGATATGTAAATATACATCCTTTCTATCCTATTAGGTAGGGCGTGGATGATATGTAAATATGCATCCTTTCTATCCTATTAGGTAGGGCGTGGATGATATGTAAATATGCATCCTTTCTATCCTATTAGGTAGGGCGTGGATGATATGTAAATATGCTTCCTTTCTATCCTATTAGGTAGGGCGTGGATGATATGTAAATATGCTTCCTTTCTATCCTATTAGGTAGGGCGTGGATGATATGTAAATATGCTTCCTTTCTATCCTATTAGGTAGGGCGTGGATGATATGTAAATATGCTTCCTTTCTATCCTATTAGGTAGGGCGTGGATGATATGTAAATATGCATCCTTTCTATCCTATTAGGTAGGGCGTGGATGATATGTAAATATTCATCCTTTCTATCCTATTAGGTAGGGCGTGGATGATATGTAAATATGCTTCCTTTCTATCCTATTAGGTAGGGCGTGGATGATATGTAAATATGCTTCCTTTCTATCCTATTAGGTAGGGCGTGGATGATATGTAAATATGCTTCCTTTCTATCCTATTAGGTAGGGCGTGGATGATATGTAAATATGCTTCCTTTCTATCCTATTAGGTAGGGCGTGGATGATATGTAAATATGCTTCCTTTCTATCCTATTAGGTAGGGCGTGGATGATATGTAAATATGCATCCTTTCTATCCTATTAGGTAGGGCGTGGATGATATGTAAATATTCATCCTTTCTATCCTATTAGGTAGGGCGTGGATGATATGTAAATATGCATCCTTTCTATCCTATTAGGTAGGGCGTGGATGATATGTAAATATGCTTCCTTTCTATCCTATTAGGTAGGGCGTGGATGATATGTAAATATGCATCCTTTCTATCCTATTAGGTAGGGCGTGGATGATATGTAAATATGCTTCCTTTCTATCCTATTAGGTAGGGCGTGGATGATATGTAAATATGCATCCTTTCTATCCTATTAGGACTTGGTTAATATTTAAATATTCATCCTTTCTATCCTATTAGGTAGGGCGTGGATGATATGTAAATATGCATCCTTTCTATCTTATTAGGACTTGGTTAATATTTAAATATTTATCCTTTCTATCCTATTAGGTAGGGCGTGGATGATATGTAAATATGCTTCCTTTCTATCCTATTAGGTAGGGCGTGGATGATATGTAAATATGCATCCTTTCTATCCTATTAGGACTTGGTTAATATTTAAATATGCATCCTTTCTATCCTATTAGGTAGGGCGTGGATGATATGTAAATATGCTTCCTTTCTATCCTATTAGGTAGGGCGTGGATGATATGTAAATATGCATCCTTTCTATCCTATTAGGACTTGGTTAATATTTAAATATTCATCCTTTCTATCCTATTAGGTAGGGCGTGGATGATATGTAAATATACATCCTTTCTATCCTATTAGGTAGGGCGTGGATGATATGTAAATATACATCCTTTCTATCCTATTAGGTAGGGCGTGGATGATATGTAAATATACATCCTTTCTATCCTATTAGGTAGGGCGTGGATGATATGTAAATATACATCCTTTCTATCCTATTAGGTAGGGCGTGGATGATATGTAAATATACATCCTTTCTATCCTATTAGGTAGGGCGTGGATGATATGTAAATATGCATCCTTTCTATCCTATTAGGTAGGGCGTGGATGATATGTAAATATGCATCCTTTCTATCCTATTAGGTAGGGCGTGGATGATATGTAAATATGCTTCCTTTCTATCCTATTAGGTAGGACGTGGATGATATGTAAATATGCTTCCTTTCTATCCTATTAGGTAGGGCGTGGATGATATGTAAATATGCTTCCTTTCTATCCTATTAGGTAGGGCGTGGATGATATGTAAATATGCTTCCTTTCTATCCTATTAGGTAGGGCGTGGATGATATGTAAATATGCATCCTTTCTATCCTATTAGGTAGGGCGTGGATGATATGTAAATATTCATCCTTTCTATCCTATTAGGTAGGGCGTGGATGATATGTAAATATGCTTCCTTTCTATCCTATTAGGTAGGGCGTGGATGATATGTAAATATGCATCCTTTCTATCCTATTAGGACTTGGTTAATATTTAAATATTCATCCTTTCTATCCTATTAGGTAGGGCGTGGATGATATGTAAATATGCATCCTTTCTATCCTATTAGGTAGGGCGTGGATGATATGTAAATATGCATCCTTTCTATCCTATTAGGTAGGGCGTGGATGATATGTAAATATGCATCCTTTCTATCCTATTAGGTAGGGCGTGGATGATATGTAAATATGCTTCCTTTCTATCCTATTAGGTAGGGCGTGGATGATATGTAAATATGCATCCTTTCTATCCTATTAGGTAGGGCGTGGATGATATGTAAATATGCTTCCTTTCTATCCTATTAGGTAGGGCGTGGATGATATGTAAATATGCATCCTTTCTATCCTATTAGGACTTGGTTGATATTTAAATATTCATCCTTTCTATCCTATTAGGTAGGGCGTGGATGATATGTAAATATGCATCCTTTCTATCCTATTAGGTAGGGCGTGGATGATATGTAAATATACATCCTTTCTATCCTATTAGGTAGGGCGTGGATGATATGTAAATATACATCCTTTCTATCCTATTAGGTAGGGCGTGGATGATATGTAAATATACATCCTTTCTATCCTATTAGGTAGGGCGTGGATGATATGTAAATATACATCCTTTCTATCCTATTAGGTAGGGCGTGGATGATATGTAAATATACATCCTTTCTATCCTATTAGGTAGGGCGTGGATGATATGTAAATATACATCCTTTCTATCCTATTAGGTAGGGCGTGGATGATATGGAAATATACATCCTTTCTATCCTATTAGGTAGGGCGTGGATGATATGTAAATATACATCCTTTCTATCCTATTAGGTAGGGCGTGGATGATATGTAAATATGCATCCTTTCTATCCTATTAGGTAGGGCGTGGATGATATGTAAATATGCATCCTTTCTATCCTATTAGGTAGGGCGTGGATGATATGTAAATATGCATCCTTTCTATCCTATTAGGTAGGGCGTGGATGATATGTAAATATGCTTCCTTTCTATCCTATTAGGTAGGGCGTGGATGATATGTAAATATGCTTCCTTTCTATCCTATTAGGTAGGGCGTGGATGATATGTAAATATGCTTCCTTTCTATCCTATTAGGTAGGGCGTGGATGATATGTAAATATGCTTCCTTTCTATCCTATTAGGTAGGGCGTGGATGATATGTAAATATGCTTCCTTTCTATCCTATTAGGTAGGGCGTGGATGATATGTAAATATGCATCCTTTCTATCCTATTAGGTAGGGCGTGGATGATATGTAAATATGCATCCTTTCTATCCTATTAGGTAGGGCGTGGATGATATGTAAATATGCATCCTTTCTATCCTATTAGGTAGGGCGTGGATGATATGTAAATATGCTTCCTTTCTATCCTATTAGGTAGGGCGTGGATGATATGTAAATATGCATCCTTTCTATCCTATTAGGACTTGGTTAATATTTAAATATTCATCCTTTCTATCCTATTAGGACTTGGTTAATATTTAAATATTCATCCTTTCTATCCTATTAGGTAGGGCGTGGATGATATGTAAATATGCTTCCTTTCTATCCTATTAGGTAGGGCGTGGATGATATGTAAATATGCATCCTTTCTATCCTATTAGGACTTGGTTAATATTTAAATATTCATCCTTTCTATCCTATTAGGTAGGGCGTGGATGATATGTAAATATGCATCCTTTCTATCCTATTAGGTAGGGCGTGGATGATATGTAAATATGCATCCTTTCTATCCTATTAGGTAGGGCGTGGATGATATGTAAATATACATCCTTTCTATCCTATTAGGTAGGGCGTGGATGATATGTAAATATACATCCTTTCTATCCTATTAGGTAGGGCGTGGATGATATGTAAATATACATCCTTTCTATCCTATTAGGTAGGGCGTGGATGATATGTAAATATACATCCTTTCTATCCTATTAGGTAGGGCGTGGATGATATGTAAATATACATCCTTTCTATCCTATTAGGTAGGGCGTGGATGATATGTAAATATACATCCTTTCTATCCTATTAGGTAGGGCGTGGATGATATGTAAATATACATCCTTTCTATCCTATTAGGTAGGGCGTGGATGATATGTAAATATGCTTCCTTTCTATCCTATTAGGTAGGGCGTGGATGATATGTAAATATGCTTCCTTTCTATCCTATTAGGTAGGGCGTGGATGATATGTAAATATGCTTCCTTTCTATCCTATTAGGTAGGGCGTGGATGATATGTAAATATGCTTCCTTTCTATCCTATTAGGTAGGGCGTGGATGATATGTAAATATGCATCCTTTCTATCCTATTAGGTAGGGCGTGGATGATATGTAAATATTCATCCTTTCTATCCTATTAGGTAGGGCGTGGATGATATGTAAATATGCTTCCTTTCTATCCTATTAGGTAGGGCGTGGATGATATGTAAATATGCTTCCTTTCTATCCTATTAGGTAGGGCGTGGATGATATGTAAATATGCTTCCTTTCTATCCTATTAGGTAGGGCGTGGATGATATGTAAATATGCTTCCTTTCTATCCTATTAGGTAGGGCGTGGATGATATGTAAATATGCTTCCTTTCTATCCTATTAGGTAGGGCGTGGATGATATGTAAATATGCATCCTTTCTATCCTATTAGGTAGGGCGTGGATGATATGTAAATATGCATCCTTTCTATCCTATTAGGTAGGGCGTGGATGATATGTAAATATGCTTCCTTTCTATCCTATTAGGTAGGGCGTGGATGATATGTAAATATGCATCCTTTCTATCCTATTAGGTAGGGCGTGGATGATATGTAAATATGCTTCCTTTCTATCCTATTAGGTAGGGCGTGGATGATATGTAAATATGCATCCTTTCTATCCTATTAGGACTTGGTTAATATTTAAATATTCATCCTTTCTATCCTATTAGGTAGGGCGTGGATGATATGTAAATATGCATCCTTTCTATCTTATTAGGACTTGGTTAATATTTAAATATTTATCCTTTCTATCCTATTAGGTAGGGCGTGGATGATATGTAAATATGCTTCCTTTCTATCCTATTAGGTAGGGCGTGGATGATATGTAAATATGCATCCTTTCTATCCTATTAGGACTTGGTTAATATTTAAATATTCATCCTTTCTATCCTATTAGGTAGGGCGTGGATGATATGTAAATATGCTTCCTTTCTATCCTATTAGGTAGGGCGTGGATGATATGTAAATATGCTTCCTTTCTATCCTATTAGGTAGGGCGTGGATGATATGTAAATATGCATCCTTTCTATCCTATTAGGACTTGGTTAATATTTAAATATTCATCCTTTCTATCCTATTAGGTAGGGCGTGGATGATATGTAAATATGCATCCTTTCTATCCTATTAGGTAGGGCGTGGATGATATGTAAATATACATCCTTTCTATCCTATTAGGTAGGGCGTGGATGATATGTAAATATACATCCTTTCTATCCTATTAGGTAGGGCGTGGATGATATGTAAATATACATCCTTTCTATCCTATTAGGTAGGGCGTGGATGATATGTAAATATACATCCTTTCTATCCTATTAGGTAGGGCGTGGATGATATGTAAATATACATCCTTTCTATCCTATTAGGTAGGGCGTGGATGATATGTAAATATACATCCTTTCTATCCTATTAGGTAGGGCGTGGATGATATGTAAATATACATCCTTTCTATCCTATTAGGTAGGGCGTGGATGATATGTAAATATACATCCTTTCTATCCTATTAGGTAGGGCGTGGATGATATGTAAATATGCATCCTTTCTATCCTATTAGGTAGGGCGTGGATGATATGTAAATATACATCCTTTCTATCCTATTAGGTAGGGCGTGGATGATATGTAAATATGCATCCTTTCTATCCTATTAGGTAGGGCGTGGA
Organism: Oncorhynchus gorbuscha; assembly: GCF_021184085.1. Lineage (NCBI taxonomy): Eukaryota > Metazoa > Chordata > Actinopteri > Salmoniformes > Salmonidae > Oncorhynchus > Oncorhynchus gorbuscha. The sequence goes on from NC_060185.1 coordinate 85,291,281, forward strand.
TGATATGTAAATATGCATCCTTTCTATCCTATTAGTGTCATGTTTTGTCATTTATTATCTTGTCTTGTCCTATGGTAGGGCTTCCCATTCTATCCTATCCTATTAGGTAGGGCGTGGATGTTTCCCTCTGCTGGTCTTATTAGGTTCTTCCCTCTTATCCTATCCCTCTCTCTCCCCCTCCCTCTCTCACTCTCTCTCTTCTCCTATTAGTTCCGTTCCTGCTCCCAGCTGTTCCTATTCCCCTAATCAATCATTTAGTCTTCCCACACCTTTCTATCCTTTCCCCTGATTAGAGTAGGGCGTCCTGGGTGATATGTAAATATGCGTGGTGAGCCTTCTGTCTGGTTCATCCTTCCCGATTAGGTAGGGCTCCAGTTTGTCCTCGATGATATTGTAAATATTAAAGACTCTCCTTTCCTGTCACCTATTAGGTAGGGCGTGGATGATATGTAAATATGCTTCCTTTCTATCCTATTAGGTAGGGCGTGGATGATATGTAAATATGCTTCCTTTCTATCCTATTAGGTAGGGCGTGGATGATATGTAAATATGCTTCCTTTCTATCCTATTAGGTAGGGCGTGGATGATATGTAAATATGCTTCCTTTCTATCCTATTAGGTAGGGCGTGGATGATATGTAAATATGCTTCCTTTCCTTTCTATCCTATTAGGTAGGGCGTGGATGATATGTAAATATGCTTCCTTTCTATCCTATTAGGTAGGGCGTGGATGATGTGTAAATATGCATCCTTTCTATCCTATTAGGTAGGGCGTGGATGATATGTAAATATTCATCCTTTCTATCCTATTAGGTAGGGCGTGGATGATATGTAAATATGCTTCCTTTCTATCCTATTAGGTAGGGCGTGGATGATATGTAAATATGCTTCCTTTCTATCCTATTAGGTAGGGCGTGGATGATATGTAAATATGCTTCCTTTCTATCCTATTAGGTAGGGCGTGGATGATATGTAAATATGCTTCCTTTCTATCCTATTAGGTAGGGCGTGGATGATATGTAAATATGCTTCCTTTCTATCCTATTAGGTAGGGCGTGGATGATATGTAAATATGCATCCTTTCTATCCTATTAGGTAGGGCGTGGATGATATGTAAATATTCATCCTTTCTATCCTATTAGGTAGGGCGTGGATGATATGTAAATATGCATCCTTTCTATCCTATTAGGTAGGGCGTGGATGATATGTAAATATGCTTCCTTTCTATCCTATTAGGTAGGGCGTGGATGATATGTAAATATGCATCCTTTCTATCCTATTAGGTAGGGCGTGGATGATATGTAAATATGCTTCCTTTCTATCCTATTAGGTAGGGCGTGGATGATATGTAAATATGCATCCTTTCTATCCTATTAGGACTTGGTTAATATTTAAATATTCATCCTTTCTATCCTATTAGGTAGGGCGTGGATGATATGTAAATATGCATCCTTTCTATCCTATTAGGACTTGGTTAATATTTAAATATTCATCCTTTCTATCCTATTAGGTAGGGCGTGGATGATATGTAAATATGCATCCTTTCTATCTTATTAGGACTTGGTTAATATTTAAATATTTATCCTTTCTATCCTATTAGGTAGGGCGTGGATGATATGTAAATATGCTTCCTTTCTATCCTATTAGGTAGGGCGTGGATGATATGTAAATATGCATCCTTTCTATCCTATTAGGACTTGGTTAATATTTAAATATTCATCCTTTCTATCCTATTAGGTAGGGCGTGGATGATATGTAAATATGCTTCCTTTCTATCCTATTAGGTAGGGCGTGGATGATATGTAAATATGCATCCTTTCTATCCTATTAGGACTTGGTTAATATTTAAATATTCATCCTTTCTATCCTATTAGGTAGGGCGTGGATGATATGTAAATATGCATCCTTTCTATCCTATTAGGTAGGGCGTGGATGATATGTAAATATACATCCTTTCTATCCTATTAGGTAGGGCGTGGATGATATGTAAATATGCATCCTTTCTATCCTATTAGGTAGGGCGTGGATGATATGTAAATATTTATCCTTTCTATCCTATTAGGTAGGGCGTGGATGATATGTAAATATGCTTCCTTTCTATCCTATTAGGTAGGGCGTGGATGATATGTAAATATGCATCCTTTCTATCCTATTAGGTAGGGCGTGGATGATATGTAAATATGCATCCTTTCTATCCTATTAGGTAGGGCGTGGATGATATGTAAATATGCTTCCTTTCTATCCTATTAGGTAGGGCGTGGATGATATGTAAATATGCTTCCTTTCTATCCTATTAGGTAGGGCGTGGATGATATGTAAATATGCTTCCTTTCTATCCTATTAGGTAGGGCGTGGATGATATGTAAATATGCTTCCTTTCTATCCTATTAGGTAGGGCGTGGATGATATGTAAATATGCATCCTTTCTATCCCTATTAGGTAGGGCGTGGATGATATGTAAATATTCATCCTTTCTATCCTATTAGGTAGGGCGTGGATGATATGTAAATATGCTTCCTTTCTATCCTATTAGGTAGGGCGTGGATGATATGTAAATATGCTTCCTTTCTATCCTATTAGGTAGGGCGTGGATGATATGTAAATATGCTTCCTTTCTATCCTATTAGGTAGGGCGTGGATGATATGTAAATATGCATCCTTTCTATCCTATTAGGTAGGGCGTGGATGATATGTAAATATGCATCCTTTCTATCCTATTAGGTAGGGCGTGGATGATATGTAAATATGCTTCCTTTCTATCCTATTAGGTAGGGTGTGGATGATATGTAAATATGCATCCTTTCCATCCTATTAGGTAGGGCGTGGATGATATGTAAATATGCTTCCTTTCTATCCTATTAGGTAGGGTGTGGATGATATGTAAATATGCATCCTTTCCATCCTATTAGGTAGGGCGTGGATGATATGTAAATATGCTTCCTTTCTATCCTATTAGGTAGGGCGTGGATGATATGTAAATATGCATCCTTTCTATCCTATTAGGACTTGGTTAATATTTAAATATTCATCCTTTCTATCCTATTAGGTAGGGCGTGGATGATATGTAAATATGCTTCCTTTCTATCCTATTAGGTAGGGCGTGGATGATATGTAAATATTCATCCTTTCTATCCAATTAGGTAGGGCGTGGATGATATGTAAATATGCATCCTTTCTATCCTATTAGGTAGGGCGTGGATGATATGTAAATATGCTTCCTTTCTATCCTATTAGGTAGGGCGTGGATGATATGTAAATATGCATCCTTTCTATCCTATTAGGTAGGGCGTGGATGATATGTAAATATGCATCCTTTCTATCCTATTAGGTAGGGCGTGGATGATATGTAAATATGCTTCCTTTCTATCCTATTAGGTAGGGCGTGGATGATATGTAAATATGCATCCTTTCCAACCTATTAGGTAGGGCGTGGATGATATGTAAATATGCTTCCTTTCTATCCTATTAGGTAGGGCGTGGATGATATGTAAATATGCATCCTTTCTATCCTATTAGGACTTGGTTAATATTTAAATATTCATCCTTTCTATCCTATTAGGTAGGGCGTGGATGATATGTAAATATGCATCCTTTCTATCTTATTAGGACTTGGTTAATATTTAAATATTTATCCTTTCTATCCTATTAGGTAGGGCGTGGATGATATGTAAATATGCTTCCTTTCTATCCTATTAGGTAGGGCGTGGATGATATGTAAATATGCATCCTTTCTATCCTATTAGGACTTGGTTAATATTTAAATATTCATCCTTTCTATCCTATTAGGTAGGGCGTGGATGATATGTAAATATGCTTCCTTTCTATCCTATTAGGTAGGGCGTGGATGATATGTAAATATGCATCCTTTCTATCCTATTAGGACTTGGTTAATATTTAAATATTCATCCTTTCTATCCTATTAGGTAGGGCGTGGATGATATGTAAATATGCATCCTTTCTATCCTATTAGGACTTGGTTAATATTTAAATATTCATCCTTTCTATCCTATTAGGTAGGGCGTGGATGATATTTAAATATTCATCCTTTCTATCCTATTAGGTAGGGCGTGGATGATATGTAAATATGCATCCTTTCTATCTTATTAGGACTTGGTTAATATTTAAATATTTATCCTTTCTATCCAATTAGGTGTTGGTTAATGTCTATAAAAATAAAATAAAAATGTATTGAACAAGTTGACTGAGAACATTCTCATTTACAGCAACGATTTGGAAATAGTTGCATGGGAGAGGAGGGGGGATGAATAAGCCAATTGGAAGGTGGGAATGACTAGGTGGCCATGATGTTATGAGGGCCAGATTGGGAAGTTATTACAGTACCTATCAGTCATGATGTATGGCGACATCAGCTTTATTTGAACGTTATACCAATGATGTAACACAGCCAGGGGTCAGATGTAACACAGCCAGGGGTCAGATGTAACACAGCCAGGGGTCAGCAGGGTGAGAATGAGAGAGTAGTATATCATGTGCATTCACTTGAAAAGAGGTCAAATATCTAGAAAGAATTGGCTTTGTTAACACATTACACTTTAAATGGCTTGGAATGTGTATGTGAGAGAGCAACCATTTTTTTTGCCTTTATTTAAACTAGGCTAGACAGTTGAAGAACAAATTCTTATTTTCAATGACGGCCTACACCGAGCAAACCCGGACAACGCTGGGCCAATTGTGTGCCGATCTATGGGACTCCCAATCACGGCTGGTTGTGATACAGCCTAGATTCGAACCACGGTGTCTGTAGTGACGCCTCTAGCACTGAGATATGGTGCCTTAGACCGCTGCGCCACTCGGGAGCCCTGTTTAGGATGCATGAATTGTAAAGTCCCATTCAGTAACCCATTGACCAGCTTGTCAACTCTTATCTACATTGGATGCATGTCATGGCTAAGTATAGAGCATTTCCCCCTCCCCCATCCACCTCTCCCCCTCTCCCCCTCTCCCACTCTCCCATCTGTCCCCTGCCCTTTTCAGAAACCAGAGGGGTGATGTCTAGCCCCCGGGACAACAGAGGGGCGTCCTCTCGCCCCCTCAGGCTCTCAGCAGGGCCAGCTGCGCCGCCCGATGGTGCCCCCCAAGGCATAGTTAAACACGGGCATTCTGTTAACCAATCACAAGGTCAGGATAAAGACGGGCATCTTCTTAACCAATCACAGGTTCAGGATAAAGACGGCATCCTCTTAACCAATCACAGGCTCAGGATGCAGGGACAGAGGAAGCAACAGGCATTTAGCATCCCACTGCTCATCTTCCCTAAACGCCACATAATGATGTGTCTCACGTCACAACATTAGGTCTACAGCTCTCTGGGAATCATAGAGTAACCTCACCATTTCATGTTATGCATAATGCAACGTTCTGCCAAGTATTGTTCTTTGTCTCTGAGTGAGAGAAGATTACACAAGTTTTTGTGAATTTTGTTCCCATCCTTCTTTCCTCTTCCCTCCACTTCTCCTCTCCCTCTCTCCTGTCATTGTATAACTTCTGAGTGGCGAGAGAGTTTTCTTCAGGTAAGGGTTGACAATTTGCGTCCTTCCCCTGGTCCATTCTTTCACATAATGCTGAGTGCATTAGCACAAGTGTATTTAATCAACGTACTAAACAATTTTTCCAAACATGCATCCTGAGTCCACAGAGTTGAGAGTACAGAAGCAAAGAACAGTGACCTTTTGGCTTTGTTATGAAAAAGTATTACTTCAATTTTGTGAAAAGGTTTATTTCAGTCAACGGTCATTTCAGTTGACTGTTATGTTGTGCGTTTTTCTCAGATCTGTCTTTTGTTGTCCACATTTATGATGTATGTATGTAGTCTGGAGAACACTGGATCAAACACAGTGTTATCAGGGAGACAGGAACAAAAAGCATAACAAATATAGATTGGTGCTATGCAGTCAGGCAGATGAGGATGTTTGGGTGTGGGACAGAGGAAAGAGGAGAGAGACAGAAAGAGACAGAAAGAGAGAGACAGAGAGAGACTGAAGAAGGAGTAAGAGAGATACAGAGAAAGAGGAAGAGGGGGAAGGAAAGAGAGAGAGAATGAGATCAACAGGAGCACAGAAAGGAACAAAGTACTCAAGAAGAAAGGAAAGAAGAGGGGTGAGAGAGTAATGAGAAATATCTGAAGGAGTGTTTCAAAGAAAGAAAGGACAGAGGTTGTCCTCTAACGCAGCCTCAGCAACTGTTGCTATAGTGACTGACTCAGAAGTTGTGGGCCAGAGAGTTTGTTTTGACTAGGGAAGAGGTTAGATGCTGGTACAAACTGACAACCTGAAAACTAAAGCACAGTCTTTCTCCGGGGTTTTTACACAGACCTGAGAGCTACTCTCGCTCACTCTCAACATTCCTGTGTCGGTTAATTTCCTGATGATGAGACAGCTACCATTGTCATTTTGTTCCATGTTTGCTTCCCAGATGGTTGCCATTTCTGTTCACGTCACTAGACGTGCTAAAATGTGATGTTACAGCAGTGTAGAGGAGAGAAGGAATAAGCTTACAGTACTGGAAGCTGGGGATGATTAGTTAATGATGGAGTTATTATATTCCAACACCACAGGGGAAATCCGTCCTCCTCTCCTCCGATCCTCCACTCCTCTCCTCCCACCCCACCCCAAACCCTCTCCAATCCTTCCATCCTCCTCTCCTCCCACACCATCCCCTCTCCAATCTTTCCATCCTCTCCTCTCCTCTCCTCTCCTCTCCTCTCCTCTCCTCTCCTCTCCTCTCCTCTCCTCTCCTCTCCTCTCCTCTCTCCTCTCCTCTCTCCCTCTCCTCTCCTCTCCTCTCCTCTCCTCTCCTCTCCTCTCCTCTCCTCTCCTCCCACCACACCCCATGCCCAATCCAATCCTTCTCTTCACCCTCCCTTATTAACTCCCTCCTCTCCTCCCACCCCTCTCCTCCCATCCCCACTCCAATCCTCTCATCCTTCTTTTCTCCCATCCTCCTCACCTCCCACCCTATTGACATGGCATGCAATAGGAGATTGACCTGACCTCAAGTAGAAGCACTTCCTCTGAAGACATTCCTCTGATGATCGTCCTATGATAGAGTGCCTGTGAGAGCAGGAAATAGGAAGTACAGGTGACCATAATCTTCAGGAGATGGTCTATAGTATCTATTAATACCTGTCTGGGGTTTGACTTCAGGTTCAGTGATCCCCTTTTCATGTTTCCCTCTTCTCTACTGCAGGTGGACGATACATTGTCCTGCTCTGTTTTGAGGAGAGAGTGTACAGGAGAGAGAGAAGTGGTAGAGAGAGAGTGGAGGAGAAGGGGAGACAGTGATAAAAGAGAGTCAGGGGGGGAACGACAGAGAATGAAGGAGTAAAACACTTTTCTCGTTGTGCAATAAAGTGGTCTGTTATTTGATGAAGAGGACTAACCACAGCTTTATCGACCAGAGCTGAACAGTGCTGAGCATGAGTCCCAAATGGAACCATATTTACTATAAGGTGGACTACCAAATGGCACCCTCTTCCCTAGATAGGGCACTATATAGGGAATAGGGTGCCATTTGGGATGCATGGGAGAGTGGTGTGATCTGACAGAATGCAGTGTGTACTTTAGAATGGGGTTTGAAAGGGGAAAAATAAATGCTCTCCATAAAAAAAAGCAGGAAAGGAAGATAGGAAGGAAAGATCCTTGTAAAGAGGAGGGGGTGTGTGGAGAAATGGTTTGTAGAGCTGAAAGTTAAAGTAAAGCCCTCTGAGCTATTTGAGTTGGAGCGAGAGAGGTGAGAGAGGTGAGAGAGGATAGAGGAGAGAGGAGAGAGGAGAGAGGAGAGAGAGGAGAGAGGAGAGAGGCATATATATCAGAGAAACAGTCATTTAGGCTCCTAGCCTAAGGCTTTCCTTTCTAAAGGTATATGGAAATAGACTCCCAAGCAAGAAAACTGAACATCCAAAAAGTGTGTCCACAGCATCCAGGATGAAAAGGAACTAAGTAACCAAGAACATTTGGAAGTACTCCATATTGCATTCTTTATTTGCTTTCTATCCTATACCAAAAATCAAATCAAATCCAATTTTATTTGTCACATGCACATGGTTAGCAGATGTTAATGCGAGTGTAGTGAAATGCTTGTGCTTCTAGTTCCGACAATGCAGTAATAACCAACGAGTAATCTAACCTAACAATTCCACAACTAATACCTTATACACACAAGTGTAAAGGGATAAAAAATATGTACATAAAGATATATGAATGAGTGATGGTACAGAACGGCATAGGCAAGATACAGTAGATGGTATCGAGTACTGTATATACATATGAGATGAGTATGTAAACAAAGTTGCATAGTTAAAGTGGCTAGTGATACATGTATTACATAAAGATGCAGTCGATGATATAAAGTACAATATATACATATACATATGAGATAAATAAGGTAGGGTATGTAAACATTATATTAAGTAGCATTGTTTAGTGGCTGGTGATATATTTTACATCAATTCCCATCAATTCCCATTATTAAAGTGGCTAGAGTTGAGTCAGTGTGTTGGCAGCAGCCACTCAATGTTAGTGGTGGCTGTTTAACAGTCTGATGGCCTTGAGATAGAAGGTGTTTTTCAGTCTCTCGGTCCCAGCTTTGATGCAACTGTACTGACCTCGCCTTCTGGACGATAGCGGGGTGAACAGGCAGTGGCTCGGGTGGTTCTTGTCCTTGATAATCTTTATGGCCTTCCTGTGACATCGGGTGGTGTAGGTGTCCTGGAGGGCAGGTAGTTTGCCCCCGGTGATGCGTTGTGCAGACCTCACTACCCTCTGGAGAGCCTTACGGTTGTGGGCGGAGCAGTTGCCGTACCAGGCGGTGATACAGCCCGCCAGGATGCTCTCGATTGTGCATCTGTAGAAGTTTGTGAGTGCTTTTGGTGACAAGCCGAATTTCTTCAGCCTCCTGAGGTGAAGAGGCGCTGCGGCGCGTTCTTCACGATGCTGTCTGTGTGGGTGGACCAATTCAGTTTGTCTGTGATGTGTACGCCGAGGAACTTAAAACTTACTACCCTCTCCACTACTGTTCTATCGATGTGGATAGGGGGGTGTTCCCTCTGCTGTTTCCTGAAGTCCACAATCATCTCCTTAGTTTTGTTGACGTTGAGTGTGAGGTTATTTTCCTGACACCACACTCCGAGGGCCCTCACCTCCTTCCTGTAGGCTGTCTCGTCGTTGTTGGTAATCAAGCCTATCACTGTTGTGTCGGCCGCAAACTTGATGATTGAGTTGGAGGCGTGCGTGGCCACGCAGTCGTGGGTGAACAGAGAGTACAGGAGAGGGCACAGAACGCACCCTTGTGGGGCCCCAGTGTTGAGGATCAGCGGGGTGGAGATGTTGTTACCTACCCTCACCACCTGGGGGTGGCCCGTCAGGATGTCCAGTACCCAGTGGCACAGGGCGGGTGGTTAGACTATGTATACCAGAGTAGAGACTGACGTCATAACACGTTAGACTATGTATACCAGAGTGAATACTGACGTCATAACATATGTTAGACTATGCATACCAGAGTAAATACTGATATCATAACATATGTTAGACTATTTATACCAGAGTTTATATTGACGTCATAAAATATGTTAGACTATGTATACCAGAGTAAATAAAGACATCATAACATATGTTAGACTATGTATACCAGAGTAAATACTGATATCATAACATATGTTAGACTATGTATACCAGAGTTTATATTGACGTCATAAAATATGTTAGACTATGTATACCAGAGTAAATAAAGACATCATAACATATGTAAGACTATGTATACCAGAGTAAATACTAATATCATAACATATGTTAGACTATGCATACCAGAGTAAATACTGACGTCATAACATATGTTAGACTATGTATACCAGAGTAAATACTGACATCATAACATATGTTAGACTATGCATACCAGAGTAAATACTGACATCATAACATATGTTAGACTATGTATACCAGAGTAAATACTGACGTCATAACATATGTTAGACTATGCATACCAGAGTAAATACTGACGTCATAACATATATTAGACAAGAGAAAATACTGATGTCATTACACATGTTATGACCATGTATACCAAGATGGCGCCAGCAGTCATGACAGCTCTGCTTCTAGCACCTAAGCAACTTTGCAGTATTTCGGTTTTTTTGGTGTTATTTCTAACATTATTAGCCCAGAAAGTTTTTGTGTTCTTACATACAGCCGGAAATAACTTTTGGATATCAGAGCGGGAGTAACTCACCAGCATTAAGACCAGGAATACGACTTTCCCGAATTGGAACCTTTGATTGTAGTACTCACACTGCTAAAACGCTCTGTTTTGCTAATCTCTTCCTGTAGGCAGAAACTCAAACAGGAAGTACCCCTGCTAAGGTCTATTCAATGCCGGTCTGACCAATCAGAATCCATGCGTCAAGATTGTTTTGATCATGCTGACTGGGATATGGTATGGGTAGCCTCTGAGAATAACATTGATGTATACATGGACACGGTAACTGAGTTCATAAGGAAGTATATAGGCGATGTTGTTCCCGCTGTGACAATTGAAACCTACCCAAACCAGAAACTGTGGATAGATGGTAGCATTCGCAAAAAACTGAAAGCGCAAACCACCATATTTAACCATAGCAAGGTGACTAGGAATATGGTTGAATACAAACAGTGTAGTTATTCCTTCTGTAAGGCAATGAAACAGGCAAAACATCAGTACAGAGACAAAGTGGAGTCGCAATTCAACCACTCAGACACGAGACGTATGTGGCAGGGTCAACAGACTCACAGATGCAAAGGGACATCTAGCCAGGTCGCGGAAACCGATGTCTTGCCTCTGGACAAGCTAAAGATAACACAGTGTCTCCGACACGGCCCAATCCCAAACACTCTGGGCTCTCGTTGTTGTGGCTTTAACCTTCGCAAAGGCTGCCGGCCCAGACGGCATCCCTAGCGGCGTCCTCAGAGCACATCAGACCAGCTGGCTGGTGTGTTTACGGACAGATTCAATCTCTCCTTATCACAGTCTGTTGTCCCCACTTGATCAAGACGTCCACCATTGTTCCTGTACCCAAAAAAGCAAAGGTAACTGAACTAAATTATTATTGCCCCATAGCACTCACTTCTGTCATCATGAAGTGCTTTGAGAGAGTAGTCAAGGATCATATCAACTCTACCTTTCCTGACACACTATACCCACACCAATTTGCATACCGCTCCAATAGATCCATTCACAGAGGAATTGCAATCGCACCGCACACTCCCCTATCCCATCTGGACAAGAGGAATACTTATGTAAGATTGCTGTCCACTAACTATAAATCAACCTTCAACACCATAGTACCCTCCAAGCTCATCAATAAGCTTGGGGGTCTCGGTCTGAACCCCGCCCTGTGCAACTGGGTCCTGAACTTCCGGACGGGCCACCCCCAGGTGATGAAGGAAGGAAACAACACCTCCACATCTCTGATCCTCAACACAAGGGCCCAACAAGGGTGTGTGCTCAGCTCCCTCCTGTACTCCCTGTTCACCCATGACTGTGTGGCCACTCATGCCTCCAACAGTAGTAAGCTTGATTACCAACAATGACGAGACAGCCTACATGGAGGAGGTGAGGGCCCTAGTGGAGTGGTACCTGGAAAATAACCTTTCCCTCAACGTCAACAAAATGAAGGAGCTGATTGTGGACTTCAGGAGACAGCAGAGGGCGCCTGACCCTATCCACATCAACGGGGACTGCAGTGTAGAAGGTGAAAAGCTTTAAAATCCTTGGGGTACACATCACTGACAATCTGAAATGGTCCACCCACACAGACAGTGTGGTGAGGAAGGCAACAATTTGACTTGGCCCGTAAGACCCTCACAAACTTTTACAGATTTAAATTTCAGAACATCCTGTTTGGACTGTATCACCACCTGGTATGGCAACTGCACCACCCTCAAACGCAGGGCTCTCCAGAGGATGGTGCAGTCTGCCCAGCGCACACTACTGGCCCTCCAGGACACCTAATTTTATTTGAACTATTTTACCTTTATTTAACCAGGCAAGTCAGTTAAGAACAAATTCTTATTTTCAATGAAGGCCTGGGAACAGTGGGTTAACTGCCTGTTCAGGGGCAGAATGTCAGATTTGTACCTTGTCAGCTGGGGGGTTTGAACTCACAACCTTCCGGTTACTAGTCCAACACTCTAACCACTAGGCTACCCTGCCGCAACCGCAACTGATGAAACAGGAAGGCCAAATAGATCTTCAAGGACAAGAACCACCCGAGCCACGGCCTGTTCACCCCGCTACCATCCAGAAGGTGAAGTCATAACAGGTGCATCAAAGCTGGGACTAAGAGACTAAAAACCAACTTCTATGTCAAGGCCACCAGACTGTAGCCACGCTAGCTGTCTACCATCCAGTTACTCAACCCTGCACCTTAGAGGCTGCTGCCCCAGGATTTTTTAATTATGGCCACATGAATTCCACTATCACAATTTTCGCTCAAACAAGATTGTATCCACAGTGTTATACAGTGTTATACAGTGTTATACGGTGGTATATGGTGTTCACAGTGTGTTATACAGTGTTATGCAGTGTTATACAGTGTTATATGGTGGTATATGGTGTTCACAGTATAACACCGTATAACACTGTGGATACAATCTACAACACTGTCAATGGATCTATTGGAGCGGTATGCAAATTGGTGTGGGTATAGTGTGTCAGGAAAGGTAGAGTTGATATGATCCTTGACTACTCTCTCAAAGCACTTCATGATGACAGTGTTATGCAGTGCTATACAGTGTTATATGGTGGTATATGGTGTTCACAGTGTGTTATACAGTGTTATGCAGTGTTATACAGTGTTATATGGTGTTCACAGTGTTTTATACGGTGATATACAGTGTTATACAGTGTTATATGGTGGTATATGGTGTTCACAGTGTGTTATACAGTGTTATACAGTGTTATACAGTGTTATGTGGTGTTTTATACAGTGTTATACAATGCAAAATGGTGTTATACGGTGTTATATAGATTTTTACACGGTGTTATACAGTATTATACGCTGTTATACGCTGTTATACAGTTTGGTATACGGCGTTATAAAGTGTTATATGGTGGTATACAGTGTTATACGGTGTTATACAATGCAATATGGTGTTATATAGTGTTATACGGTGTTATACAGTTTTATACGCTGTTAAACAGTATTATACGGTATTATCCGGTGTTATACCGTGTTTTATATGGTGTTACGTTGTGTTTTATACATTGTTATACAATGTTATATATGGTGTTATACGATGTTATATGGCGTTATGCAGTGTTATACCTTATTTTATACAGTGTTTTTCGATGTTGTACGGTGTTATACAGTGTTATACAGTGTTATACGGTGGTATATGGTGTTCACAGTGTGTTATACAGTGTTATACAGTGTTATACAGTGTTATGCAGTGTTATACAGTATTATGCAGTGTTATACAGTGTTATGCAGTGTTATACAGTGTTATACGGTGGTATATGGTGTTCACAGTGTTTTATACGGTGATATACAGTGTTATGTGGTGTTTTATACAGTGTTATACGGTGTTATATAGATTTTTACACGGTGTTATACAGTGTTATACAGTGTTTTATACAGTATTATAAGGTGTTATACAGTGTTTTATACAGTGTTATACAGTGTTATACAGTGTTATACAATGTTTTATACAGTGTTATACAGTGTTATACAGTGTTTTATACAGTGTTTAAAAAAAGGTTATATGATGTTATACTGTGTTATACGGTGTTATACAGTATTTTATACAGTGTTATACAGTGTTATCCTGTTGGGGATAGGGCTGTCTACTGCCCCCGCTTGAGTAATTGCGTGCCCATAGTAAACATAATTTTTTTTTGTCAAAGTTGCTAATATATGTAAATAAAAAATATTATTGAATAGAAAACACTCTAAAGCTTCTTAAACCGTTTAAATTATGTGTAACGACGTTCGTCTGTTGTAAGAAGAGAGTCAGACCGAAATGCAGCGTGTAGGTTACTCTTGACTTTAATGAATGAAAACGGTACATGAAATAACTGAATTACGAAAACAACAAACGAAACGTGGAACTAATTACAGCCTATCTGGTGACTACTACACAGAGACAGGTACAAACACCCACGAAATACAAAGCGAAAGTCAGGCTGTCTAAATACGGTTCCCAATCAGAGACAACGACAAGCACCTGACTCTGATTGAGAATCGCCTCAGGCAGCCAAGCCTAACTAGACACACCCCTAATCAGCCGCAATCCCAAATAATACAAACCCCACTACGAATACAACATATAAACCCATGTCACACCCTGGCTTACCCAAACATATAACAAAAACACAAAATACAATGACCAAGGCGTGACAGAACCCCCCCTAAGGTGCGGACTCCCGGACGCACCTCAAGAGCATAGGGAGGGTCCGGGTGGGCGTCTGTACATGGTGGTGGTTCTGGCTCGGGACGTGGACCCCACTCCATAAATGTCCTATTTCCTCCCCTTCGCGTCCTGGGATAACCCACCTTCTCCGGCGACCATGGCCTAATAGTCCTCACCCAGATCCCCACATAACTGAGGAGCAGCTCGGGACAGAGGGGCATCTCAGGACAGAGGGGCATCTCAGGACAGAGGGGCATCTCAGGACAGAGGGGCAGCTCAGGACAGAGGGGCAGCTCAGGACAGAGGGGCAGCGCAAGACAGAGGGGCAGCTCGGGACAGAGGGGCAGCTCGGGACAGAGGGGCAGCTCGGGACAGAGGGGCAGCCCGGGACAGAGGGGCAGCCCGGGACAGAGGGGCAGCTCGGGACCGAAGCAGCCCGGGACTGAGGGGAAGCCCGGTACTGAGGGGAAGCCCGGTACTAAGGGGAAGCCCGGTACTGAGAGGAAGCCCAGTACTGAGATGAAGCTCAGGCAGGTAGTAGGCTCCGGATAAATCCTGGCTGGCTGGCAGATCTGGAAGAGACTGGTTGTCGAGCAGATCTGGAAGAGACTGGTTGTCGGGCAGCGCTGGGCTGACTGGCGGCACTGGCGGCGCTGGGCAGACTGGCGGCGCTGGCCAGACTGGGAGCACTGGCGGCGCTGGGCAGACTGGGAGCACTGGCGGCGCTGGGCAGACTGGGAGCACTGGCGGCGCTGGGCAGACTGGGAGCACTGGCCGCGCTGGGCCGACTGGGAGCACTGGCCGCGCTGGGCCGACTGGGAGCACTGGCCGCGCTGGGCCGACTGGGAGCACTGGCGACGCTGGGCAGACTGGAGACTCCGGCAGCGCAGGAGAGGAGAAAGGCTCTGGATGTGCTAAACAGGCGGGAGACTCCAACAGCGCAGGTGAGGAGAAAAGCGCTGGCTGCGCTGAACAGGCGAGGCGCACTGGAGGTCCGGTGCGTGGTGCTGGAACTGGTGGTACTGGCTCGAGGACACGCACAGGAAGCCTGGTGCGGGGAGCTGCTACTGGAGGACTGGTGTGTAGAGGTGGCTCTGGATAGACCGGACCGTGCAAGCGCACTGGAGCTCTTGAGCACCGAGCCTGCCCAAGCTTACCTGGCTCGATGCCCACTCTAGCCCGGCCAATAGGAAGGGCTGGTATGAGCCGCACCTGGCTCTGCACCCGCACTGGAAACACCGTGCGCTCGATAGCATAACACGGTGCCTGCCCGGTCTCTCTAGCCCAACGGTGAGCACAGGTAGTATGCACAGGTCTCCTACCTGGCATAACTATTCTCCGTTCTAGCCCCCCCAATCATTTTTTTGGGCTGCTTTTCCGGTTTCCAACCGCGTCGCCGTGCTGCCTCCTCATACCTGCGCCTCTCCGCTTTAACTGCGTCTATTTCATCCTTGGGACGGCGATATTCTCCCGGCTGCGCCCAGGGTCCTTTTCCGTCTAATTCCTCCTCCCATGTCCAAATCTCCAAGTGGTGCAGCCTCTCCCACTGCAACTGCTCTTCACGATTAACAGGGAGAGTAGGCTCAGGTCTGACTCCTGACTCAGCCACTCTCTCTCTGCGCTCTCCCCCGTTACTTTCGGTTTTCGCTCTGCGTCGCCGTGTTTTCCTTTTTGACTCCATTAGCCTGTAGCCCTCTTCGCACTGCTGAAGCGAATCCCAGGCGGGCGCCTGCACTCTCTCTGGGTCGGCCGCCCACCTGTCGATTTCTTTCCACGTCGTATAATCCATGCTTCTGCTGTCCATAACGTCCTCCTTTAGCCCCTGGCAGTTTACACACTGCTCGGTCTGTGAGTGGTGGGTGTTTCTGTAACGATGTTCGTCTGTTGTAAGAAGAGAGTCAGACCGAAATGCAGCGTGTAGGTTACTCATGACTTTAATGAATGAAAACGGTACATGAAATAACTGAATTACGAAAACAATAAACGAAACGTGAAACTAATTACACCCTATCTGGTGACTACTACACAGAGACAGGTACAAACACCCACGAAATACAAAGCTAAAGTCAGGCTGTCTAAGTACGGTTCCCAATCAGAGACAACGACAAGCACCTGACTCTGATTGAGAATCGCCTCAGGCACCCAAGCCTAACTAGACACACCCCTAATCAGCCGCAATCCCAAATAATACAAACCCCAATACGAATACAACATATAAACCCATGTCACACCCTGGCCTACCCAAACATATAACAAAAACACAAAATACAATGACCAAGGCGTGACATTATGTCTGTATGTAAAGCAGAACTCTTAGGGCAGTCATTCTCCCAAACTCTCCCTTGTCATCAAAAAAGTTGGCCCAACTTTGACGTCAACCCCCCCTACCCTTCCCAAGCACTTACAGGTCTGGGAACAGTCTCTCAGCTTTCAGTGGGGCTTCTCATTGTGAGAATCGCGCGCTCACGAGAGTTTTGGCGGGCCAAAACCTTCCGGTCACGGGAAAAAACAGGTCACTTTTATGCGTGCTCTGCTCCGGTCCTGTCTTTTTTCCAAGATCGATTATACAATGCATGCGTTTCTGTTCGTCCTCACGATTGCTGTACACCTTTATAACATGTTAAAGCTTGATTATGAACTTAGTTAGACAAGTTTAGTCGACATATTATATGTAAGTTTGACGTTTTGGTGAAATGTGTCGTGTTTGAGAACCGAAAGACACAGACTGCAAAACTAAACGTTGTTTTTGGTAAGTATAATTCCTTCCAGGTCTTCTGATGGAAAAACAGCAAAGGTAAGGGAATATTTACGTGGTAAATTTGGGTTTTTGTGGACTCCAAGATAGAGGAGCCATAATGCTACTTTTTGAGCGCCGACTCATAGTATAGCCTAGTGAACGAAACCTGTAACGTTAAAAATAAATGTAACACAGCGATTGCATTCAGAAGAAGTGTATCTAACTATATATATGTAGAACATGCATATTTAGTCAAAGTTTATGATGTGTATTCCTTGTTAGCTGACGTTATCTGCCGGAGCTATCGTCATTTCTCAGGACATTTGAGTAGCATTTTTTGAACAATGCATCATTGTAAACAGAGATTTATGGATATATATAGCATATTATTGAAAAAAACATAAATGTACTGTGTAACACGTTATATTACTGTCATCTGATGAAGATTTCAAAAGGTTAGTGCATTATTCCTGCGTTTGTTGATTGCATCTTTTTTTCAACTTGGCTATGCAAATTAGCTGTGTCTTCGGTGGTGGTTTGACATAAATATGTGCTATGTTTTCGCCGTAAAACATTTTAGAAATCTGACTTGCTGGGTAGATAAACAAGGTGTTTATCTTTCATTTGAGCCATTGGACTTGTTAATGTGTGGAGGTTAAATATTTTTAGGATATTTTTGCGTTCCATGCGCCACCTTCCAGCTGAACGTGGGGGGGGTGTTCCAAAATTGGAACCCTAGTCCCCTTCTGGTTATACAGTGTTTTATACAGTATTATAAGGTGTTATACAGTGTTTTATACAGTGTTATACAGTGTTATACAGTGTTTTATACAGTGTTATACAGTGTTATACAGTGTTTTATACAGTATTATTAGGTGTTATACAGTGTTTTATACAGTGTTACACAGTGTTATACAGTGTTTTAAAAAAGGCTATATGGTGTTATACTCTGTTATACGGTGTAATACAGTATTTTATACACTTCCGGCGCCGACAGAGATGGCCGCCTCGCTACGCGTTCCTAGGAAACTATGCAGTTTTTTGTTTTTTTACGTGTTATTTCTTACATTAGTACCCCAGGTCATCTTAGGTTTCATTACATACAGTCGAGAAGAACTACTGAATATAAGATCAGCGTCAACTCACCATCAGTATGACCAAGAATATGTTTTCCACGACGCGGATCCTGTGTTCTGCCTTACAAACAGGTCAACGGAATTGATTCCATGCAGCGACCCCCCAAAAAAACGACTTCGTAAAAGAGGGAAACGTAGCGGTCTTCTGGTCAGACTCAGGACACGGGCACATCGCGCACCACTCCCTAGCATTCTTCTTGCCAATGTCCAGTCTCTTGACAACAAGGTGGATGAAATCCGAGTAAGGGTAGCATTCCAGAGGGACGTCAGAGACTGTAACATCCTCTGCTTCACGGAAACATGGCTCACTGGGAAGACGCTATCCGGGGCGGTGCAGCCAACGGGTTTCTCCACGCATCGCGCCGACAGAAACAAACATCTTTCTGGTAAGAGGAGTGGCGGGGGCGTATGCCTCATGACTAACGAGACATGGTGTGATGAAAGAAACATACAGGAACTCAAATCCTTCTGTTCACCTGATTTAGAATTCCTCACAATCAAATGTAGACCGCATTATCTACCAAGAGAATTCTCTTCGATTATAATCACAGCCGTATATACCCCCCCCCAGCAGACACATCGATGGCTCTGAACGAACTTTATTTAACTCTTTGCAAACTGGAAACCATTTATCCGGAGGCTGCATTCATTGTAGCTGGGGATTTTAACAAAGCTAATCTGAAAACAAGACTCCCTAAATTTTATCAGCATATCGATTGCGCAACCAGAGGTGGTAAAACCTTGGATCATTGTTACTCTAACTTCCACGACGCATATAAGGCCCTGCCCCGCCCCCCTTTCGGAAAAGCTGACCACGACTCCATTTTGTTGATCCCTGCCTACAGACAGAAACTTAAACAAGAGGCGTTTCAATGACGGCCTGGGAACAGTGGGTTAACTGCCTGTTCAGGGGCAGAACAACAGATTTGTACCTTGTCAGCTCTGGGGTTTGAACTCGCAACCTTCCGGTTACTAGTGCAACGCTCTAACCACTAGACTATGCTATGCAGTGTTATGCTGTGTTATACAATGTGTTGTACGGTGTGATATACGCTGTGATATACGGTGTGTTTTTCGGTGTCATACGATGTTATCGTGCTGTATTAGATCCATTATAAAACCCTGAGTGGTGTGTGAAGCTACATGGATATATTTCCATTGGACAAGTATGTGTTTTAATTGAAATGGTGAGATAGCTCTTTGAGTAGAACCTCAGGGATATATGCAACCCCAGTCTCTCCCTTCTGACATTACTACCAGTCAGTTATCCATCACATCAGCTCTAACAAAATCTACACCGTTGAGGTGATTGGGAGAGAGAACACAAGGAACAAACAGAGAAAGAGAGAGAGAGAGAGGATGATATTTTCATGAGACAAACACTATGGAGATAAGAGATGGAGGAAGATGTAATGAGTCCTTTGGTATAGAAAGACAAAGCTGGAGTGGAATTGCAATGAGCATGTGAGAGAAGAAGAGAGAAAGTCAAGGGAACAGAGAGGAATGTAATGCATACGAACCAATGTGAATAAAGAAAGAACATAAAAGAAGATCTCAATCTCTCCACTGTTGAATGAAAGCAGTTGGTCTTTGAGGCCAGTAGTGGGGTGGTCCGCTAACTGAAAGTGACGTAGTATTTACGATTGCGTCCCAAATGGTACCATATTATATATATAATGCGCTATCTATCGTCCCTGGTCAAAAGTAGGGCAATATGCAGTTGAAGTCGATAGTTTACATACACTTAGGTTGGAGTCATTACAACCTCACTAGGGTATGAGGGACGCTAGAGTCCCACCTGGCCAACATCCAGTGAAATTGCAGAGTACCAAATTCAAAAACAGAAATACTCATTATAAAAATTCATAAAACATACAAGTGTTACACATCAGGTTAAAGAATAACTTCTTGTTAATCCGACCACTGTGTCAGATTTTAAAAAGGTTTTACGGCGAAAGCATACCATGCGATTATCTGAGAACAGCAACCAGCTGACAAATCATTACAAACAGTTACCAGCCAAGTAGAGGAGAAACACAAGTCAGACATAGTAATAAAATGACTCACTTACCTTTGATAATCTTCATATAGTTGCACTCACAAGACTCCCATTTACTCAATAATGTCACGCCATGACCTGAGTATTCTTTGTTTTCTTTATTGTTTTGGTTAGGTCAGGGTGTGACATGGGTGATGTGTGTGTTTTTGTTCTGTCTAGGGGTTTTGTAGGTTTATGGGGTTGTTTATCATGTAGGTGTTTATATATGTCTATGGTTGCCTAGATTGGTTCTCAATTAGAGGCAGGTGTTTATCGTTGTCTCTAATTGGGAACCATATTTAGGCAGCCATCTTCTTTGGGTATTTCGTGGGTTATTGTCTATGTCTATGTATAGTTGCCTGTGTATGCACATTTATAGTATAGCTTGAAGTT
Organism: Oncorhynchus gorbuscha; assembly: GCF_021184085.1. Lineage (NCBI taxonomy): Eukaryota > Metazoa > Chordata > Actinopteri > Salmoniformes > Salmonidae > Oncorhynchus > Oncorhynchus gorbuscha. The sequence continues at coordinate 85,311,986 of NC_060185.1, forward strand.
CGTTTTGTTGTTTTATATAGTTTGTTTAGTGTCCGTCTTTATTAAAATATATAACATGTATTCTAATCACGCTGCGCTTTGGTCTCCTCTTTACGACGAACGTGACAAATAAATGTTTGTTTGTTCGATAAAGTCCCTCTTTATATCCAAAAACCTCCATTTTGTTTGTGTGTTTTGTTCAGCCACAGGCTCAAACGCAGTCACAACAGGAAGACGAAAAATCAAAATAGTATCCGTAAAGTTCGTAGAAACATGTCAAGCAATGTTTATAATCAATCCTCAGGTTGTTTTTAGCCTAAATAATCAATTATATTTCAACCGGACCATAACATAGTCAATATAAAAGGTAAACAAGAAAGGCGCTCTCGGTCGTGCGCATGAAAAAACCCTGGGCTCTGGGACACTGTAGGCATGAAAAAGCTCTGGAACACTGTAAGGTCCACTCATTCAAAGTGGTCTTACTCTGTCATTTTTCATAATACAAGCCTAAAACAATTTCTAAAGACTTCTTACATCTAGTGGAAGCAATAGGAAGTGCAATTTGAGTCCTAAATCAATGGATACTGTAATGGCATTCAATAGAAAACTACAAACATAAAAATAATCCCACTTCCTGGATGGATTTTTCTCAGGTTCTCGCCTGCCAAATCAGTTTCGTAATACTAACATACATTATTTTAACAGTTTTGGAAACATTAGAGTGTTTTCTATGCAAATCTGCCAATTATATGCATATCCTAGCTTCTGGGCCTGAGTAGCAGGCAGTTTACCTTGGGGACGCTTTTCATCTGGATGTGAAAATAGTGCCCCCTACCCTAGTGAAGTTATAACACTCCACAAATTTCTTGTTAACAAACTATAGTTTTGGCAAGTCGGTTATGACATCTACTTTTTGCATGACACAATACATTTTTTCCAACAATTTACAGACAGATTATTTCACTTATAATTCACTGTATCACAATTCCAGTGGGTCAGAAGTTTACATACACTAAGTTGACTGTGTCTTTAAACACCTTGGAAAATTCCAGAAAATTATGTCATGGCTTTAGAAGCTTCTGGTAGGCTAATTGACATAATTTGAGTCAATTGGAGGTGTACCTTTAGATTTATTTCAAGGCCTACCTTCAAACTCAGTGCCTCTTGGCTTGACACCATGGGAAAATCAAAGGAAATCAGCCAAGACAAGTACTCCACAAGTATGATTCAGCAAGGAAGAAGCCACTGTTCAAAACCGCCATAAAAAAGCAAGAATACGGTTTGCAACTGCACATGGGAAAAAAGATCATACTTTTTGGAGAAAAGTCCTCTGGTCTGATGAAACAAAAATAGAATTGTTTGGCCATAATGACCATCCTTATGTTTGGAGGTGAAAGGGGTAGGCTTGCAAGCCAAAGATGACCATCCCAAACGTGAAGCATGGGGGTGGTAGCATCATGTTATGGGGGTGATTTGCTGCAGGAGGGACTGGTGCACATCACAAAATAGATGTCGTCATGAGGGGGGAAAATGATGTGGATATATTGAAGCAACATCTTAAGACATCAGTCAGGAATTTAAAGCTTGGACGCAATTGGGTCTTCCAAATGGACAATGACCCCAAGCATACCTCCAAAGTTGTGGCAAAATTGCTTAAGTACAAATGTCAAGCTATTGGAGTGGCCATCACACATCCCTGACCTCAATTCTATAGGAAATTTGTGGACAGAACTGAAAAAAAGCGTGTGCGTGCAAGGAGGCCTACAAACCTGACTCAGTTACACCAGCTTTGTCAGGAAGAATGGGCCAAAATTCACCCAACTTATTGTGGGAAGCTTTACACCTGCATTGTTTGCTGTTTGGGGTTTTAGGCTGGGTTTCTGTACAGCACTTTGAGATATCAGCTGATGTACGAAGGGCTATATAAATAAATTTGATTTGATTTGATTTGTGGAAGGTTACCCGAAATGGTTCACCCATGTTAAACAATTTAAAGGCAATGCTACCAAATACTAATTGGGTGTATGTAAACTTCTGACCCACTGGGAATGGGATGAAAGAAATATAAGCTGAAATAATTCATTTTCTCTACTATTATTCTGACAATTCACATTTCTAAAATAAAGTGTGGATCCTAACTGACCTAAGACAGGGAAGTTTTCTAGGATTAAATGTCAGTAATTGTGAAAAACTGAGTTTAAATGTATTTGGCAAAGCTGTATGTAAACTTTGGAATGCAGATAAAGTATATTTTAGTGAGTGAAATATCTCTGCAGTCAGCTGTTCCTGTGTTTCTCTGAATAATCAGAGTACATCTCCATGGGGCTTCCACCAGTTCAGATTGGGTTAGCAGGGGAGCTGCTAATCACAGACACACCTGGCCTCTACCTCTCTCTATCGTCCATTCCTTCTCCAGCTTTCTTTTCTTTCTTCCCTCACACTCTACATTCCTCTTCCTTCTCTACTCTCAATCCCTTATTCACACTTGAGAGTGTGTGTGTGTGTGTGTGTGTGTGTGTGTGTGTGTGTGTGTGTGTGTGTGTGTGTGTGTGTGTGTGTGTGTGTGTGTGTGTGTGTGCGTGCGTGCGTGCGTGCGTGCGTGCGTGCGTGCGTGTGTGTGTGTGAGAGAGAGATGAGGTCCACAAAAAAGTTACTGGGGAGCGCCCAGTATTTGTCCTTTACACCTTCATATTGTTCACTAGGTAAGAAACACACTAGGATAACAAGATAATACAAATCATTCATACTACACATGTTCTCTGTGATAAAAAGGTCCAATGCAGCCCTTTCTAGCTGAGTATCAAATCATTTCAGAGTAGCAATTAAGTACCTTACATTGTTTTCAAATAAACACACACACACACACACACACACACACACACACACACACACACACACACACACACACACACACACACACACACACACACACACACACACACACACACACACACACACACACACACACACACACACACACACACACACACACACACACACATTCACACTCTAGGGCTGTTGCGGTGACCGCATTACCTCCACAACCTATCGGTCACGAGTCATGAAGGCAGTCAAATTCCACATGACCGTTTAGTCACAGTAATTCGTCTTCTCCAAGCTCTGATGCTGCTGCTGATCATTAGTAACTTCATTTTTGCTATCTTAATTTTACAACAGCAGTATAGCCTACCTGGCTGGCATGAAAATAAACCACGTGGGTGACAATATTAGGCTATCACTTGTGAATGATATATTATCACTTGTGAATGATATATTATCACTTGTGAATGATATATTATTACTTGTGAATGATATATTATTACTTGTGAATGATATATTATTACTTGTGAATGATATATTATTACTTGTGAATGATATATTATCAGTTGTGAATGATATACTATCACTTGTGAATGATATATTGTCACTTGTGAATGAGCGGTGACAGCGTAGCCTAGTGGTTAGAGCGTTGGACTAGTAACCGGAACGTTGCGAGTTCAAACCCCCGAGCTGACAAGGTACAAATCTGTCGTTCTGCTCCTGAACAGGCAGTTAACCCACTGTTCCCAGGCCGTCATTGAAAATAAGAATATGTTCTTAACTGACTTGCCTGATTAAATAAAGGTAAAATAAAAAATATATATATATATTATCACTTGTGATATAGTATCACTTGTGAATGATATATTATCTCTTGTGAATTATATATTATCACTTGTGAATGATATATTATCACTTGTGAATGATGCCCAGCATAAGAAACGTTTTTTGAATCATAGTCGCACACCTCGTGTAGCCTAGCCCATAGGCCAATTTGTTTCACAACTAAATTGGCCAAATAATTGAAGCACATTAATCCTCTTTACAAGGGGTGTAGAGCCTAACTGGCATATATAAGCACCGCGTGAGTTTGGGGGAGTTAATTTTCACCATATAAATGCACCTTCATAATAAAAGCATTAATTGCATTTGCAGTTACTTTTGTTAATTAATGGTGTTTTCCTCTAATGGAACATTCACGCTTATTGCCTACCTGTGTGCATTGCTGTGCTTATAATGTGAAGAAATAGCCTAATAGTTTATTAACATTTTAAGCTAAACATTCTGATCTGTTGTGTCAGCCACAAGGTTGTATTCATTTGTGATCTATTTCATCCCACAACTGCCCCGGACTATGTTTGGAATATTTATTTCTAGAAGATATAGTAGATTGACATAGGCTAGTGCTGTTTGTTAGGCCTACTCATCTTGTTGCTTGACGAAAAGTAAATGTGGACAGTTGTTCCAATATCTTCAATATGCACCTCAGAATTTGATAAGGACATGTACAGTTGCATCCTCGATGTGTCTGTCTTCACAAAGACTGGATCACTTGACAGAGAGCCATGTGAGTAAGAGTTGCTCCGGATTGGGCTGCACACTCAGGGAGAAGTGCACAACGCAGAACCCTGGGCCGCAAAATACCTGTTTTTTTTATGCTGCATTAAGGCCACAAAGAGGATGCAGCCGGGAAATTCGAAGCATTAACAAGTGCTTCGTTTATTGTGAATGAGAGACTATTGGAGTATGTGGAGGCTATGCAAGAAACAAAGCAGAGCTCATGCCTTTCAAGCACCTTTTTCAAATCATCATTAAGTCTCATCTTGCAATGTATAAACAATCGAAACATATAGTCTAACTAAAGTTACAGTAATGGCTCTAAATTAAGCATATATAGTGCCTTGCAAACGTATTCAACCCCCTTGGCGGTTTATCTATTTTGTTCATGAAGCCAGGAGATGCTAAATGTGTTTATGTTCATTAACGGTCAATTACCGTGAGACCGAAATTACGTGACCGCCACAGCCCTAGCACACACACAAAAACACACACACATACTCGCACGCACACACACACACAAATTTGAACGCACACACACACAAACACGCACACACACTCTGGAGAGCAGAGAGAGACAGGGATGTGGTGGCTGTGTTGACCGGGGCTAACTGGGGACTCTGTCAATCACATTCAAAGAGAGTGTGACAGAGAGATAGGAGAGGAAGGAGCATAGGAAGGAGTGGAGAAGTATGGAGAAAAATAAATAAAAAGATTCCTGCTGTTCTGCCATGCTGCCAACTAATGAGGATGAGTTAGGAGTCTCAAGATCCCCCAACCCTATAGGCCTCTTACCCTCTCTCTCTCCCCAAGGCCCTATACCCTAAACTACACACAATATCCCTCAATCTCCCTCTCCTTTTCTGTCCCCCTGTGTGCTGATGGATCCCTCCATCTTCCTCTCCTTTTCTGTCCCCCTGTGTACTGATGGGTGACTGACGGACAGGTGTGGGCAAGCAAAACTTAGGGGAGGAAAGAGAGAACATGAAGAGAGAAAGATGAAGAGAGAGAGAAAAATATTTAGAAAGAGAGACAGGGAAGGAAAGAAGGAGGACAAAGACAGATACACAGGGCTGGAGAGAGAGAGAAAATATCTGACCACTGTGAATGACATTATATTAAGGAATGCTTTGACTGCGTACAGACTCAGTGAGCATAGACTTGCTGTTGAGAAAGGCCGCCGAAGGCAGACCTGGCTCTCAAGAGAAAACAGGCACATTACCAAAAAATGAGGTGGAAACTGAACTGCAATTCCTAACGTCCTGCCAAATAGAGGACCGTATTAGAGACACATACTTACCTCAGATTACACAGACCCACAAATCCACATTTGATAAACTCCTATGTCTTTTGGGTGAAATACCAGTGTGCCATCACAGCAGCAAGATTTGTGATCTGTTGCCGCCAGAACCAGTGAACAACAAACATCATTGCAAATACAATATATTTATCATATTTACATTTAGAAATTTTCCCTTTAGTACTTAATGTGACTAGGGGGCACCGTAAACTGCACCGATAGTGGGCAATCAGTTCCCTGTGATTCCCCCATGTGCCGGCAGCCAAGGTCCTGAACTCCAGAACAAAGTCTTGTGCGCTCCTCGTCTCCTTCCGTAAATGGAACAGACGTTCACTCGCCTCTCGACCCTCAGGTGGATGGTCAAACACGGCCCGGAAGCGGCGGGTGAACTCTGGCTAGTAGTCCCTCGCAGAGTCTGGTCCATCCCAGACCGTGTTGACCCACTCCAGAGCTTTGCCTGACAGGCAGGAGACGAGGGCGTTCACGCTCTCACTTCCCGAAAGAGCCGGGTGAACGGTTCCCAGGTAAAGCTCCAGTTGGAGTAGGAACCCTTTGCACCCAGCAGCCGTCCCATCGTACTCCCTCGGGGGCACGAACTCAATACCGCTGGGGACAGCGCTGCGTTCCAATGTGTCCCTATTGAGCAGGGAATGGGCTATCAACCAGATTACTCTTTCTCCGTATTCCCGAAGGTGTCTACAGCATTGTGACGTACGCATTTATGTTGAAGAATACCCGTAAGCGGCTACATTGCGCAAGTGGTCACCTGATCCTCCCAGGGAGATTCTCGCGTCAAATACAGGCTCACCCAGAGCCCCCTGTTGGTCACAGGAGCCCCTTCCTGCACTAGGTGTGGTCGGAGAGAGCACACTGCCGACCGGTACTGTAGGGGCTTGTCTGGGAGTCAAGACGGCAGGCCGAGCACTGTTCGGACATCCCAGGTGAGTCAGCACCAGGCTCACCCAGAGCACATGTATGTGTTAATTTCTTTCCCTGAGTTATCAACCCATTCCCAGCATAAGGCGCTGGTAGATTCAGGCGCAGTGGGGAATGTTATGGACCGCGGTTTCGCACAGAGGTTAGGGGAATCTCTGGTTCAGATGGACAAACCGTTCCCCGTGCACTCCCTAGAAAGTCGACCATTAGGGTCAGGTGTGGTCAGGGAGACCACGGCTCCACTGGACATGGTTACGCAGGGGGCTCATAAGGAAAGAATTATTCTCTTCCTCATTGATTCTCCTGGGCTTCGGGTGGTGCTAAGGGTTTCCCTGGTTGGCCTTCCACAACCCCACTATTTCCTGGCAACAGAGGGCTCTAAAGGGGTGGTCAGAGGAGTGCTCAGGTAGGTGTGTGGGAGTTTCCATTGGTGCAACGATGGTGGAGAATCCAGACCAAATCTCCACCGTGCGCATTCCCCCCGAATATGCCGATTTGGCTATCGCCTTCTGTAAAAAGATTTTGACCCAATTACCACCAAAGCGACGACGGGATTGTGCGATAAACCTCCAGGTACGCTCCACTTCCCAGGAGTCACGTGTATCCCTTGTCACAGGAGGAGACGGTGGCTATGGAAACATATGTCTCTGAATCTCTGAGGCAGGTGTACATTCGGCCCTCCACGTCACCTGCCTCCTCGAGTTTCTTTTTTGTGAAGAAGAAGGAGGGAGGTCTACATCCGTGCATTGACTATAGAGGTCTAAATTCTATTATGGTGGGGTACAGTTACCCGCTACCTTTCATCGCAACGGCGATTGAGTCGTTTCACGGAGCACTCTTCTTCACAAAACTGGATCTCATGAGCGTGTAAAACTTGGTGTGTATCCGGGAGGGAGATGAGTGGAAGACAGCATTTAGTACCATATCCGGCCATTATGAGTACCTCTTCATGGCGTATGGGTTGAAGAATGCCGCAGCCATCTTCCAATCTTTTGTAGACGAGATTCTCAGGGACCTGCACGGGTGTGGTAGCTTATATCGATGACATTCTGACATATTCCTCCACACGTGCCGCGCATGTGTCTCTGGTGCGCAGAGTACTTGGGCGACTTTTGGAGCATGACCTTTATGTCAAGGCTGAGAAATGCGTGTTCTGCCAACAGGCCGTCTCCTTCCTGGGGTATCGCATTTCCGAATCAGGGTTGCTGATGGAGTGTGACCGCATTGCAGCCGTGCATAATTGGGGGACTCCCACCAGGCTAAAGAAGGTGCAGCAGTTTTTAGGGTTTACCAATTACTACCAGAGGTTTATCCTGGGTTTTGGGCAGATGGCTGCTCCCATTACCTCACTGCTGAAAGGGATACCGGTGAATCTGCGGTAGTCGGCCGAGGCGGACAGAGCGTTTAGTCACTTGAGGACGTGTTTGCTCATCCGGATCCCTCTTTGGCATTCATAGTGGAGGTGTACGCATCTGAGGCTGGGATTGGTGCTGTGCTCTCACAGCGCTCGGGCACGTCACTGAAGCTCCGCCCCTGCGCTTTCTTTTTGAGGAAACTCAGCCCAGCGGAGCGAAACTATGACGTGGGGGACCGGGAGTTGCTGGCTGTCGTAAAAGCTCTGAAGGTATGGAGACATTGTCTTGAGGAGGCTCAGCACCCTTTCCTCATCTGGACTGACCACCTTAATCTGGAGTACATCCGGCCGCGAGGAGACTGAACCCTCGCCAGGCAAGGTGGGCCATGTTTTTCACTCGATTGAGATTTACGATATCATATAGACCAGGTTCCCCGAACGCTAATACAGACGCACTGTCCCGTATGTATGATACAGAGGAGCGATCCCACCCCCATACTTCCGGCCTCCTGTCTGGTGGCACCGGTGGTGTGGGAGGTGTATACGGACATCGAGCGGGCATCTCGGTCAGAGATGACTCCACCTCAGTGTCCAGCTGGACGGAACACCTGCTTGGTGTTCGCGATAGGTTGATTTGGTGGGCTCACAAATTACCCTCTTCTGGCCATCCGGGTATCGATAGAATGGTGCAATAGCTTATGGGGAAGTACTGGTGTGCCACTTTAGCTAAGGACATGAGGGTTTATGTCTCTTTCTGTTCTGTGTGCACTCAGTGCAAGGTTCCTAGGCACCTGCCCAGAGAGACGGTACAACCCCTCCCCGTTCCGCAGCGGCCTTGATCACAACTGTCGGTGGACTTCCTGATTGATCTTCTACTGTCCGAGGGCAACACCATGACCCTGGTCGTTGTGGAACGGTTTTCTAAGTCCTGTCGTCTCCTCCCTTTGCCCGGTCTCCTTACGGCCCTACAGAATGCGGAGGCCAAGTTTACACACGTCCTCCGGCACTAAGGGGTGCCTGAGGACAGAGTTTCTGATCGGGGTCCCCAGTTCACGTCCCGGGACTGGAGGGCGTTCAATGAACCTCTGGGGGTCTCGGTCAGCCTGACCTCTGGTTTTCACCCCGAGAGTAATGGGCAGGTGGAGAGAGTAAACCAGGATGTTGCTGCGATCGTATTGCCAGGACTGGCCAGAGGAGTGGGTGAGGTACGTTCCATGGGCAGAGATGGCCCAGAACTCACTCCGCCACTCCTCAACTAACCTGTCACCCTTTCAGTGCATGATGGGGTATCAGCCAGTCCTGGTACCGTGGCATCCGAGCCAGACTGAGGCTCCTGTGGTGGAGAAATGGGTGAAGCACTCTAAGGAGACCTAGGAGGCTGTCCACGGGCACCTGAAATGGGCCGAAGGGTGGCAGAAAGCGAGCACTGACTGCCACCGCAGTGAGGCCCCGGTGGTCTCACCGGGGGACCGGGTCTGGCTCTCGACCCGAAACCTGCCCTGCCGGAAGCTGGGTCTGTGGTTTGTGGGGCCATTTAAAAGTCCTGAGGAGAGTAAACGAGGTGTGTTAGAGATTACAGCTCCCCCTTATTACCGTATTAACCCCTCGTTTCATGTGTCTCTCCTCCGGCCGGTGGTAGTTGGTCACGCTTCAAGAAGCTGAGCTGCGGGAGGTCACGCTGCCCCCCCTGGACATTGATGGGGCCCCGGCATACGCAGTGCGATCCATACTGGATTCCATGCGTCGGGTGAGGGGCCTCCAGTACCTCATGGATTGGGAGGGTTACGGTCCGGAGGAGAGATGCTGGGTGCTGGTGGAGCACGTCTTGGACCCATCTCTGCTGAGTGAGTTTCACCTTCTTCATCCGGATCGCCCTGTGCCTCATCCTCCGGGTCATTCTCGAGGCTTCGGTGCGCTGCTGGATCTGCGCGTCAGGGGGGGGTACGGTCACGACTTCCACCTAAGGTGCATCCTCTCCCGGTTCGGGCGGTGCCCTTTTATAATAAACAACTGTGCCACTGGGACATCCTTGCTCTCCTGCCCTGACTCCTGCACCTACCTCTTCTTAGGAGGCACCTAACAGCGAGAGAGAGAGAGAGAACAAAGAGAGAACAGAGAGAGAACAGAGAGAGAGAGAGCCAATGTACATATCACACTTACTGGCCTGAGGCCAAACCACACGAACAACAACATTGGACACTTTAAGGAACACAAAGCATTCACTATATGATCCTGGAATATCCAAGGCCTGAGGTCATCTGCATTTGGCCTAAAGAGCAGGAACGCGGACTTCACCAAAGAAATCGGTGATACAGACATTGTCATCCTGCAAGAAACCTGGTATAGAGGAGACGGACCCACTGGCTGCCCTCTAGGATACAGAAAGCTGGTTGTCCCATCCACCAAACTACCAGGTATGAAACAGGGAAGGGACTCAGGGGGTATGCTAATTTGGTATAGAGCAGACCAAACTCACTCCATTAAATTAATCCAACCAGGAACATTTTACATTTGGCTAGAAATTCAAAAGGAAATTATCTTAATTTTAACAGAGAAAAATGTCCTCATGTGTGCTACCTATATCCCCCCACTAGAATCCCCATACTTTAATGACGACAGCTTCTCCATCCTGGAGGGGGAAATCAATCATTTCCAGGCCCAGGGACATGTACTAGTCTGTGGCGACCTAAATGCCAGAACCGGTCAAGAACCTGACAGCCTCAGCACACAGGGGGACAAACACCTGCCTGCAGGTGACAGCAATCCCTCCCCCATATACGCCCCTAGGCACAACTATGACAACATAACCAACAAAAACGGGTCATAACTCCTGCAGCTCTGTCGCATGCTGGTTATTTACATAGTCAATGGTAGGCTTTGAGGGGACTCCTATGGTAGGTACACCTATAGCTCATCTCTGGGCAGTAGGACTGTAGACTATATCAAATCAAATCAAATCAAATCAAATTTTATTTGTCACATACACATGGTTAGCAGATGTTAATGCGAGTGTAGCGAAATGCTTGTGCTTCTAGTTCCGACAATGCAGTGATAACCAACAAGTAATCTAACTAACAATTCCAAAACTACTGTCTTATACACAGTGTAAGGGGATAAGGAATATGTACATTAGGATATATGAATGAGTGATGGTACAGAGCAGCATACAGTAGATGGTATCGAGTACAGTATATACATATGAGATGAGTGTGTAGACAAAGTAAACAAAGTGGCATAGTTAAAGTGGCTAGTGATACATGTATTACATAAGGATGCAGTCAATGATGTAGAGTACAGTATATACATATGCATATGAGATGAATAATGTAGGGTAAGTAACATTATATAAGGTAGCATTGTTTAAAGTGGCTAGTGATATATTTACATCATTTCCCATCAATTCCCATTATTAAAGTGGCTGGAGTTGGGTCAGTGTCAATGACAGTGTGTTGGCAGCAGCCACTCAATGTTAGTGGTGGCTGTTTAACAGTCTGATGACCTTGAGATAGAAGCTGTTTTTCAGTCTCTCGGTCCCAGCTTTGATGCACCTGTACTGACCTCGCCTTCTGGATGATAGCGGGGTGAACAGGCAGTGGTTCGGGTGGTTGATGTCCTTGATGATCTTTATGGCCTTCCTGTAACATCGGGTGGTGTACGTGTCCTGGAGGGCAGGTAGTTTGCCCCCGGTGATGCGTTGTGCAGTCCTCACTACCCTCTGGAGAACCTTACGGTTGAGGGCGGAGCAGTTGCCGTACCAGGCGGTGATACAGCCCGCCAGGATGCTCTCGATTGTGCATCTGTAGAAGTTTGTGAGTGCTTTTGGTGACAAGACTAATTTCTTCAGCCTCCTGAGGTTGAAGAGGCGCTGCTGCGCCTTCTTCACGACGCTGTCAGTGTGAGTGGACCAATTCAGTTTGTCTGTGATGTGTATGCCGAGGAACTTAAAACTAGCTACCCTCTCCACTACTGTTCCATCGATGTGGATAGGGGGGTGTTCCCTCTGCTGTTTCCTGAAGTCCACAATCATCTCCTTAGTTTTGTTGACGTTGAGTTTGAGGTTATTTTCCCGACACCACACTCTGAGGGCCCTCACCTCCTCCCTGTAGGCCGTCTCGTCGTTGTTGGTAATCAAGCCTACCACTGTTGTGTCGTCCGCAAACTTGATGATTGAGTTGGAGGCGTGCGTGGCCACGCAGTCGTGGGTGAACAGGGAGTACAGGAGAGGGCTCAGAACGCACCCTTGTGGGGCCCCCGTGTTGAGGATCAGCGGGGAGGAGATGTTGTTGCCTACCCTCACCATCTGGGGGCGGCCCGTCAGGAAGTCCAGTACCCAGTTGCACAGGGTGGGGTCGAGACCCGGGGTCGAGACCCAGGGTCTCGAGCTTGATGACGAGCTTGGAGGGTACTATGGTGTTGAATGCCGAGCTGTAGTCGATGAACAGCATTCTCACATAGGTATTCCTCTTGTCCAGGTGGGTTAGGGCAGTGTGCAGTATGGTTGAGATTGCATCGTCTGTGGACCTATTTGGGTGGTAAGCAAATTGGAGTGGGTCTAGGGTGTCAGGTAGGGTGGAGGTGATATGGTCCTTGACTAGTCTCTCAAAGCACTTCATGATGACGGAATTGAGTGCTACGGGGCGGTAGTCGTTTAGCTCAGTTACCTTAGCTTTCTTGGGAACAGGAACAATGGTGGCCCTCTTGAAGCATGTGGGAACAGCAGACTGGTATAGGGATTGATTGAATATGTCCGTAAACACACCGGCCAGCTGGTCTGCGCATGCTCTGAGGGCGCGGCTGGGGATGCCGTCTGGGCCTGCAGCCTTGCGAGGGTTAACACGTTTAAATGTCTTACTCACCTCGGCTGCAGTGAAGGAGAGACCGCATGTTTTCGTTGCAGGCCATGTCAGTGGCACTGTATTGTCCTCAAAGCGGGCAAAAAAGTTATTTAGTCTTCCTGGGAGCAAGACATCCTGGTCCGTGACTGGGCTGGGTTTCTTCTTGTAGTCCGTGATTGACTGTAGACCCTGCCACATGGCTCTTGTGTCTGAGCCATTGAATTGAGATTCCACTTTGTCTCTGTACTGACGCTTAGCTTGTTTAATAGCCTTGCGGAGGGAATAGCTGCATTGTTTATATTCGGACATGTTACCAGACACCTTGCCCTGATTAAAAGCAGTGGTTCGCGCTTTCAGTTTCACGTGAATGCTGCCATCAATCCACGGTTTCTGGTTTGGGAATGTTTTTATCGTTGCTATGGGAATGACATCTTCGACGCACGTTCTAATGAACTCGCACACCGAATCAGCGTATTCGTCAATATTTCCATCTGACGCAATACGAAACATGTCCCAGTCCACGTGATGGAAGCAGTCTTGGAATGTAGAGTCAGCTTGGTCTGACCAGCGTTGGACAGACCTCAGCGTGGGAGCCTCTTGTTTTAGCTTCTGCCTGTAGGCAGGGATCAGCAAAATGGAGTCGTGGTCAGCTTTCCCGAAAGGGGGACGGGGCAGGGCCTTATATGCATCGCGGAAGTTAGAGTAACAATGATCCAAGGTTTTACCACCCCTGGTTGCGCAATCGATATGCTGATAAAATTTAGGGAGTCTTGTTTTCAGATTAGCTTTGTTAAAATCCCCAGCTACAATGAATGCAGCCTCCGGATAAATGGTTTCCAGTTTGCAAAGAGTTAAATAAAGTTCGTTCAGAGCCATCGATGTGTCTGCTTGGGGGGGGGGGATATATACGGCTGTGATTATAATCGAAGAGAATTCTCTTGGAAGATAATGCGGTCTACATTTGATTGTGAGGAATTCTAAATCAGGTGAACAGAAGGATTTGAGTTCCTGTATGTTTCCTTCATCACACCATGTCCCGTTAGTCATGAGGCATACGGCCCCGCCACTCTTCTTACCAGAGAGATGTATGTTTCTGTCGGCGCGATGCGTGGAGAAACCCGTTGGCTGCACCGCCCTGGATAGCGTCTTCCCAGTAAGCCATGTTTCCGTGAAGCAGAGAACGTTGCATTACATTTACATTTACATTTAAGTCATTTAGCAGACGCTCTTATCCAGAGCGACTTACAAATTGGTGCATTCACCTTATGACATCCAGTGGGACAGTCACTTAACAATAGTGCATCTAAAACTTAGGGGGGGTGGGGTGAGAGGGATTACTTAACCTATCCTAGGTATTCCTTAAAGAGGTGGGGTTTCAGGTGTCTCCGGAAGGTGGTGATTGACTCCGCTGTCCTGGCGTCGTGAGGGAGTTTGTTCCACCATTGGGGGGCCAGGGCAGCGAACAGTTTTGACTGGGCTGAGCGGGAGCTGTACTTCCTCAGTGGTAGGGAGGCGAGCAGGCCAGAGGTGGATGAACGCAGTGCCCTTGTTTGGGTGTAGGGCCTGATCAGAGCCTGGAGGTACTGAGGTGCCGTTCCCCTCACAGCTCCGTAGGCAAGCACCATGGTCTTGTAGCGGATGCGAGCTTCAACTGGAAGCCAGTGGAGAGAACGGAGGAGCGGGGTGACGTGAGAGAACTTGGGAAGGTTGAACACCAGACGGGCTGCGGCGTTCTGGATGAGTTGAAGGGGTTTAATGGCACAGGCAGGGAGCCCAGCCAACAGCGAGTTGCAGTAATCCAGACGGGAGATGACAAGTGCCTGGATTAGGACCTGCGCCGCTTCCTGTGTGAGGCAGGGTCGTACTCTGCGGATGTTGTAGAGCATGAACCTACAGGAACGGGCCACCGCCTTGATGTTAGTTGAGAACGACAGGGTGTTGTCCAGGATCACACCAAGGTTCTTGGCGCTCTGGGAGGAGGACACAGTGGAGTTGTCAACCGTGATGGCGAGATCATGGAACGGGCAGTCCTTCCCGGGAGGAAGAGCAGCTCCGTCTTGCCGAGGTTCAGCTTGAGGTGGTGATCCGTCATCCACACTGATATGTCTGCCAGACATGCAGAGATGCGATTCGCCACCTGGTCATCAGAAGGGGGAAAGGAGAAGATTAATTGTGTGTCGTCTGCATAGCAATGATAAGAGAGACCATGTGAGGTTATGACAGAGCCAAGTGACTTGGTGTATAGCGAGAATAGGAGAGGGCCAAGAACAGAGCCCTGGGGGACACCAGTGGTGAGAGCGCGTGGTGAGGAGACAGATTCTCGCCACGCCACCTGGTAGGAGCGACCTGTCAGGTAGGACGCAATCCAAGCGTGGGCCGCGCCGGAGATGCCCAACTCGGAGAGGGTGGAGAGGAGGATCTGATGGTTCACAGTATCGAAGGCAGCCGATAGATCTAGAAGGATGAGAGCAGAGGAGAGAGAGTTAGCTTTAGCAGTGCGGAGCGCCTCCGTGATACAGAGGAGAGCAGTCTCAGTTGAATGACTAGTCTTGAAACCTGACTGATTTGGATCAAGAAGGTCATTCAGAGAGAGATAGCGGGAGAGCTGGCCAAGGACGGCACGTTCAAGAGTAGTCTCTGATGTCCCTCTGGAATGCCACCCTTGCTCGGATTTCGTCAACCTTGTTGTCGAGAGACTGGGCATTGGCAAGAAGAATGCTGGGAAGTGGTGCGCAATGTGCCCTTTTTCGGAGTCTGACCAGAACACCGCCTCGTTTCCCTCTTTTTCGGAGTCGTTTCCTTGGGTCGCTGCATGCGATCCATTCCGTTGTCCTGTTTGTAAGGCAGAACACAGGATCCTCGTCGCAGAAAACATATTCTTGGTCGTACTGATGGTGAGTTGACGCTGATCTTATATTCAGTAGTTCTTCTCGACTGTATGTAATGAAACCTAAGATGACCTGGGGTACTAATGTAAGAAATAACACGTAAAAAAACAAAAAACTGCATAGTTTCCTAGGAACGCAAAGCGAGGCGGCCATCTCAGTCGGCGCCGGAACCCAGAGTCTCTCAGAGTGTTCACAGTCAGCCCACTGACACCCCTATCAGACCACAGCAAAATCACAGTCTACTTGAACAGACCAATACTCAATCACGAGGCATCAAAGCAAAAGGAACTGGGTAACATTAAGAAATGCTATTGATGGAAGGAATGCAGTTTGGAAACCTACAAAAAAACAATTAGGCAACAACAAATTCAATCCGTTTTAGACAATTTCCTGGGTAAAACGTTCCACTGTAATAGTGAAGGTGTAAACTTGGCATTAGAAAATCTTAACAGTATATTTGACCTCTCAGCCTCCCTATCAAATCTAAAAATCTCAAATAGAAAACCGAAGAAAATGAACAACAATTACAAATGGTTTGATGAGGAATGCAAAAATCCAAGAAAGAAATTGAGAAACCTGTCCAACCAAAAACATAGAGACCCGGAAAACTTGAGTCTACGCATTCACTATGGTGAATCACTAAAACAATACAAAAATACACTACGGAAAAAATGGAACAGCACATCAGAAATCAGCTCAATGTAATTGAAGAATCCATAGACTCTAACCCCTTCTGTGAATATTGGAAAACACGAAACAAACAACAACACAATGAATTATCTATCCAAAATAGAGATGTATGGTGTCAGGATTTGGCCAGGGTTGTTCCGGTTTTTGGTCACTAGATGCCCCCATTGTGCCTTTTGACCTTTTCTTTTCCCTTGATCCCCTTTATTATTTGCACCTGTGCCTCGTTTCCCCTGATTGTATTTAAACCCTTTGTTTTACTCAGTTCTTTGCTCTGTGTTTGTATGTTAGCACCCAGCCCTAGTACTCTGTGAACTCTTGTTGATCCCGGTGGACACTCTTGTTGATCCCGGTGGACACTCTTGTGAAGTTCTTGTTTGTTTTTTTTGAGTATCTTTTGAGGCTTTTTTGTGCTATACCTTCCACCTTGTGGATTTACCTTTTTGTCTTGGAGGATTACCTTTGTTCTTGTGGAATTCCTTTTGAGGTTGTGGAGTTACATGTTTTCCTGAAGAACTTCATTTTTTACTTCATTAAATACACCGTCTCAAAGTACTGCTGTGTCTGCCTCATCTTCTGGGTTCTGCTGACTATTCGTGGCTCAGTTGGTTTAGTGACTGTTTCTCACTCCGGAGACCCGGGTTCGTAACCGGGTCCTGACATATGGATAAACCACTTCTTCAATCTTTTTGGCTCTATAACAAAGATTAAAGAGCAAAAACAAATACAAGATCAAATACAAATACAAATCTTAGAATCAACTATTAAAGACTACCAGAACCCACTGGATTCTCCAATTACATTGAATGAGCTACAGGAAAAAACAAAACCCTCCAACCCAAAAAGGCATGTGGTGTTGATGGTATCCTTAATGAAATGATCAAATATACAGACAACACATTCCAATTGGCTGTACTAACACTCTTCAACATCATCCCTAGCTCTGGCATCTTCCCCAATATTTGGAACCAAGGACTGATCACCTCAATCCACAAAATGGAGACGAATTTGACCCCAATAACTACTGTGGGATATGCATCAACAGCAACCTTGGGAAAATCCTCTGCATTATCATTAACATTTACATTACATTTACATTTAAGTCATTTAGCAGACGCTCTTATCCAGAGCGACTTACAAATTGGTGCATTCACCTTATGACATCCAGTGGAACAGTCACTTTACATTAACAGCAGATTCGTACATTTCCTCAATGAAAACAATGTACTGAGCAAATGTCAAATTGGCTTTTTACCAAATTACTGTACAACAGACCATGTATTGACCCTGCAAACCCTAATTGACAACCAAACAAACCAAAACAAAGGCAAAGTCTTCTCATGCTTTGTTAATAAAAAAAAGCCTTGGACTCAATTTGGCATGAGGGTCTGCTATACAAATTGATGGAAAGTGGTGTTGGGGGTAAAACATACGACATTATAAAATCCATGTACAAATGGATTTTATACTTATTTTCCACCATAATTTGCAAATAAATTCATTAAAGATCCTACAATGTGATTTTCTGGATTTCTTTTCCTCATTTTGTCTGTCATAGTTGAAGTGTACCTATGATGAAAATTACAGGCCTCTCTCATCTTTTTAAGTGGGAGAACTTGCACAATTGGTGGCTGACAATACTTTTTGCCCCACTGGAACTGGTAGATTTGGATAGAAAATACTCTAATGTTTCCAAAACTGTTAAAATATTGTCTGTGAGTATAACAGAACTGAATTAGCAGGCGAAAACCTGAGAAAAATCCATTCAGCAAAGTAGTTTTTTTTCTATTCAATGCCATTACAGTATCCATTGACTTAGGACTCCATTTGCAGTTCCTATGCCTTCCACTAGATGTCAACAGTCTTTAGAAATCGATTCAGGCTTGTATTCTTATAAATGAGGGAGTAAGACCAGTCTGAACGAGTGGACCCTAACGTGGCACAGAGTTTTTTCAGGCGCATGTGCATTTCTTGTTTATCTTTTATATTGACGACGTTATTGTCCGGTTGAAATATTATAGATCATTTAGGCAAAAAAACAACCTGAGGATTGAATATAAACATTGTTTGACATGTTTCTATTAACTTTACGGTTACAATTTGTCTGATTGTTTTGACTGAGTTTGAGCCTGTGGATTACTGAAAAACACGCGCTAACAAAACGGAGGTTTTTGGATACAAAGAGACTTCATCGAACAAAAGGAACATTTATTGTCTTCTGATTGCCACCATATGAAGATCATCAAAGGTAAGGGATTCATTTTATCTCTATTTCTGAGTTTTGTAACACTTCTGCTTGGCTGGTTACTGTTTGTAATAATTTTTCAACTGGGCTATGTTCTGGGCTAGGTATGTTCTGGGCAAGGTATGCTTTTGCCGAAAAGCATTTTATAAATATGACACTGTGGTTGGTTTAACAAGAAGTTAACCTTTAAACATATGTAAAATATGTTTTGTTTTCTGAATTTTTATAATGAGCATTTCTGTAATTTAATTTGGCGCTCTGCAACCTCACTGGATGTTGGCCAGATGGGAAGCTAGTGTCCCACATACCCTAGAGAGGTTAATACCATAGAAATTCTGTGGAGGGAGCTGAATGTTTGAGTGGCCAAACGTCAGCCTCGAAACCTTAATGACTTGGAGAAGATCTGCAAAGAGGAGTGGGACAAAATCCCTCCTGAGATGTGTGCAAAGCTGGTGGCCAACTACAAGACATGTCTGACCTCTGTGATTGCCAACAAGGGTTTTGCAACCAAGTACTAAGTCATGTTTTGCAGAGGGGTCAAATTCTTATTTCCCTCATTAAAATGCAAATCAATAAATAACATTTTTGACGTGCGTTTTTCTGGATTTTTTTGTTATTCTGTCTCTCACTGTTCAAATAAACCTACCATTAAAATTATAGACTGATCATTTCTTTGTCAGTGGGCAAACGCACAAAATCAGCAGGGGATCAAATACTTCTTTCCCTCACTGTATATATATATTTATATATAGTGAAACTCATGTACAATTCAGATCTTCAAGGATGGAAGGCAGAACACTTTATCCACTGACTTTATATTGATTATGTCACTTCATTTCACAAGATCAAAGATTTGACACAAGTTTTATACGCCTACTGTAAAAGTTGCATCATACTGCAGCACACACTGTGGGCTGCCGCAGAAATCTATGGCACGTTATTTAATTGTCAGCCATTGTTACCATTAATGCTTGTTAGTGCTAGGTTGACCACCACAGGGTATCTTTGAGAATCATTTGATAGCCTTCAATATTGGCTGTACTGGAGAATTGAAAACTTTTTGTAAGAACATAGTATATAGGATTGATTTTAAGAAATGTAGCTTAATTCATTTGATTAATATTAAAATCTCTTGATGATAGGGGGCAGTATTTTGATGTTTGGATGAAAAACGTGCCCGAAGTAAACTGTCTATTTCTCAGGCCCAGAAGCTAGAATATGCATATTATTGGCAGAAAACACTCTAAAGTTTCCAAAACTGTCAGAATATTGTCTGTGAGTATAACAGAACTGATATTGCAGACGAAAGCCTGAGGAAAATCCTCCAGAAATTGCTGTCTTTCTGAAACCTCCCTTTTCTATTGCAAGCCTATCCTCCATTTAAATGGATATCAACCAGATTCCTTTCCCTATGGCTTCCACAAGGTGTGAACAGTCTTTAGGCATAGTTTAAGCCTTTTATTCTGAAAAATGATGATCACATCGCGTCAGTGGATAGCTAGATTTCCTCAGATTGCCACTGGAGCTTTCCTTTTCTTTCTCTCTTCTATTGAAAAGGCTACCGTCCGGTCGAAGTATTATCGATTATTTATTGTAAAAATAACCTGAGGATTGATTATAAAAACGTTTGACTTGTTTCTAAGAACTTTGCGGAACCTATTTGGAATTTTCGTGTGCCCGTCTTGACAGCACAAGCCTGTGGATTACTAATGCGCGCCAACCAAATGGATGTTTTTGGATATAAAGAGAATGTTTATCGAACAAAACAAACATTTATTGTGTAACTGTGAGTGCAAACATGCAAACATCATCAAAGGTAAGTGATTAATTTTATTGCTTTTCTGACTTTGGTGACCAATCTACTTTGCTGCTAGCTGTTTGTAATGTTTTGTCTGCTGAGAGCTGTCCTCACATAATCGTATGGTTTGCTTTCACCGTAAAGCCTTTTTGAAATCTGACATGCCAGGTGAATTAACAACAAGCTAACCTGTGTTTGGTGTATTGCACTTGTGATTTCATGAAAATTAAATATTTTTAGTAATTTAATTTGAATTTGACGCTCTGCAATTCAGCGGATGTTGATGAAAATTATCCTGCTAAAGGGATCGGTGCGCCAAGAGGTATTAAAGTGTTTCTCTTCCAAGAAAAATGAAACCCACAGGGTTTCCGTTATGAATATATGGCGCTGTACAATGTGCCAGTCGGGACTAGGCTACAGTACTAAGAATATAACATTTTCACACCCTAATTGTAGTCTAACCAATACCCAAACGGAGATTCAGTGAAAATAAAAATATTATTGATTTATCGAGACCAGTCCCTACGCTTGTCTCAGAGCAGCACAAAAATGGTGGTGAAATAGTTGACCACAGCGTGTAGACTATTGCTTCAAATCCTATTGCTTCCAACTTCAATATGCTCTTTAAATAAATAAGACCTACATCACTTTTAATAGCACATTACTCAACAATAGTGAGACTCATGTCGCCTGTTGTAGGCCTACAGTATATCAAAAAAATATTTAAAGAAAAATATTTAGAGGAGGATTCTAAATTAATATCTATGGGGAATTTTTATTTTTGGCAAATCTGATCACTGAGAATATCTAAGGGGCTTTTATATAATTCTAAATTAATTAATAATAATAAAGTGTTTTTTTTTTTTTTAAATAACATTATTTTGCAGATGATTTTGAATAATCTAAAGAGAGCAAGTTTGTTGGGGCATCTGATAAAAAATATTGTTTGCAGAATACAAGGTGAGCGCTACCATCAGTCCTGTGTCATGCCAACAGTAAAGCATCCTGAGACCATTCATGTGTGGGGTTGCATCTCAGCCAAGGGAGTGGGCTCACTCACAATTTTGCCTAAGAACACATCCATGAATAAAGAATGGTAGCAACACATCCTCCGAGAGCAACTTCTCCCAACCATCCAGGAACAGTTTGGTGACAAACAATGCCTTTTCCAGCATGATGGAACACCTTGCCATAAGGCAAAAGTGATAACTAAATGGCTCGGGGAACAAAACATCGATATTTTGGGTCCCTAGCCAGGAAACTCCCCAGACCTTAATCCCATTGAGAACTTGTGGTCAATCCTCAAGAGACGGGTGGACAAACAAAAACCCACAAATTCTGACAAACTCCAAGCATTAATTTGCAAGAATGGGCTGCCATCAGTCAGGATGTGGCCCAGAAGTAAATTGACAGCATGCCAGGGCGGATTGCAGAGGTTTTGAAAAAGAATGGTCAACACTGCAAATATTGACTGTTTGCATCAACTTCATGTAATTGTCAATAAAAGCCTTTGACACTT
Organism: Oncorhynchus gorbuscha; assembly: GCF_021184085.1. Lineage (NCBI taxonomy): Eukaryota > Metazoa > Chordata > Actinopteri > Salmoniformes > Salmonidae > Oncorhynchus > Oncorhynchus gorbuscha. Next base: position 85,333,904 of record NC_060185.1, read on the forward strand.
ATGAAATGTTGTAATTATCCTTCATTATTCCATAGTAACATCTGACAAAAAATATCTAAAGACACTGTAGCAGCAAACTTTGTGGAAATTAATATCTGTGTCATTCTCAAAACTTTTGGCCATGACTGTAGGTGCTGAGGCTATATGACCGTGCCATCAACTTGATTATTCATCAGACATCACTTGCTAATATTCAGTCAACACATATATCTTAATATATAATTGAACATTTTAGTTTATTTTGGAATAAAAACCTTAGCATAACAACAGTTTTAGTAAGTTTTACTGATGAGTAGAAACAATAAAGTAAGTGTATTTTTCAGGGTGTGTGCGTGCAGGACAGAGTATAGGGGCACAGGGTGATACCCAGATGCAGACACGGGAGGCAGATGGTTCGAGTCTCTGATATGTATTATAATCAAAGGGGTAGGAAAGAGAATGGTCGTGGACAGGCAAAAGATCATAACAAGGTCAGAGTCCAGGAGGTACAGAGTGGCAGGCAGGCTCGAGGTCAGGTCAGGCAGGTGGGTTCAGAGTCAAGGCAGGCAAGGGTCAAAACCAAGAGGACTAGCAAAAACAGAGAAAAGGAAAAAGCAGCAGCACGGAATAACACGCTGGTTGACTTGACAGACAAGACGAACTGGTAACGGACAAACAGGGAAGACAGGAATAAGTACCCATGGACTACTGAGGAAAACAGGTGACACTTGGAGGTGGGTGGAGACAATCACCTTCTTCATCCTCACCATTCAGTTAATTGAAATTCAATTCTGAAGTCGTGCACAATTATCAGTTTCTATTTGGTTTATGTCACACATTCATTGTGGATTAGGGACATGTTAGCACCTTGGGACCCAAAAGCATAATCAGTGCTCTAACTCCCCCTTGCTGTCACGCCTTGGTCATTGTATTTTGTGTTTTGTTATATGTTTGGGTAGGCCAGGGTGTGACATGGGTTTATATGTTGTGTTTCGTATTGGGGTTTGTATTATTTGGGATCGCGGCTGATTAGGGGTGTTGTTAGGCTTGGCTGCCTGAGGCGATTCTCAATTAGAGTCAGGTGCTTATCGTTGTCTCTGATTGGGAACCGTATTTAGGCAGCCTGAGTTTCGCTTTGTATTTCGTGGGTGATTGTACCTGTCTCTGTGTTGTAGTCACCAGATAGGCTGTAATTAGTTTCACGTTCCGTTCTGTTGTTTTTGTATTTAGTTTCAGTTATTTCATGTACCGCGTTTTCATTTCATTAAAGTCATGAGTAACCAACACGCTGCATTTCGGTCCGACTCTCTTTCTTCAACAGACGAATGTCGTTACACTTGTGCTGGTCTGGAGCAATGAAACAGTGATGCAGGGTACCATACTAAACCACGAATTAGCTCTAAATCCCGCGGCATAATCTCAAATCTTTTAGTTGAGAAACCACTGTACAGTATTAATTTAGTCACTTATATGACTATACGGTGAAAGACGTTTTAAATCATGTATTGATTCACATTCTACAGCAATTGAACGTAAAGAGAGAACAATCTATTCATAACAGCTGCAGAAGATGGAAATACACTGCTTCTCAGAATTCCTCTGTGATCTGAACATGTGTTGTCTATTTAAAATATGAAGACATGGATTCCATTTGGGCCAGTGTTGTCTATTTAAAATATGAAGACATGGATTCCATTTGGGCCAGTATTGTCTATTTAAAATATGAAGACATGGATTCCATTTGGGCCAGTATTGTCTATTTAAAATATGAAGACATGGATTCCATTTGGGCCAGTGTTGTCTATTTAAAATATGAAGACATGGATTCCATTTGGGCCAGTGTTGTCTATTTAAAATATGAAGACATGGATTCCATTTGGGCCAGTGTTGTCTATTTAAAATATGAAGACATGGATTCCATTTGGGCCAGTATTGTCTATTTAAAATATGAAGACATGGATTCCATTTGGGCCAGTGTTGTCTATTTAAAATATGAAGACATGGATTCCATTTGGGCCAGTGTTGTCTATTTAAAATATGAAGACATGGATTCCATTTGGGCCAGTGTTGTCTATTTAAAATATGAAGACATGGATTCCATTTGGGCCAGTGTTGTCTATTTAAAATATGAAGACATGGATTCCATTTGGGCCAGTATTGTCTATTTAAAATATGAAGACATGGATTCCATTTGGGCCAGTGTTGTCTATTTAAAATATGAAGACATGGATTCCATTTGGGCCAGTGTTGTCTATTTAAAATATGAAGACATGGATTCCATTTGGGCCAGTGTTGTCTATTTAAAATATGAAGACATGGATTCCATTTGGGCCAGTGTTGTCTATTTAAAATATGAAGACATGGATTCCATTTGGGCCAGTATTGTCTATTTAAAATATGAAGACATGGATTCCATTTGGGCCAGTATTGTCTATTTAAAATATGAAGACATGGATTCCATTTGGCCAGTGTTGTCTATTTAAAATATGAAGACATGGATTCCATTTGGGCCAGTGTTGTCTATTTAAAATATGAAGACATGGATTCCATTTGGGCCAGTATTGTCTATTTAAAATATGAAGACATGGATTCCATTTGGCCAGTGTTGTCTATTTAAAATATGAAGACATGTTCCATTTGTTGTCTATTTAAAATATGAAGACATGGATTCCATTTGGGCCAGTGTTGTCTATTTAAAATATGAAGACATGGATTCCATTTGGGCCAGTGTTGTCTATTTAAAATATGAAGACATGGATTCCATTTGGGCCAGTGTTGTCTATTTAAAATATGAAGACATGGATTTTTGGGCCAAAAAATATGAAGACATGGATTCCATTTGGCCAGTGTTGTCTATTTAAAATATGAAGACATGGATTCCATTTGGGCCAGTGTTGTCTATTTAAAATATGAAGACATGGATTCCATTTGGGCCAGTGTTGTCTATTTAAAATATGAAGACATGGATTCCATTTGGGCCAGTATTGTCTATTTAAAATATGAAGACATGGATTCCATTTGGCCAGTGTTGTCTATTTAAAATATGAAGACATGGATTCCATTTGGCCAGTGTTGTCTATTTAAAATATGAAGACATGGATTCCATTTGGGCCAGTGTTGTCTATTTAAAATATGAAGACATGGATTCCATTTGGCCAGTGTTGTCTATTTAAAATATGAAGACATGGATTCCATTTGGGCCAGTGTTGTCTATTTAAAATATGAAGACATGGATTCCATTTGGCCAGTGTTGTCTATTTAAAATATGAAGACATGGATTCCATTTGGGCCAGTATTGTCTATTTAAAATATGAAGACATGGATTCCATTTGGCCAGTGTTGTCTATTTAAAATATGAAGACATGGATTCCATTTGGGCCAGTGTTGTCTATTTAAAATATGAAGACATGGATTCCATTTGGGCCAGTGTTGTCTATTTAAAATATGAAGACATGGATTCCATTTGGGCCAGTGTTGTCTATTTAAAATATGAAGACATGGATTCCATTTGGCCAGTGTTGTCTATTTAAAATATGAAGACATGGATTCCATTTGGCCAGTGTTGTCTATTTAAAATATGAAGACATGGATTCCATTTGGGCCAGTGTTGTCTATTTAAAATATGAAGACATGGATTCCATTTGGGCCAGTGTTGTCTATTTAAAATATGAAGACATGGATTCCATTTGGGCCAGTGTTGTCTATTTAAAATATGAAGACATGGATTCCATTTGGCCAGTGTTGTCTATTTAAAATATGAAGACATGGATTCCATTTGGGCCAGTGTTGTCTATTTAAAATATGAAGACATGGATTCCATTTGGGCCAGTGTTGTCTATTTAAAATATGAAGACATGGATTCCATTTGGGCCAGTGTTGTCTATTTAAAATATGAAGACATGGATTCCATTTGGGCCAGTGTTGTCTATTTAAAATATGAAGACATGGATTCCATTTGGGCAGTGTTGTCTATTTATTATGTGAAGACATGGGTCCCAGCCATCCAGAGTTTTCTACTAGATAGAACTAAAGGGAGTGTGATCCAGGGGCTGAGATGCTTAGTGTGTGGAGAGAGTGGTTGTTAATGTTGATTCAATGAGCTGTAAGAGGGACGTGGTTTAGGCTGATTTGTACAGTGCAAAGGCAGACAGGCAGATTTACATAATGAGATAGGATTAGGCTTAGCTGTGTAATGAGATAGGGTTATTTGTGTAATGATTTAGGGCTAGGGTTAGCTGTGCAATGGCTTAAGGTTAGGGTTAGCTTGAGCTAGTGTTGCGCTTGTGTTAGCTGTGTAATGAGTTAGCGTTAGCTGTGTCATGAGTTAGGGTTAGCTGTGTAATGAGTTAGTATTAGCTGTGTAATATGTATGGTTAGCTGTGTAATGAGTTAGGGTTAACTGTGTAATGAGTTAGGGTTAGCTGTGTAATGAGTTAATGTCAGCTGTGTAATGTGTTTGTGTTAGATGTGTAATGAGTTAGGGTTAGCTGTGTAATGAGTTAATGTCAGCTGTGTAATGTGTTTGTGTTAGATGTGTAATGAGTTAGGGTTAGCTGTGTAATGAGTTAGGGTGAGCTGTGTAATGAGCTAGTGTTAGCTGTGTAATGAGTTAGTATTAGATTTAGCTGTGTAATGAGTTAGTGTTAGCTGTGTAGTGAGTTAGGGTTAGCTGCGTAATGAGTTAGGGTTAGCTGTGTAATGAGTTAGTATTAGGTTTAGCTGTGTAATGAGTTAGTGTTAGCTGTGTAGTGAGTTAGGGTTAGCTGCGTAATGAGTTAGGGTTAGCTGTGTAATGACTTAGTGTCAGCTGTGTAATGCGCTAGTGTTAGCTGTGTAATGAGTTAGTGTTAGCTGTGTAATGAGTTAATGTTAGCTGGGTAATGAGTTAGGGTTCGCTGGGTAATGAGTTAGGGTTAGCTGTGTAATGAGTTAGTGTTAGCTGGGGAATGAGTTAACGATAATTGTGTAATGAGTTAGGGTTAGCTGTGTAATGAGTTACTATTAGCTGTGTAATGAGTTAGGGATAACTGTGTAAAGAGTTAGTGTTAGCTGTGTAATGTGTTTGTGTTAGCTGTGTAATGAGTTAGGGTGAGCTGTGTAATGAGTTAGTTTTTGCTGTGTAATGAGTTAATATTAGCTGTGTAATGTGTAGGGTTAGCTGTGTAATGAGTAAGTATTAGCTCTGTAATGAGTTAATATTAGCTGTGTAATGTGTATGGTTAGCTCTGTAATGACTTAGGGTTAGCTGTGTAATGAGGTAGGGTTAGCTATGTAATGAGTTAGGGTGAGCTGTGTAATGAGCTAGTGTTAGCTGTGTAATGTGTTTGTGTTAGGTTTAGCTGTGTAATGAGTTAGTGTTAGCTGTGTAGTGAGTTAGGGTTTGCTGCGTAATGAGTTAGGGTTAGCTGTGTTATGAGTTAGTGTTAGCTGTGTAATGAGTTAGTGCTAGGTTTCGCTGTGTAATGAGTTAGTGTTAGATGTGTAATGAGTTAGGGTTAGCTGCGTAATGAGTTAGTATTAGCTGGGTAATGAGTTAGGGTTCGATGGCTAATGAGTTAGGGTTAGCTGTGTAATGAGCTAGTGTTAGCTGTGTAATGAGTTAGTGTTAGGGTTAGCTGTGTAATGAGTTAGTGTTAGCTGTGTAATGAGTTAGCGATAACTGTGTAATGAGTTAGGGTTAGCTGCGTAATGAGTTAGGGTTAGCTGTGTAATGAGTTAGGGTTAGCTGGGTAATGAGTTAGGGTTAGCTGTGTAATGTGCTAGTGTTAGCTGTGTAATGAGTTAGGGTTAGCTGTGTAATGAGTTCATTTAGCTGTGTAATGTGTTTGTGTTAGGTTTAGCTGTGTAATGAGTTAGTGTTAGCTGTGTAGTGAGTTACGGTTAGCTGTGTAATGAGTTTATTTAGCTGTGCAATGTGTTTGTGTTAGGTTTAGCTGTGTAATGAGTTAGTGTTAGATGTGTAATGAGTTAGGGTTAGCTGCGTAATGAGTTAGTATTAGCTGGGTAATGAGTTGGGGTTAGCTGCGTAATGAGTTAGTATTAGCTGGGTAATGAGTTAGGGTTAGCTGTGTAATGAGCTAGTGTTAGCTGTTTAATGAGTTAGTGTTAGCTGGGGAATGAGTTAACGATAACCGTGTAATGAGGTAGGGTTAGCTGTGTAATGAGTTACTGTTAGCTGTATAATGAGTTAGGGTTAGCTGTGTAATGAGTTAATGTTAGCTGTGTAATGTGTTTGTGTTAGCTGTGTAATGAGTTAGGGTTAGCTGTGTAATGAGTTAGGGTTAGCTGCGTAATGAGTTAGGGTTAGCTGTGTAATGAGTTAGTGTTAGCTGGGGAATGAGTTAACGATAACTGTGTAATGAGGTAGGGTTAGCTGTGTAATAAGTTACTGTTAGCTGTGTAATGAGTTAGGGTTAGCTGTGTAATGAGTTAATTTAGCTGTGTAATGTATTTGTGTTAGGTTTAGCTGTGTAATGAGTTAGGGTTTGCTGCGTAATGAGTTAGGGTTAGCTGTGTAATGAGTTAGTGTTAGGTTTCGCTGTGTAATGAGTTAGGGTTAGCTGCGTAATGAGTTAGTGTTAGCTGGGGAATGAGTTAACGATAACTGTGTAATGAGGTAGGGTTAGCTGTGTAATGAGTTACTGTTAGCTGTGTAATGAGTTAGGGTTAGCTGTGTAATGAGTTAATGTTAGCTGTGTAATGTGTTTGTGTTAGCTGTGTAATGAGTTAGGGTTAGCTGTGTAATGAGTTAGGGTTAGCTGCGTAATGAGTTAGGTTTAGCTACGTAATGAGTTAGGGTTAGCTGGGTAATGAGTTAGGGTTAGCTGTGTAATGAGCTAGTGTTAGCTGTGTAATGAGTTAGTGTTAGCTGGGGAATTAGTTAGGGTTAGCTGTGTAATGAGTTAGGGATAACTGTGTAAAGAGTTAGGGTTAGCTGTGTAATGAGTTAGTGTTAGCTGTGTAATGAGTTAGGGTTAGCTGTGTAATGAGTTAGGGTTAGCTGTGTAATGAGTTAATGTTAGCTGTTTAATGAGTTAATGTTAGCTGTTTAATGAGTTAGGTTTAGCTGTGTAATGAGTTAGGGTTAGCTGTGTAATGAGTTAGGGTTAGCTGTGTAATGAGTTAGGGATAACTGTGTAATGAGTTAGGGTTAGCTGTGTAATGAGTTAGGGTTAGCTGTGTAATGAGTTAGGGATAACTGTGTAAAGAGTTTAGGGTTAGCTGTGTAATGAGTTAATGTTAGCTGTGTAATGTGTTTGTGTTAGCTGTGTAATGAGTTAGTGTCAGCTGCGTAATGAGTTAGTATTAGCTGGGTAATGAGTTAGGGTTCGATGGCTAATGAGTTAGGGTTAGCTGTGTAATGAGCTAGTGTTAGCTGTGTAATGAGTTAGTGTTAGGGTTAGCTGTGTAATGAGTTACTGTTAGCTGTGTAATGAGTTAGGGTTAGCTGCGTAATGAGTTAGGGTTAGCTGTGTAATAAGTTAGGGTTAGCTGGGTAATGAGTTAGGGTTAGCTGTGTAATGAGCTAGTGTTAGCTGTGTAATGAGTTAGTGTTAGCTGGGGAATGAGTTAACGATAACTGTGTAATGAGGTAGGGTTAGCTGTGTAATGAGTTACTGTTAGCTGTGTAATGAGTTAGGGTTAGCTGTGTAATGAGTTCATTTAGTTGTGTAATGTGTTTGTGTTAGGTTTAGCTGTGTAATGAGTTAGTGTTAGATGTGTAATGAGTTTGGGTTAGCTAGATAATGAGTTAGGGTTAGCTGTGTAATGAGTTAGGGTTAGCTGGGTAATGAGTTAGGGTTAGCTGTGTAATGAGCTAGTGTTAGCTGTGTAATGAGTTAGGGTTAGCTGTGTAATGAGTTAATGTTAGCTGTGTAATGTGTTTGTGTTAGCTGTGTAATGAGTTACTGTTAGCTGTGTAATGAGTTAATGTTAGCTGTGTAATGTGTTTGTGCTAGCTGTGTAATGAGTTAGGGTTAGCTGTGTAATGAGTTAGGGTGAGCTGTGTAATGAGTTAGTGTTAGCTGTGTAATGAGTTAGGGTTAGCTGTGTAATCAGTTAGTATTTGCTGTGTAATGAGTTAATATTAGCTGTGTAATGTGTAGGGTTAGCTGTGTACTGAGTAAGTATTATCTCTGTAATGAGTTAATATTAGATGTGTAATGTGTATGGTTAGCTCTGTAATGACTTAGGGTTAGCTGTGTAATGAGGTAGGGTAAGCTATGTAATGAGTTAGGGTGAGCTGTGTAATGAGTCAGTGTTAGGTTTAGCTGTGTAATGAGTTAGTGTTAGCTGTGTAGTGAGTTAGGGTTAGCTGCGTAATGAGTTAGGGTTAGCTGTGTTATGAGTTATGGTTTGCTGTGTAATGAGTTAGGGTTAGCTGTGTAATGAGTTAGTGTTAGCTGTGTAGTGAGTTAGGGTTAGCTGCATAATGAGTTAGGGTTAGCTGTGTTATGAGTTAGGGTTTGCTGTGTAATGAGTTAGTGTTAGCTGTGTAATGAGTTAGTGTTAGATGTGTAATGAGTTTGGGTTAGCTAGATAATGAGTTAGGGTTAGCTGTGTAATGTGTTAGGGTTAGCTGGGTAATGAGTTAGGGTTAGCTGTGTAATGAGCTAGTGTTAGCTGTGTAATGAGTTACTGTTAGCTTTGTAATGAGTTAATGTTAGCTGTGTAATGAGTTAGGATTAGCTATGTAATGAGTTAATGTTAGCTGTGTAATGAGTTAATGTTAGCTGTGTAATGAGTTAGGTTTAGCTGTGTAATGAGTTAGGGTTAGCTGTTTAATGAGTTAGTTTTTGCTGTGTAATGAGTTAATATTAGCTGTGTAATGTGTAGGGTTAGCTGTGTAATGAGTAAGTATTAGCTGTGTAATGAGTTAATATCAGATGTGTAATGTGTATGGTTAGCTCTGTATTGAGTTAGGATCAGCTGTGTAATGAGTTAGTATCAGCTGTGTAATGAGTTAATACTTGCTGTATAATGTGTATGGTTAGCTGTGTCATGAGTTAGGGTTAGCTCTGTAATGAGTTAGTGTTAGCTGTGTAATGAGTTAGTGTTAGGGTTAGCTGTGTAATGAGTTAGTGTTAGCTGTGTAATGAGTTAGTGTTAGGGTTAGCTGTGTAATGAGTTAGTGTTAGCTGTATAATGAGTTAGGGTTAGCTATGCAATGAGTTAGGGTTATCTGTGTAATGAGTTAATATTAGCTGTGTAATGTGTATGGTGTGGCATTTGGTTATGAGTTGACCTAGTACTCCATATAAATACTGCCAAGGTTGCTATAACAACATACAAATGTATGCACGCAAGCATTCACCACTCCACCTCAACCAACTCCTGACGACATTGATGCTCATTTCATATCTCCAGTATGCCAGTTAGATGATCATTGTCCTCTGGGTCCTCCGGGTCCTCTGGGACCTCTGGGAGCCTAGATCTCCCTCTCCCATCATCTCTAGGCTTGGTGATTGACAGCTGAGACAGCTGGGTTCCATTCACAGTGGGTCATGACCATGACAGATCACACACCAGCCGTAACATGAGAGAGAGACAGATGGAAGGAGGGATGGAGAGATAGAAGGATGGAAATGGAGAGAGAAAGATAGATATAAACTCCTCAAGACTGGACAGAAAGGGATACGCCTGGATCTTTACTCCATTGGAATAATGAAAAAAATGCCTGTATCCACCATTCCAGTCATCCACCCTTCCAGGCATCCACCCTTCCAGTCATCCACCCTTCCAGGCATCCACCCTTCCAGGCATCCACCCTTCCAGGCATCCACCCTTCCAGGTGTCCAGGCATCCACCCGTCCAGGCGTCCAGGCATCCACCCTTCCAGGCATCCACCCGTCCAGGCATCCACCCGTCCAGGTGTCCAGGCTTCCACCCATCCAGGCATCCAGGCTTCCACCTGTCCAGGCCTCCAGGCTTCCACCCATCCAGGCTTCCACGCATCTAGGCTTCCACCATCCAGGGGTCCAGTCTACCACCTGTCCATGCTTCCACCCATCCAGGCGTCCAGGCTTCCACCTGTCCAGGCTTCCACCCGTCCAGGCTTCCACACGTCCAGGCGTCCACTCATCCAGGCGTCCAGGCTTCCACCCGTCCATTTATCCACCCGTCCAGGCTTCCACCCGTCCAGGCGTCCACCTGTCCAGTCTTCCACCTGTCCAGGCTTCCACCCATCCAGGTGTCCAGGCTTCCACCTGTCCAGGCTTCCACCCATCCAGGCTTTCACCCGTCCAGGTGTCCAGGCTTCCACCCGTTCAGGCTTCTACCCGTCCAGGTGTCCAGGCGTCCAGGCTTCAACCCGTCCATTCTTCCACCCATCCAGGCGTCCACCCGTACAGGCTTCCACCCGTCCACCCGTCCAGGCGTCCACCCATCCAGGTGTCCAGGCACCCACCCGTCTAGGAGTCCAGGCTTCCACACTTCCAGGCATCCAACCTTCCAGGCATCCACCCGCCCAGTCGTCCAGGTATCCACCCATCCAGCATCCACCCCGTCCAGGCGTCCAGGCTTGCACCCGTCAGCGCGTCCACCCATCCAGGCTTCCACCCTTCCAGGCTTCCACCCGTCCAGGCGTCCAGGCTTCCACCTGTCCAGGCGTCCACCCGTCCAGACATCCACCCATCCAGGCGTCCAGACTTCCACCCGTCCATGCTTCCACCCGTCCAGGCCTCCAGGCTTCCACCCATCCAGGCATCCAGGCTTCCACCCATCCAGGCGTCCACGTGTTCTGGCATCCAGGCGTCCAGGCTTCCACCCTTCCAGGCGTCCAGGCTTCCACCCGTCTATGCTTCCACCCGTCCAGGCGTCCAGGCTTCCAGCAGTCCAGGCGTCCAGGCTTCCACCCGTCCAGGCGTCCCCCCGTCCAGGCGTCCAGGCTTCCACCCATCCAGGCATCCAGGCTTCCAACCATCCAGGCCTCCAGGCTTTCACCTGTCCAGGCCTCCAGGCTTCCACCCGTCCAGGCGTCCAGGCTTCCACCCGTCCATGCTTCCACCCGTCCAGGCCTCCAGGCTTCCACCCATCCAGGCATCCAGGCTTCCACCCATCCAGGCGTCCATGTGTTCTGGCATCCAGGCGTCCCGGCTTCCACCCTTCCAGGCTTCCATGTGTTCAGGCGTCCACCCGTCCACTTGTTCTGGCATCCAGGCGTCCCGGCGTCCACCCGTCCAGGCTTCCAGGCTTCCACCAATCCAGGCATACAGGCTTCCACCCATTCAGGTGTCCACGTGTTCTGGCATCCAGGCTTCCACCCATCCAGGCGTCCATGTGCTCTGGCATCCAGGCGTCCCGGCGTCCACCCATCCGGGCGTCCACGTGTTCTGGCAACCAGGCGTCCCGGCGTCCACCCTTCCAGGCGTCCATGTGTTCAGGCGTCCACCCGTCCACGTGTTCAGTCATCCAGGCTTCCATGCGTCCAGACGTTTAGGCGTCCCGGCGTCTAGGCGTCCACCCGTCCATGCGTCCATCCATCCAGGCGTCCAGGTTTCCTTAAGTCCGTGCATCCATGCATCTGTGCATCCGTGTATCTGTGCATCCGTGTATCTGTCTGCGTGCGTGAGTCTGTGTGCATTTGTGTGTGATTGTGTAAGCATGCATATGTGTGTGTGTGTACACTGCCCTCTGTCTGTCTTCGCCTCAGGAGCGAAAAACATCATTAACCTCTCTGCTGGTCGCCATGACACCCTCGCTACCTACCTTACCTCTGGCCTCACGAACACAAAACTTTCATAAACTTAATAACCACAACGTTGTTAAGCTTAGACAGAGTACTGACGTTAACAGGTGTAGAATTTAGTTTTTTATTCTCCGCCTTTGAATTGTTTCTTTGTAGATCTTTTCACTCTCAAACGTTCACTTTTTCTATTTATTCCAGACTGCTGTTACTGTTGCACTATGTCCCAACTCCCAAGGCCTAAGAGACGGCTTAGTTTTGAATTTCACATCAATGTCAAAACCGCATCAACACCATTTTAAAAGATCATTTCTCAATACGTACTGAAAGGCGTACAACTTCCACACAGCAGTGATTCAGTTTGAGGCATCACACTTAATTTCAACAGTCTCTCTTTGTTTGTCTCTGTTTCTCTGCTTGCGAACAGACAGAGAGACAGAGAGACAGAGCTAACTTGAAGAGATGTCAAGATTATGTCCTCAAGTGTAATTTGACAATGGCTGCCTGCCGCACCAACCAAGTGCATCAGTAAGGCTTGGCAGTGTTAGAGATGTGTATGTGTGTGTTTGTGTGTATGTGTGTGTGTTTGTGTCTATGTGTGTATGTGTGTGGGTGTGAGTGTACACACACACATGCTGCTCCCACCACACACACAAACACACACACATACAGACAAACAGACATGGCTTAAGTGATGGTTAGATTCTGCCATGGAGAGAGACAAACGCACCGCTTATCATTTCTTAATGGGGCTGATTAACTGTGAGCATCCTGGCAGACAGGACACACAGACACAGACTGACAAGGTGGTTGGCGAGCGCCTCTAAGCCATTCTTAATGGGGATGATTAACTGTGAGCATCCTGGCAAACAGGACACACAGACACAGGCCTCTAAGCCATTCTTAATGGGGATGATTAACTGTGAGCATCCTGGCAAACAGGACACACAGACACAGGCCTCTAAGCCATTCTTAATGGGGATGATTAACTGTGAGCATCCTGGCAAACAGGACACACAGACACAGGCCTCTAAGCCATTCTTAACCATCCTTCAGACTCCAGTGTTACAGTAATGTCTTTAGTATTGTAGATGAGAGAGGGGGGACTATGAGGAGAGGACATCAGCCCCTTCACTACCTCACACCAATAAGACGAGAGGACATCAGCCCCTTCACTACCTCACACCAATAAGAGGAGAGGACATCAGCCCCTTCACTACCTCACATCAATAAGAGGAGAGGACATCAGACCCTTCACTACCTCACACCAATAAGAGGAGAGGACATCAGACCCTTCACTACCTCACACCAATAATAGGCTAAACATGACAAGGAGCTGGGGACTGTCTATGAAGGATACTCTTATGTGGCTGCCAATCTTTCCTCTCCCAGACTCTGAACCTGCCAGATTTTAAGCTGACTTTGAGACCAGACAAAAAAAAAAATACATGATTTTCTTGGGGGGGTGGATAGACGAACGACTGGATCATTATTTTCTCCCTTCTTTCTTTCTTTCCCTTTCAAAGGGATGATGAAGCATCTTGGCTGCAGCAGTGTGCTCTCTGCTCCCTGTTCAATAGACAGAGAGGAGGTGGAGACACTAAGTGCTGACAGTTCCCCCTTCTCTACTCAATCACTGGCTACGCAGCAGCTGCTACTTCTGCTCTGTGTGTGTGTGTGTGTGTGTGTGTGTGTGTGTGTGTGTGTGTGTGTGTGTGTGTGTGTGTGTGTGTGTGTGTGTGTGTGTGTGTGTGTGTGTGTGTGTGTGTGTGTGTGTGTGTGTGTGTGTGTGTGTGTGTGTGTGTGTTTGAGGGTGTGTGTTTGAGGGTGTGTGTGTTGTGTGTTTGCTCTGCTCTGTATGATTACAACCGGATCTCACAGTTTTACCAATTTGACTTCTGTAAGGGCACAGGGCAAGACCCAGATGCAGACATGGGAGGCAAGCAGGCTCGAGGTCAGGTCAGGCAGGCAAGGGTCAAAACCGAGAGGACTAGCAAAAACAGAGAAAAGGAATAAGCAGCAGCTCGGAATAACATGCTGGTTGACTTGACAAAACAAGATAAACTGGCACAGACAGACAGGGAACACAGGTATAAATACCCAGGGGATAATGGGGAAGATGGGTGACACCTGGAGGGGTGGAGACAAACGGCATATTTTGATGGTGAAGTTTGGGATATGGGAAGGGTTACATCAGAAACAACTCAACGGTTAACCCGAACCCTAAACTTAACCCTAACTCCTACTCCTAACCCTAACCCTAAATTTAACCCTAACTCCTAACCCTAACCCCAAACTTAACCCTAACTCCAAACCTAATTCTAACCCTAACACTAATTCTCCCACCCCCTCCAGACCGGTCAGATGTACAATATAGAAACGGGGCAGTAAGTTGCAATAGACCCGTGGAACCCAAGGTTTGATACCAGCATAAACAGAAACCCTCTTAAACCTAAAACTAATTCTAACCATAACCCTAAACCCCCTAAAAATAGCATTGACATCACTTCCTGAAACAGGAGATAAAAATGTACAACATAGTTTCACAAAATGAACATTCAGTACATCAAAATATATGTTCATACACAAGGAATGTGATCAATATTTACAGTAATATATATAAGTAAAAGTATAATATATAATATAAAAGTAACGCATACAATATTCAATTATGATTTGAAAAAACACTTGGACATATTAAAACTATAAAAACAGATTCAAGTCAAACTCCTCATTATGGTCAATTGGAGACAGCGTGTTGAGACTGTGGATCCAGAAAGGTTCCCTTTGCAGAAGTTTCCTACCAACAAAAGGTCCCCAGTTTGTCAAATAAAAGTTAAGCACGTATACACACACACACACACACACACACACACACACACACACACACACACACACACACACACACACACACACACACACACACACACACACACACACACACACACACACACTGCCACTCACACACACTGCCACTCACTTCCGGCGCCGACTGAGATGGCCGCCTCGCTTCGCGTTCCTAGGAAACTATGCAGTTTTTTGTTTTTTTTACGTGTTATTTCTTACATTAGTACCCCAGGTCATCTTAGGTTTCATTACATACAGTCGAGAAGAACTACTGAATATAAGATCAGCGTCAACTCACCATCAGTACGACCAAGAATATGTTTTCCGCGACGCGGATCCTGTGTTCTGCCTTACAAACAGGACAACGGAATGGATCGCATGCAGCGACCCAAGGAAACGACTCCGAAAAAGAGGGAAACGCGGCGGTGTTCTGGTCAGACTCCGAAAAAGGGCACATCGCGCACCACTTCCCAGTATTCTTCTTGCCAATGTCCAGTCTCTCGACAACAAGGTTGATGAAATCCGAGCAAGGGTGGCATTCCAGAGGGACATCAGAGACTGCAACGTTCTCTGCTTTACGGAAACATAGCTTACTGGGAAGACGCTATCCAGGGCGGTGCAGCCAACGGGTTTCTCCACGCATCGCGCCGACAGAAACAAACATCTCTCTGGTAAGAAGAGTGGCGGGGGCGTATGCCTCATGACTAACGGGACATGGTGTGATGAAGGAAACATACAGGAACTCAAATCCTTCTGTTCACCTGATTTAGAATTCCTCACAATCAAATGTAGACCGCATTATCTTCCAAGAGAATTCTCTTCGATTATAATCACAGCCGTATATATCCCCCCCAAGCAGACACATCGATGGCTCTGAACGAACTTTATTTAACTCTTTGCAAACTGGAAAACATTTATCCGGAGGCTGCATTCATTGTAGCTGGGGATTTTAACAAAGCCAATCTGAAAACAAGACTCCCTAAATTTTATCAGCATATCGATTGCGCAACCAGGGGTGGTAAAACCTTGGATCATTGTTACTCTAACTTCCGCGACGCATATAAGGCCCTGCCCCGCCCCCCTTTCGGAAAAGCTGACCACGACTCCATTTTGCTGATCCCTGCCTACAGGCAGAAATTAAAACAAGAGGCTCCCACGCTGAGGTCTGTCCAACGCTGGTCAGACCAAGCTGACTCTACACTCCAAGACTGTTTCCATCACGTGGACTGGGACATGTTTCGTATTGCATCAGATGGGAATATTGACGAATACGCTGATTCGGTGTGCGAGTTCATTAGAACGTGCGTCGAAGATGTCGTTCCCATAGCAACGATAAAAACATTCCCTAACCAGAAACCGTGGATTGATGGCAGCATTCGCGTGAAACTGAAAGCGCGAACCACTGCTTTTAATCAGGGCAAGGTGTCTGGCAACATGACTGAATACAAACAGTGCAGCTATTCCCTCCGTAAGGCTATCAAACAAGCTAAGCGTCAGTACAGAGACAAAGTGGAATCTCAATTCAATGGCTCAGACACAAGAGGCATGTGGCAGGGTCTACAGTCAATCACGGACTACAAGATGAAATCCAGCCCAGTCACAGACCAGGATGTCTTGCTCCCAGGCAGACTAAATAACTTTTTTGCCCGCTTTGAGGACAATACAGTGCCACTGACACGGCCTGCAACGGAAACATGCGGTCTCTCCTTCACTGCAGCCGAGGTGAGTAAGACATTGAAACGTGTTAACCCTCGCAAGGCTGCAGGCCCAGACGGCATCCCCAGCCGCGCCCTCAGAGCATGCGCAGACCAGCTGGCCGGTGTGTTTACGGACATATTCAATCAATCCCTATACCAGTCTGCTGTTCCCACATGCTTCAAGAGGGCCACCATTGTTCCTGTTCCCAAGAAAGCTAAGGTAACTGAGCTAAACGACTACCGCCCCGTAGCACTCACTTCCATCATCATGAAGTGCTTTGAGAGACTAGTCAAGGACCATATCACCTCCACCCTACCTGACACCCTAGACCCACTCCAATTTGCTTACCGCCCAAATAGGTCCACAGACGATGCAATCTCAACCACACTGCACACTGCCCTAACCCACCTGGACAAGAGGAATACCTATGTGAGAATGCTGTTCATTGACTACAGCTCGGCATTCAACTCCATAGTACCCTCCAAGCTCGTCATCAAGCTCGAGACCCTGGGTCTCGACCCCGCCCTGTGCAACTGGGTACTGGACTTCCTGACGGGCCGCCCCCAGGTGGTGAGGGTAGGCAACAACATCTCCTCCCCGCTGATCCTCAACACGGGGGCCCCACAAGGGTGCGTTCTGAGCCCTCTCCTGTACTCCCTGTTCACCCACGACTGCGTGGCCACGCACGCCTCCAACTCAATCATCAAGTTTGCGGACGACACAACAGTGGTAGTTGATTACCAACAACGACGAGACGGCCTACAGGGAGGAGGTGAGGGCCCTCGGAGTGTGGTGTCAGGAAAATAACCTCACACTCAACGTCAACAAAACTAAGGAGATGATTGTGGACTTCAGGAAACAGCAGAGGGAACACCCCCTATCCACATCGATGGAACAGTAGTGGAGAGGGTAGCTAGTTTTAAGTTCCTCGGCATACACATCACAGACAAACTGAATTGGTCCACTCACACTGACAGCGTCGTGAAGAAGCGCAGCAGCGCCTATTCAACCTCAGGAGGCTGAAGAAATTTGGCTTGTCACCAAAAGCACTCACAAACTTCTACAGATGCACAATCGAGAGCATCCTGGCGGGCTGTATCACCGCCTGGTACGGCAACTGCTCCGCCCTCAACCGTAAGGCTCTCCAGAGGGTAGTGAGGACTGCACAACGCATCACCGGGGGCAAACTACCTGCCCTCCAGGACACCTACACCACCCATTGTTACAGGAAGGCCATAAAGATCATCAAGGACATCAACCACCCGAACCACTGCCTGTTCACCCCGCTATCATCCAGAAGGCGAGGTCAGTACAGGTGCATCAAAGCTGGGACCGAGAGACTGAAAAACAGCTTCTATCTCAAGGCCATCAGACTGTTAAACAGCCACCACTAACATTGAGTGGCTGCTGCCAACACACTGTCATTGACACTGACCCAACTCCAGCCATTTTAATAATGGGAATTGATGGGAAATGATGTAAATATATCACTAGCCACTTTAAACAATGCTACCTTATATAATGTTAGTTACCCTACATTATTAATCTCATATGCATATGTATATACTGTACTCTACATCATCGACTGCATCCTTATGTAACACATGTATCACTAGCCACTTTAACTATGCCACTTTGTTTACTTTGTCTACACACTCATCTCATATGTATATACTGTACTCGATACCATCTACTGTATGCTGCTCTGTACCATCACTCATTCATATATCCTTATGTACATGTTCCTTATCCCCTTACACTGTGTATAAGACAGTAGTTTTGGAATTGTTAGTTAGATTACTTGTTGGTTATCACTGCATTGTCGGAACTAGAAGCACAAGCATTTCGCTACACTCGCATTAACATCTGCTAACCATGTGTATGTGACAAATAAAATTTGATTTGATTTGATTTGATTTGATTTCTTTCTGTAATGAGCTGTCATTTCTACTAACCAGTATTGATATTTCATTGCAGGCCACAAGTAGGTAATAGATAAACATTCGATGTCTAAAGGGGTTTGGCTGGAGTGATACACGTGTACGTGTTGAGAGTGTCTATGTGCTTGTGTCTACTCCAGACTTCAGGAAATCAATCAAATCTGACCGAATGTTGTTGAAAACATGAGATAAACAACTCATTAACATATCATCATATCGCAGTGAGAAAACAAAAAAATAACAAGGTAATATAGAAAAGTGTGTCCTCATTCATGTCAGTAGCTGGTCCTTATCTGGTCTGCCACAGTCTGTCAAGGTCATTATGTTATACAGGCCCATCATCTTCACAGATGGACGTTTAACATGCTGGGCTAGGAGAGGGACGACACACACACACGTCCCTGTTTGAACTTTCAGGGAGAGAAACACTTATACACACACATGTCCCTGTTTGAACCTTCAGGGAGAGAAACACTCATACACACACACACACACACACACACACACACATCCTTGTTTGAACCTTCAGGGAGAGAAACACTCATACACACACATGTCCCTGTTTGAACCTTCAGTGAGAGAAACACTCATTCACACACACACATCCCTGTTTGAACCTTCGGGGAGAGAAACACTCTCACTCTACTTTAGGGAGGGACAGGGAAGAGGAAGGACAATTGATGGGGGAGATACTTTTAGTGATTAGAACCATCAGTCATTGTCAGAATTATCTGTGTCATCAGCTCATCTGCACTCCCTTTTTCTGCTGTCCCACCAAATCAGGGGCAGACCAACGGCATCTCGCTGTGTGTGCATGTGTGCGTGTGTGTGCGTGTCACTCACCCAATTACTCTACCTGATTGGATATATGCAAATACGACCAAAATTAAAAGCCACCTGCGAGGGGACCTCTCATGGGACAGGGTTTTACACACACACACGCTCGCGCGCAAACACACATACGCATTCCTTCATCAACACCCTTCAACTGTCATTACGGACATTTCGTCCTCTCTCATCAAGGATGTATAGATGTCAGAATGTAGGAATCCTCTCTCTCCCTCTCTCTCTCTTTCGCCATCCCTACTTAACCTTCCTTCCTCCCTTCATTCCTCCCTCCCTCTCTCCTTCCCCCCTCCCTCTCTCCTTCTATGTCCAACAGAACTCTAATCATATACATCTATGCATCCCTCTCCTCCTCACAGTGGCCAAACCAGACCAGCTGAGAGTGAAAGTACTGCTATCCCGCTGAGGACAGCAGGTAGTCATCCCTAGTCCTCCTTCCTTCTGCTCTTATCTACTTTCCTCACCCCCCCTCATATCTCCTCTCATCTCTTCCCCTCTTTTCTGTTTCTCTTTGTGATTATCATGAAGCTATTTTTGAGAGGTGATTATTTGATTTTGGAAGTTAAAGCTTATTTCATATCCATATGATTTTATTTTCTCTCTCCTTTTCTCTCCAGTACAGGGTAGTATATGGTAGCGGTAAAGGTGATATCATCTCTGTCTCCACTAGGTAAGCCCAGTAAATCTCTGTATAAGCCCTGGCTCCTCCTGTCCCCCCTCCTGGAACTTTAGATTGGAGATCACTTCCAAAGGTCACTGAAAAATGAGCACGATTCAGCTTCTGTCTTCTGTCTTCTGTTTCCGGTCTTCTGTCTTCTGTTTCCTGTCTTATGTCTTCTGTTTCCTGTCTTCTGATTCCTGTCTTCTTTATCCTGTCTTCTTTTTCCTGTCTTCTGTCTTCTGTATCCTGTCTTCTGTATCCTGACTTCTGTCTCTAGTCTTCTGTCTCTAGTCTTCTGTCTCTAGTATTCTGTCTCTCGTCTTCTGTCTCTAGTCTTCTGTCTTCAGGCTTCAGTTTTCTGTCTTCTGTTTTCCCTAAGATAGAGAGACTAGAACAGAAAGATTGAGGCTGGAGAGTGACTAATGGGAGAGACGGTGAAGGTGAGGAGAGGGGGGAGGAGAAGGGTAAGAAATAGAGAGGAAAAGGGCTAGTTCAGGGCTCGAGAATGAGAATGGAAAAGGGCTATAGAGTGAGGCTGGATCAGGGCTAGAGAGTGAGATTCGATCAGGGCTAGAGAGGGAGGCTGGATCAGGGCTAGAGAGGGAGGCTGGATCAAGGCTAGAGAGTGAGGCTGGATCAAGGCTAGAGAGTGAGGCTGGATCAAGGCTAGAGAGTGAGGCTGGAATGTATCATTCTGTACTTGTGTGTCAGTGTCACAAAACTGGAGAAAGGGGTGGGGTCTAGTGTAACTGGAGAAAGGGGTGGGGCCTAGTGTAACTAGAAAAAGGGATGAAGCATAGCATAACAGGAGAAAGGGGTGGAGCCTAGTGTAATTGGAAACAGGGGTGACGCCTAGTGTAACAGGAGAAAGGGGTGGGAACTAGTGTAACAGGAGAAAGGGGTGGGGGTCTAGTGGAATAGCCAGAAGAACACAGCCAATAGAATACAGCCAGTAGAATACAGCCAGTAGAACACAGCCAGTAGAATACAGCCAGTATAATACAGCTAGTAGAACACAGCCAATAGAAAACAGCCAGTAGAACACAGCCAGTAGAATACAGACAGTAGAATACAGCCAGTAGAACACAGCCAGTAGAATACAGCCAGTAGAATACAGCCAGTAGAACACAGCCAGTAGAATACAGACAGTAGAATACAGCCAGTAGAACACAGCCAGTAGAATACAGCCAGTAGAACACAGCCAGTAGAATACAGCCATTCGAACACAGCCAGTAGAACACAGCCAGTAGAACCTAGCCAGTAGAACACAGCCAGTAGAAGCTAGCCAGTAGAATACAGCCAGTAGAATACAGTCAGTAGAATACAGTCAGTAGAACACAGTCGGTAGAATACAGTCAGTAGAACACAGCCAGTAGAATACAGCCAGTAGAACCTAGCCAGTAGAACACAGCCAGTAGAATACAGCCAGTAGAACACAGCCAGTAGAATACAGCCAGTAGAATACAGCCAGTAGAACACAGCCAGTAGAATACAGACAGTAGAATACAGCCAGTAGAACACAGCCAGTAGAATACAGCCAGTAGAACACAGCCAGTAGAATACAGCCATTCGAACACAGCCAGTAGAACACAGCCAGTAGAACCTAGCCAGTAGAACACAGCCAGTAGAAGCTAGCCAGTAGAATACAGCCAGTAGAATACAGCCAGTAGAATACAGTCAGTAGAACACAGTCGGTAGAATACAGTCAGTAGAACACAGCCAGTAGAATACAGCCAGTAGAACCTAGCCAGTAGAACACAGCCAGTAGAATACAGTCAGTAGAACACAGCCAGTAGAATACAGCCAGTAGAACACAGCCAGTAGAACACAGCCAGTAGAACCTAGCCAGTAGAATACAGTCAGTAAAACACAGTCAGTAGAACACAGTCAGTAGAATACAGTCGGTAGAATACAGTCAGTAGAATACAGACAGTAGAATACAGTCAGTAGAACACAGCCAGTAGAATACAGACAGTAGAATACAGACAGTAGAATACAGTCAGTAGAACACAGTCGGTAGAATACAGTCAGTAGAACACAGCCAGTAGAACACAGTCAGTAGAATACAGTCAGTAGAACACACTCAGGAGAGCACAGTCAGGAGAGCACGGTCAGGAGAACACAGTCAGGAGAACACGGTCAGGAGAGCACAGTCAGGAGAGCACGGTCAGGAGAACACAGTCAGGAGAACACAGTCAGGAGAGCACAGTCAGGAGAACTCAGTCAGGAGAGCACAGTCAGGAGAGCACAGTCAGGAGAGCACAGTCAGGAGAACACAGT
>NC_060185.1:85360837-85403337 GCF_021184085.1 Oncorhynchus gorbuscha
GACAGAAACAGAGAGAGAGAAAAGGGAGAGAGAGAGAGAGCGAGAGAGCGAGAGAGAAGAGAGAGCGAGAGAGAAGAGAGAGAGAGAGAGAGAGCGAGAGAGAGAGAGAGAGACAGGGAGAGAGAGAGAGAGCGAGAGAGAGAGAGAGAGAGAGAGAGAGAGAGCGAGAGAGAGAGAGAGAGAGAGAGCGAGAGAGAGAGAGCGAGAGAGAGCGAGAGAGCGAGAGAGAGAGCGAGATGAGAGAGCGAGATGAGAGAGCGAGAGAGAGACAGGGAGAGAGAGGTAGGGGATGGCTAATTGGTTGCATTGTTTCAGCTGTTGGGTTTGCAGTGTCTGTGTGTGTTCATGTGTATATGTTGGGTTTGCAGTGTCTGTGTGTGTTCATGTGTATATGTTGGGTTTGCAGTGTCTGTGTGTGTTCATGTGTATATGTTGGGTTTGCAGTGTCTGTGTGTGTTCATGTGTATATGTTGGGTTTGCAGTGTCTGTGTGTGTTCATGTGTGTATGTTGGGTTTGCAGTGTTTGTGTGTGTTCATGTGTATATGTTGGGTTTGCAGTGTCTGTGTGTGTTCATGTGTGTATGTTGGGTTTGCAGTGTTTGTGTGTGTTCATGTGTATATGTTGGGTTTGCAGTGTCTGTGTGTGTTCATGTGTATATGTTGGGTTTGCAGTGTCTGTGTGTGTTCATGTGTATATGTTGGGTTTGCAGTGTCTGTGTGTGTTCATGTGTGTATGTTGGGTTTGCAGTGTCTGTGTGTGTTCATGTGTGTATGTTGGGTTTGCAGTGTCTGTGTGTGTTCATGTGTGTATGTTGGGTTTGCAGTGTTTGTGTGTGTTCATGTGTGTATGTTGGGTTTGCATTGTTTATGTGTATTTATCATTTTAAAAGGCTAATTGATCATTAGAAAATTGTTTTTGCAATTATGTTAGCCCAGCTGAAAACTGTTGTTCTGATTAAAGAAGCAATAAAACCTGCCTTCTATAGACTAGTTGAGTATCTGGAACATCAGCATTTGTGGGTTCGATTACAGGCTCAAAATGGCTGGGGAAAAAAATTTCTGAAACTTGTCAGACTATTCTTGTTCTGAGAGATGAAAGCTATTCCATGTGAAAAATTTCCAAGAAACTGAAGATCTCATACAACGCTGTATACTACTGTACTCCCTTCACAGAACAGTGCAAACTGGTCCAGAATAGAAAGAGGAGTGGGAGGCCCCGGTGCACAACTGAGCAAGAGGACAAGCACATTAGAGGGTCTATTTTGAGAAACCGATGCCTCACAAGTCCTCAACTGGCAGCTTCATCAACTGGGTTGGCAGCGTAGCCTAGTGGTTAGAGCATTGGACTAGGAACTGGAAGGTTGCAGGTTCAAACCCCCGAGCTGACAAGGTACAAATCTGTCGTTCTGCCCCTGAACAGGCAGTTAACCCTGGGAACCACTGTTCCCAGGCTGTCATTGAAAATAAGAATATGTTCTTAACTGACTTGCCTTGTTAAATAAATAAAAAATTTAAATCAACAGTGAAGAGGTGACTCCGGGATGCTGGCCTTCTAGCCAAAGTTCCTCTGTCCAGTGTCTGTGTTCCTTTGCCCATCTTAATATTTTATTTTAATTGGCCAGTCTGAGATATTTCTTTGCAACTCTGCCTATAAGGCCAGCAACCCGGAGTCGCCTCTTCACCGTTGACTGGCGTTTTGTGGGTGCCATTTAATGAAGCTGCTAGTTGAGGACTTGTGATGCGTCTGTTTCTCAAGATAGACCCTCTAATGTACTTGTCCTCTTGCTCAGTTGTGCACCGGGGCCTCCCACTCCTTTTTCTATTCTGGTTAGAGACAGTTTGTGCTGGAGCATCTGCTGACAATGTTTAAGACACCTTGATGCTCTCACATGAAGAAACCACTTACCCCATCTCTTTCTCTCATTCATTCTCTCTAAATCCCTTTCTATCGCTCTCTACAGCCCGCCCTTCCTCCCACCTCCCCCTCTCTCTCTCTACCACCTACACTCTCTCTACCTCCATCTCTCTCTCTTCTCCTGAAGATACTGTAGCTGTGTAAACATTCATTGTAGCTCTTCTGCTCTGCTTCGAAGTCCAGTCTTAGCTGATAAGGCCAACAGAGGAGATGTGTGAGAGGCCAAACATACATTCTTAGCTTGTTATCATAACTCTGTACCACGCCTTTAGAAGAGTAGCCTTCTCATTAGATACTATCCCCCGGAGGTCTCTGTGTGTGTGCTGAGTCATGTCACGAATGCGACCGCTGTGTTTCCTGTGTGTGTTCGTGTTTGTTTGTGTGTGTGTGTGCGTTAGTGAGTCAGCTGGCAGGTGTCTCCATCACAATAACCCTTTGGCAGAATGGTGAGCCTACTGCAGAATGGTAGACATCACATTACCATTACTGTGATGCTAATGAAGACAGATAGTATAGAGGAGAGAGAGAGAGAGAGAGAGAGAGAGAGAGAGAGAGAGAGAGAGAGAGAGAGAGAGAGAGAGAGAGAGAGAGAGAGAGAGAGAGAGAGAGAGAGAGAGAGAGAGAGGGAGAGAGGGAGGGGGGAGAGAGAGGAGAGAGAGATGGGGGGAAAGAGAGAGAGGATAGAGAGAGAGAGAGAGAGAGATAGATAGAGAGGAGAGAGAGAAGAGAGAGAGAGAGAGAGACTACAACACCAAGAACACCTGCTTTGCAACATGTCCACAACACACCCTCTCTCTAGTTGAAGCAGAGTTCATAGAACTCAGAGAAAACAAGATTCAAGAGGATGACACTGTCCAGAAACTAAAAGAAGAGATGAAACAATTCAGGGAGGAGAGCAGAGCATCTATTGCTAAACATGAACACTTATACGATAATGTACATATTGATCCGGACAGTGTTAGTACCTTTGCTACGGACCTTAAGGATGCAACACTTGGCAGGGACCAACACCCCAGGAGCAGTTGCCCCCGCACCAGATTCTGAAACAACAGTACCCCTACCATCCCCAGGAGAGAAAAGCCAGACACTCCTCATTAGAGCACAGCTCTACAAGACCAGGCCCAACACAGCACATATTTACCAGACCACACCCGCATCAGGACAGCACGACCAGACCAAGACAATCACAACATAGTTGTATTAGACCCGGCCCATCACAACACAGCTCTACTAGACCCGGCCCATCACAATACAGCTCTGCTAGACCGGGCCAATCACAACACAGCTCTACAAGACCCGGCCCATCACAACACAGCTCTACTAGACCCGGCCCATCATATCACAGCTCTACTAGACCCGGCCCATCACAACACAGCTCTACTCGACCCGGCCCATCACAACACAGCTCTACTGGACGAGGCCCATCACAACACAGCTCTACTAGACCCGGCCCATCACAACACAGCTCTACTGGACGAGGCCCATCAGAACACAGCTCTACTAGACCCGGTCCATCACATCACAGCTCCACTAGACTAGGCCCATCACAACACAGCTCTACTAGACCCGGCCCATCACAACACAGCTCTACTAGACCCGTCCCATCACAACACAGCTCCACTAGACCAGGCCCATCACAACACAGCTCTACCCGACCGGCCCATCACAACACAGCCCTATAGAACAGGCCCCTCACAACATGGAACTGACCACTACTTTAGGCTCGGGCAGAACACGGTCCTTCAGAGAAGTACACCACACATGCAGTCCACACCATGTCTCAATCAGAGGGCCATAAGTCTAAACAGAATGAGGTAAAGTCTGGCAAAAGGCATGTAGAACTATCAGAGATTGGAGAGGTCTGCCAACTACTGCATCTAATATGCAGCCTACAGGACTAGACAGACCCACTCACTCACACACATCAGAAACACATACCTACAAGAGGTTGCAGATTGAATATCTGCATTGTACTTTTCTTTTTTCCCCCCTTTTCTCTCCAATTTCGTGGTGTCCAATTGTTTTAGTAGCTCGTACGGGCTCGGGAGAGACGAAGGTTGAACGTCATGCGTCCTCCGATACACAACCCATCCAAGCCGCACGCGCATCCAACCCGGAAGCCAGCTGCACCAATGTGTCGAAGGAAACAACGTGCACCTGGCGACCTTGGTTAGTGCGCACTGCGCGCTACTTATTTTTTATGCAATCTTATTCCATTCTTATTGATTTGTTTACCAAATGTCTTTATTTCATTGGCACTGGTATTCTAAAAATAAGTATATGTGTAATGATAGGATAATATGTATGTACATTGCCTTGCAAAAGTATTAATCCCCTTGGCATTTTTCAAATTTTATTGCATTACAACCAGTAATTTAAATTGATTTTAATTTGGATTTCATGCAATGGACATACACAAAATAGTCTAAATTGGTGAAATGAACTGAAAAAATTACTTGTTTCAAAACAACAACAAAAAATTCAACACTGGAAAACTGGTTTGTGTATATGTATTCACCCCATTTGCTATGAATTCCCTAAATAAGATCTGGTGCAACTAATTGCCTACAGAAGTCACATAATTAGTTAAATAAAGTCCACCTGTGTGCAATCTAAGTGTCATATGATCTGTCACATGATCTCAGTATATATACACCTGTTCTGAAAGGCCCCAGAGTCTGCGACATCACTAAGCAAGGGGCACCACCAAGCAAGCGGCACTATGAAGACCAAGGAGCTATCCAAACAGGTCTGGGACAAAGTTGTGGAGAAGTACAGATCAGGGTTGAGTTATAAAAAAATATCTGAAACTTTGAACATCCCACTGAGCACCATTAAATCCATTATAAAAAATGGAAAGAATATGGCACCACAACAAACCTGCCAAGAGAGGACCACCCACCAAAATGCGTGGAACAGGCAAGGAGGGTATTAATCAGAGAGGCAACAAAGAGATCAAAGATAACACTGAAGGAGCTGAAACGCTCCACAGCAGAGATTGGAGTCTCTGTCCATGGGACCACTTTAAACCGTACACTACACATAGCTGGGCTTTACGGAAGAGTGTCCAGAAAAAAAGCCATTGCTTAAAGAAAAAAGTAAGCAAACACATTTGGTGTTCGCCAAAAGGCATGTGGGAAACTCCCCAAACATATGGAAGAAGGTAATCGGGTCAGATGAGACTAAAATTGAGCTTTTTGGCCAAGGAAAACGCTATGTCCGGCACAAACCCAACACCTCTCATCACCCAGAGAACACAATCCCCACAGTGAAGCATGGTGGTGAAAGCATCATGATGTGGGGATATTTTGCATCAGCAGGGACTGGGAAACTGGTCAGAATTGAAGGAGTGATGGATGGCGCTAAATTCTTGAAGGGAACCTGTTTCAGTCTTCCAGAGATTTGAAACTGGGACAGAGGTTCACCTTCCAGCAGGACAATGACAATTAACATACTGCTAAAGTAACACTCGAATGGTTTAAGGGGAAACATTTAAATGTTTTGGAATGGCCTAGTCAAAGCCCAGACCTCAATCCAATAGAGAATCTGTGGTATGACTTAAAGATTGCTGTACACCAGCGGAACCCATCCAACTTGAAGGAGCTGGAGCAGTTTTGCCTTGAAGAATGGGCAAACATGCCAGTGGCTAGAAGTGCCAAGCTTATAGAGACATATCCCAAGAGACTTGCAGATGTAATTGCTGCAAAAGGGGGGTGAATAGTAATGCTTGCTCAAGTTGTCTGTTCTTTTATCTTATTTCTTGTTTGTTTAAAAATAACAAATATTTTGAAACTTCAAAGTGGTAGGCATGTTGTGTAAATCAAATGATACAAACCCCCCAAAAATCTATTTTAATTCCAGGTTGTAAGGCAACAAAATAAGAACATTACCAAGGGGATGAATACTTTCGCAAGCCTGTATATATACACGTTTGTTTTGGGCTTCGTCCCGTCATGTTCATTTTGTATTCTTGCACCTTTCTCACATCATTATACAATGCGACAGACACAGCTAATCATTCAAGGTTTTTATTTATTTTTACTATTTTCTACATTGTAGAATAATAGTGAAGACATCAAACTATGAAATATCCCATATGGATTCATGTAGTAACCAAAAAAGTGTTAAACATATTTTATATTTTATATTCTTCTTTGTCTTGATGACAACTTTGCACGGTCTTGGCATTCTCTCAACCAGCTTCACCAGCAATCTCATCCTTTGCAGCAGAGGTAACTCTGAGTCTTCCTTTCCTGTGGCGGTCCTCATGAGAGCCAGTTTCATTATAGCGCTTGATGGTTCATGTCTTAAAGTAATGATGGAATGTTGTTTCTCTTTGCTTATTTGAGCTGTTCTTGCCATAATATGGACTTGGTATTTTACCAAGCAGGGCTGTCTTCTGTATACTATCCCTACTTTGTCAGCCAAATATTTGACAGCATAATCCAACCAATAGCTCTTTACGAAAGTGAAGATTATAAACTGGACTTTAAAATGTGGGACAAGCATCCAAATGAAGCCCTTCATGCAGAATTATGTTGGAAAATTCTACAAGTCCAGAGAATCACACCAACTGATGCACGTAGGGCAGAATTAGGCCGCTTTCCAGTGGTAATAACATTTTTGGCTACACCTAAATTCAAGTCTCTAATTTAGAGCACTTCAATCCCAAAAGCTGAGCCCAAAAAACAAGCCCTCTCAGTCAGCTGGTGTTGGACCTAACCAACCAAGCTGACACCAGCACTGCTTCAAAAGAATTCAAAACAACTAAATCATCAACCAATCAAAGAACTCATATTAACAACATTGGAAAAACGAAACAAAATCCTAAAGCCGACTAAATTGCTATCTGGCCCGAAACAGAGAATATTAATTGGCTGATTCTCTCTACTCTGTCAGAGATACGAAGCAGAGACAGATCCTTACCAAGTACACGCTGAGTGACCACCAAATGGCAATAGAAACCTCCAGACATAAAATGTCATGGCCACGCAAAGAGGAGTGTGTATGTGGTCACTGCACACCAGGGGAGGTAGAAACAGAGATTAACTTTCTCCTTTACTGTGAGAAATATTCCTCACCAAGAGATTCAATATTCACAGAAATGAATACATTTATTCAAAATGTTTACTTATTAAACACAGAGGGGGGAAAAAATACTTATGGGCGAATTAGCAACGGCTCCTCTTACAGCCAAATCTGTATTTGCCTGCCATAGCCTGAGGGACACTGAATGATAACATCTGAATTGTAAACAGTAACCTACTTTTTATTAGTGTTAATGTTATTATTATTAGTGGTAATATTGTTATTCCTATTATTGTTATCTATTATCATTATTATTGTTGTGATTATTATTGAAAATAGTAGCGGTACGGCTAGTAGGGCTGATGGTGGTGATAGCAGTTTAACCTCTTGGAATCAAGCTTGATCTCAATCATCTTTCCAGGTATCCATGCATTAATCATATTCTGACCCAAGACCTTTATTTTTTGCATAATTGGTGTAACTGGTTGGTAGAGCTGGTTGGCCGCACACTGGCCTTTGCTGGATAAGATTTAATACATATTATGAGAAATACATGGTTGGAGAACAATACTGCACAATAGCCACCTCAAGTTTGCTTTGTAGTTATTCCTGTACTGTACATGTCATGACCTCTGCTTTTATATTTTCTGAGTGAAGAGAAAACACATTGCGAGGACTACCTGTGAAAACCTGAATTTCATGAGGGAGACTGAGGCTTATACCTGGAGACACTTGCAGATTTTGGAGAAATTGTCACGCCTTGGTCATTGTATCTTGTGTTTTTGTTATATGTTTGGGTAGGCCAGGGTGTGACATGGGTTTATATGTTGTATTTCGTATTGGGGTTTGTATTTATTAGGAGTGTGTATTTATTAGGGGTGTGTCTAGTTAGGCTTGGCTGCCTGAGGCGATTCCTAATTGGAGTCAGCTGATTCTAGTTGTCTCGGATTGGGAACCGTATTTAGGTAGCCTGTGTGCGCGTTGTATTTCGTGGGTGATTGTACCTGTCTTAGTGTTAGTCACCAGATAGGCTGTATTAGTTTCATTCGTTTGTTGTTTTCTTCTTCGTTATTTCATGTACCGTATTAGCTTCATTAAAAGTCATGAGTAACCTACACGCTGCATTTCGGTCTGACTTTCTACAAACAACAGACGAAGATCATTACAGAAATAAACTTCTTAAAAGTTCTTTAATTTTAAATACAGGAAATAAAGATTAGTCATACTGTGATTGACACACTTTATTAAACAACAATCAAACATTGGTCGAACATAGAGATACAATTGTGTAGTCGGGTATTCACAGGGGTAAAACAAACTAAATATAATACCATTCAAATGTTTGGACACACCTACTCATTCCATTTATTTTTTTTACTATTTTCTACATTGTAGAATAATAGTGAAGACAATAAAACTATGAAATAACAGATATGGAATCATGTAGTAACCAAAAACATGTTAAGTAACTCAAAATATATTTTATATTTGATATATACTTCAAAGTAGCCACCCTTTGCCTTGATGACAGCTTTGCACACTCTTGGCATTCTCTCAACCAGCTCCACGAGGTAGTCACCTGGAATTTATTTCAATTAACAGAATTTGTTTCCTTCTTAAAACTTCTTATGGCTAGGGGATCCGCTAGCGGCACCCCTCGACAACATTCTGCTGAAAAGGCAGAGCGTGAAATTAAAGTTTTTTAGAAATATGTAACTCTCATACATTAACAAGTTTGGGATAGGGGGCAGCATTTTCACGTTTGGATGAAAAGCGGGCTCAGAGTAAACTGCCTGCTATTCGGTCCCAGTTGCTAGTATAGGCATATTATAAGTACATTTGGATAGAAAACACTCTGACGTTTCTAAAACTGTGTGAATGATGTCTGTGAGTATAACAGAACTCATATAGCAGGCAAAAACCTGAGAAAAATCCAACCAGGAAGTGGGAAATCTGAAGTTTGTAGTTTTTCATCTCTTGGCCTATCGCATACACAGTGTCTATGGGGTCAAATTGCACTTCCTAAGGCTTCCACTAGATGTCAACAGTCTTTAGAACCTTGTTTGATGCTTCTACTGTAAAGTACGGGGGAATGAGGGCTCTTTGAGTCAGTGGTCTGTCAGAGTGCCACGAGCTAACAATAATATAACAATCTGAAATCGGTCATTTTGGACGCCGATTTTGCTGATTGAAAAAAAAAAAAACATTTAATATATTTTTTTACACCTTTATTTAATCTTTATTTAACTAGGAAAGTCAGTTAAGAACACATTCTTATTTTCAATGACAGCCTAGGAACGGTGGGTTAACTGCCTTGTTCAGGGGCAGAATGACAGATTTTTACCTTGTCAGTTCAGGGATTCAATCTTGCAACCTTACGGTTAACTAGTCAAACACTCTAACCACCTGCCTCATGAGGAGGCCGCATGTTACGCAAATGTAGTAAGAAGCCGAGGTAAGTTGCTAGCTAGCATTCAACTTAATCAATCATAATCACTAGTTATAACTACACATGGTTGATGATATTACTAGTTTATCTAGCATGCCCTGCATTGCATATAATCGATGCAGTGTGCATTTGCAAAAAAGGACTGTCGTTGCTCCAATGTGTACCTAACCATAAACACCAATGCCTTTCTTAAAATCAATACACAGAAGTATATATTTTTAAACCAGCATATTTAGCTAAAAGAAATCCAGGTTAGCAGGCAATATTAAACAGGTGAAATTGTGTCACTTCTCTTGCCTTCATTGCACACATAGTCAGGGTATATGCAACAGTTTGGGCCGCCTGGCTCATTGCGAACTAATTTGCCAGGATTTTACGTAATTATGACATAACATTGAAGGTTGTGCAATGTACCAGGAATATTTAGATTGATGAATGCCACCCGTTAGATAAAATACGGAACTGTTCCGTATTTCACTGAAAGAATAAACGTTTTGTTTTCGAGATGATAGTTTCTGGAATCGACCATATTAATGACCAAAGGCTCGCATTTCTGTGAGTTATTATGTCATAATTAAGTCTATGATTTGATAGAGCAGTCTGACTGAGTGATGGTAGGCACCAGCAGGCTCATAAGCATTCATTCAAACAGCACTTTCGTGTGTTTTTCCAGAAGATCTGCTGTTTATGACGAGCAGAGCTGATTCGAACCTATCAACTCCCGAGATTAGCCTGGTGTAAGGATGTGATGTGAAATGGCTAGCTAGTTAGCGGGGTGCGCGCTAATAGCGTTTCAAACGTCACTCGCTCTGAGACTTGGAGTAGTTGTTCCCCTTGCTCTGCGTGGGTAACGCTGCTTCGAGGGTGGCTGTTGTCGATGTGTTCCTGTTCGAGCCCAGGTAGGAGCGAGGAGAGGTATACTGGCATACTAAAGTGCCTATAAGAACATCCAATAGTCAAAGGTATATGAAATATAAATGGTATAGAGAGAAATAGTCCTATAATTCCTATATTAACTACAACCTTAAACTTCTTACCTGGGAATATTGAAGACTCATGTTTACATTTACATTTACATTTAAGTCATTTAGCAGACGCTCTTATCCAGAGCGACTTACAAATTTAAAAGGAACCACCAGCTTTCATACGTTCTCGTGTTCTGAGCAAGGAGCTGAAACGTTAGCTTTCTTACATGGCACATATTGCAATTTTACTTTCTTCTCCAACACTTTGTTTTGGCATTATTTAAACCAAATTGAACATGTTTCATTGTTTATTTGAGGCTAAATTGATTTTATTGATGTATTATATTAAGTTAAAATAAGTGTTCATTCAGTATTGTTGTAATTGTCAGTATTACAAATACACGATTAATCGGTATCAGCCTTTCTTTGTCCTCGAATAATCGGTATTGGTATCGGCATTGAAAAATCATAATCGGTCAACCTCTACTTTGGCCAAATTGGTCATTTTTGTTTCCAACCGCCGTGTCTTTGTGAGACGCAGAGTAGGTGAACGGATGCTCTCTGCATGTGTGGTTCCCACCATCAAGCATGGGGGAGGATGTGTGAGGATGTGTGATGGCGTGGGGGTGTGTTGCTGGTGACACTGTCAGTGTTTTATTTCGAATTCAAGGTACACTTAATCAGCATGGCTACCACAGCATTCTAACTGCAGTAATACCATAGAGATCACTCCTGTCTAACTGCAGTAATACCATAGAGATCACTCCTGTCTAACTGCAGTAATACCATCGAGATTACTCCTGTCTAACTGCAGTAATACCATAGAGATACTGTCTACTGTCTTTTACTGCCTCAAGTTAACCTTGCGCAATACCCTACATGCAGTTGCACCCCTAAAAACTAAAAACATTTCTCATAAGAAACTAGCTCCCTGGTACACAGAAAATACCCGAGCTCTGAAGCAAGCTTGCAGAAAATTGGAACGGAAATGGCGCCACACCAAACTGGAAGTCTTCTGACTAGCTTGGAAAGACAGTACCGTGCAGTACCGAAGAGCCCTTACTGCTGCTCGATCATCCTATTTTTCTAACTTAATTGAGGAAAATAAGAACAATCCGAAATTCCTTTTTGATACTGTCGCAAAGCTAACTAAAAAGCAACATTCCCCAAGAGAGGATGACTTTCACTTCAGCAGTGATAAATTCATGAACTTCTTTGAGGAAAAGATCATGATTATTAGAAAGCAAATTACGGACTCCTCTTTAAATCTGCTTATTCCTTCAAAACTCAGTTGTCCTGAGTGTGCACAACTCTGCCAGGACCTAGGATCAAGAGACGCTCAAGTGTTTTAGTACTATATCTCTTGACACAATGATGAACCTAACCTGACCTGCCTACAGACTGTTGCTAGAGATTAGATCAGACCTGAACTACCTATAGACTGTTGGTAGAGATACGATCAGACCTGACCAGCCTACAGACTGTTGCTAGAGATTAGATCAGACCTGACCTGCCTACAGACTGTTGCTAGAGATTAGATCAGACCTGATCTGCCTATAGACTGTTGGTAGAGATACGATCAGACCTGACCAGCCTACAGACTGTTGCTGGAGATTAGATCAGACCTGACCTGCCTACAGACTGTTGCTAGAGATTAGATCAGACCTGACCTGCCTACAGACTGTTGCTAGAGATTAGATCAGACCTGACCTGCCTATAGACTGTTGCTGGAGATTAGATCAGACCTGACCTGCCTATAGACAAGCACTGAGGCCCAAATGAGAACATGAAGTTTGAAGGATCTTTGTAGACTCAACTGAAAAGGTAAACTCAGTGACGTTGCCACGAGCAGCACCTAATATTGTGATATGAGCAAGATGCCAGACTTGGTAGCCAGGATACCAAAACAGAGGAGAAGTTGAGACTCGCGCTTCAGTCTTAGTTCTTGTCACTCTATGCTCTATGTTATCATAGTATTATATTATTATGTTACCATGTTATTATGTTACCATGTTATTATTTTACCATGTTATCATAGTATTATATTATTATGTTACCATGTTATTATGTTATCATGTTATTATTTTACCATGTTATCATAGTATTATATTATTATGTTACCATGTTATTATGTTACCATGTTATTATTTTACCATGTTATCATAGTATTATATTATTATGTTACCATGTTATTATGTTATCATGTTATTATTTTACCATGTTATCATAGTATTATATTATTATGTTACCATGTTATTATGTTATCATGTTATTATTTTACCATGTTTTCATAGTATTATATTAATATGTTACCATGTTATTGTAACGGCGTTCTTCGTTTGTCACAAGAGAGTCGGACCGAAATGCAGCGTAGTGGTTACTCATGTCTTTAATGAAGAGATCGCGATACATGAAATAACTATTACATGTACAAAAACAACAAACTGAACGTAAAACCTATTACAGCCTATCTGGTGAAACTACACAGAGACAGGAACAATCACCCACGAAATACAAAGCGAAACCAGGCTATCTATTAATACGGTTCCCAATCAGAGTTAACGAGAATCACCTGACTCTGATTGAGAATTATGTTCTTGTGTTATCCAAGCCTATACAACACCCCTACTCAGCCGCGATCCCAAATACTACAAACCCCAATACGAAAATACAATATTATGTTACCAAAACCCATGTCACACCCTGGCCTGACCAAACATATAACGAAAACACAAAATACAATGACCATGTTAACAGAACCCCCCTAGTATTATGTTCTTGGACTCCCGGATGCACCTCAAAAATATAGGAGGGTCCGGGTGGGCGTCTGTCCATGGTGGCGGTTCCGGCTTGGGACGTGGACCCCACTCCATTAAAGACATAGTTCCTCCCCTTCGCGTTATGGGATAATCCACCCTAGCCGACCATGTTAATAGTCCTACCAGAACCCCACTGAACTGAGGAGCAGCTCGTGACTGTGGGGCAGCTCGATCTGAGGGGCAGCTCATACTGAGGGGCAGCTCGGGATGGGGGCAGTGTTACCGAGGGGCAGCTCGGGACCGAGGGGCAGCCCGGAACTGAGGGGAAGCCCGGAACTGAGGGTTAGCCCAGTACTGAGATCCCAGTACTGAGAGGAAGCCCAGTTCTTGAGAAAGCCCAGTACTGAGATGAAGCTCAGGCAGGTTCTAGTGCTCCGGTAGATCCTGGCTGGCTGGCGGATCTGGAAGATTCTGGTTGACTAGCAGATCTGGAAGAGACTGGTTGACTGGCAGATCTGGAAGAATCTGGTTGACTGGCAGATTTAGAAGATCATGACTGACTGGCGGATCTAGCTGCTCTATACAGACTGACAGCTCCTTGCAGACTGACAGCTCTGCCTGCTCCATGCAGGCTGACAGCTCCTTGCAGACTGACAGCTCCTTGCAGACTGGCAGCTCTTTGCAGACTGGCAGCTCTTTGCAGACTGACAGCTCTGGATGCTTCATGCAGACTGACAACTCTGGCTGCTTCGAACAGACTGACAGCTTTGACTGCTCCATGCAGGCTGACAGCTCTGACTGCTTCATGCAGGCTGACAGCACCCTGCAGACTGACAGCTCATTGCAGACTGACAGCTCCTTGCAGACTGACAGCTCCTTGCAGACTGACAGCTCCCTGCAGACTGACAGCTCAGGCTGCTCCGAAAAGGCAGGAGGCTCCGGCAGCGCTGTAGAGGAGGAATGCTCTGATAGCGCTGAACAGGCAGGATACTCCGACAGCGCAGGAGGGAAGGAAGGCTCTGGCTGTGCTGAACAGGCGGGAGACTCCGACAGCGCAGGAGGGAAGGAAGGCTCTGGCTGTGCTGAACAGGCGAGGCGCACAGAAGACCTGGTGCGTGGTGCTGGAACTGGTGCTACAGGATCGAGGACACGCACAGGAAGCCTGGTGTGGGGAGCTGCTACCGGAGGACTGGTGTGATGAGGTGGCTCTGGATGTTCTTGTGCAGGCGCACTGTTAGCTCTTGAGCACCGAGCCTGCCCAAGCTTACCTGGCTCGATGCCCACTCTAGCCCGGCCAATACGAAGGGCTGGTATGTGCTGCACCTGGCTATGCACCCACACTGGAAACACCGTGCGCTCCATAGCATAACACGGTGTCTGCCCGGTCTCTCTAGCCCACCGGTAAGCACAGGGAGTTTGCGCAGGTCTCCTACCTGGCATAGCCATACTCCCTTTAAGCCTCCCCCAATAATTTTTTGGGGCTGCTTTTCGGGCCTCCAACCGCGTCGCCGTGCTGCCTGCTCATACCAGCGCCTCTCCGCTTTAGCCGCCTTATTTCTTCCTTGGGATCATATTCTCAGGCTGAGCCCAGGGTCCTTTTCCGTCTAATTCCTCCTCCCATGTCCAATTCTCCAAGTGGTGCAGCCTCTCCCACTGCAACTGCTCTTCACGATTAACAGGGAGAGTTAGCTCAGGTCTGACTCCTGACTCAGCCACTCTCTGAGTCCACCCCCAATAAATATTTGGGGGTTACTTTCGGTTTTCGCTCTGCGCCGCCGTGTTTTTCTTTTCGACTCCATTCGCCTATAGTCCTGCACTCTCTTATCATACCTGTATTATCTTCCCACGTGTATTACTCCATGCCTCTGCTGTCCATAACGTCCTCCCTTCGCTGTTCAAGCTGTCGCTGCCTGTTAACACGCTGCTCGGTCCGAGTGTGGTGGGTGATTCTGTAACGGCGTTCTTCGTTTGTCACAAGAGAGTCGGACCGAAATGCAGCGTAGTGGTTACTCATGTCTTTAATGAAGAGATCGCGATACATGAAATAATTATTACATATACAAAAACAACAAACGGAACGTAAAACCTATTACAGCCTATCTGGTGAAACTACACAGAGACAGGAACAATCACCCACGAAATACAAAGCGAAACCAGGCTACCTAAATACGGTTCCCAATCAGAGACAACGAGAATCACCTGACTCTGATTGAGAACACAGGTTGTCTCAGTGTCAGCCAAGCCTATACAACACCCCTACTCAGCCGCGATCCCAAATACTACAAACCCCAATACGAAAATACAATAACTAAAACCCATGTCACATCCTGGCCTGACCAAACATATAACGAAAACACAAAATACAATGACCAAGGCGTGACAGTTATTATGTTACCATGTTATTATTTTACCATGTTATCATAGTATTATATTATTATGTTACCATGTTACCATGTTATTATTGTAACGGCGTTTTCGTTTGTTGAAAGAGAGCCGGACTGAAATGCAGCTAATGATGGTTACTCATGTCTTTAATGAAACAATCGCGATACATGAAATAACTTCTACAAATGCAAAACAACAAACGGAACGTGAAAACTAATTACAGCCTATCTGGTGAACACTACACAGAGACCGGAACAATCACCCACGAAATTCAAAGCGAAACCCAGGCAACCTAAATACGGTTCCCAATCAGAGACAACGAGAATCACCTGTGTGCTCTATTCACATGAGCCTGTGTGTGTGTGTGTGTGTGTGTGTGTGTGTGTGTGTGTGTGTGTGTGTGTGTGTGTGTGTGTGTGTGTGTGTGTGTGTGTGTGTGTGTGTGTGTGTGTGTGTGTGTGTGTGTGTGTGTGTGTGGTGTGTGTGTGGTGTGTGTGTGTGTGTGGTGTGCGTATGTGTGTGTGTGTGTTGTGTGGTGTGTGTGTGTGTGTGTGTGCGTATGTGTGTGTGTGTGTGTGTGGTGTGCGTGCGTCTCAAAAGGACCTAGGTTCCTAGAAGCATATCTCTGTTGCAGTTCACCGACCAAAGCAACCATCCTATTAGTCTAGGATTGTATGGATTATGCTCCTTCCTGCTTTGACACCTTGCAAACTGTGTGTGAATGTGTACTAAAATAGAGGCTTTGTTTTTAATTGATTGCCCTAGATAATTCTCTGTCTTTATGATGGCTTGACGCTTTCGTTATATGATTTGTGATGTTTCTGCGAGTTTTCTATCCGGATCTCTTGCTTGGCTTGACCTCATGTGTCTATTTAACTATCTCTGTGTCTGGCAACATGTGTTCTCTACCGACACTATTACATTTACATTTAAGTCATTTAGCAGACGCTCTTATCCAGAGCGACTTACAGACAGATTGCTCTATAGTCGCTCTGGGTTTCCAAGGAGATTGTATTAATTAATGGTATGAAAACTAGGATGGCGGGTTAAATTGGTGCTTTGACCATCTCCGTAATCATAAATTAAATATTCTCATCCCAGAGAACAAAATCGAAATAAAGAGAGGGGGGGTGCGGGGAGAGGGGGGTGAGAGAGACAGAGACAGAGAGAGCGATCAGGCAAGGTGAAATCTTTGATTAGCACGGTGTTCAGACCTGAGATGAGATGAGTACCACCCTAAGATGTAATTGAATTGTTTTTTTCAAATGACAGGTGATGGGTCCCTACAATAGCCCTCACAGTCTGGGCAGAGACAGATACTGTCAGGCTTTAACATGCTGTGTGTCTGTGTGTGTTTCCTGGTGTCTGTATGTGCACGTGCGTTTGTGTGTGTGGGCATGTGTGTGATTGTGTTAGTGTGTGTGTCTGTTTGATGCAGGTCGTATCTCCAGCTCAGGGCTGGTGGTAATCTGATAGGTTGGTAGTGGAGTGACATATTAATTTAACCTCCTGCAGTGTCTCCTGTACCAGCCTGGAAAGGCCTCCTGGGAAATACACCTGTCACAAAGGGG
Source organism: Oncorhynchus gorbuscha (assembly GCF_021184085.1). Taxonomy (NCBI): domain Eukaryota; kingdom Metazoa; phylum Chordata; class Actinopteri; order Salmoniformes; family Salmonidae; genus Oncorhynchus; species Oncorhynchus gorbuscha. Next base: position 85,377,910 of record NC_060185.1, read on the forward strand.
CTGTATCATTCCCAAGACACCATTAAGTGCATGATTCCAATCAAATAATTTAGAGTAAATCTAATTCAATGTCAACCATGGACATAACATGGCTATATAAGTTCCACATCCATTCCACAACCACTCAATGACTTGGTCATGGTTCTGTCCACAGAATGATAGCACCATAATATGTACCATATAATACTGTATATATATTTATATATACAGTGGGGATAACAAGTATTTGATACACTGCCGATTTTGCAGGTTTTCCAACTTACACAGCATGTAGAGGTCTGTAATTTTTTATCATAAGTACACTTCAACTGTGAGAGACGGAATCTAAAACAAAAATCCAGAAAATCACATTGTATGATTTTTAAGTAATTCAATTGCATTTTATTGCATAAGTATTTGATAACCTACCAACCAGTAAGAATTCCGGCTCTCACAGAGAGTCAATCACCCTCGGTCTGGGGCTCCATGCAAGATCTCACCTCGTGGGGCATCAATGATCATGGGGAAGGTGAGGGATCAGCCCAGAACTACATGGCAGGACCTGGTCAATGACCTGAAGAGAGCTGGGACCACAGTCTCAAAGAAAACCATTGGTAACACACTACGCCGTCATGGATTAAAATCCTGCAGCGCACGCAAGGTCCCCCTGCTCAAGCCAGCACATGTCCAGGCCCGTCTGAAGTTTGCCAATTACGAACTGGATGATCCCGAGGAGGAATGGGAGAAGGTCATGTGGTCTGATGAGACAAAAATAGAGCTTTTTTAGTCTAAACTCCACTCGCTGTGTTTGGAGGAAGAAGAAGGATGAGTACAACCCCAGGAACACCGTCCCAACCGTGAAGCATGGAGGTGGAAACATCATTCTTTGGGGATGCTTTTCTGCAAAGGGGACAGGACGACTACACCGTATTGAGGGGAGGATGATGGGGCCATGTATCGTGAGATCTTGGCCAACAACCTCCTTCCCTCAGTAAGAGCATTGAAGATGGGTCGTGGCTGGTTCTTCCAGCATGACAACTACCCGAAACACACAGCCAGGGAAACTAAGGAGTGGCTCCGTAAGAAGCATCTCAAGGTCCTGGAGTCGCCCAGCCAGTCGCAGACCTGAACCCAATAGAAAATCTTTGGAGGGAACTGAAAGTCCGTATTGCCCAGCGACAGCCCCGAAACCTGAAGGATCTGGAGAAGTTCTGTATGGAGGAGTGGGCCAAAATCCCTGCTGCAGTGTGTGCAAACCTGGTCAAGAACTACAGGAAACGTATGATCTCTGTAATTGCAAACAAAGGTTTCTGTACAAATATTAAGTTCTGCTTTTCTGATGTATCAAATACTTATGTCATGCAAAAAAAAGGCAAATTAATTACTTAAAAATTATACAATGTGATTTTCTGGATTTTTGTTTTAGATTCCGTCTCTCAAAGTTGAAGTGTACCTATGATTTTAAAAATTACAGACCTCTACATGCTTTGTAAGTAGGAAAACCTGTAAAATCGGCTGTGTATCAAATACTTGTTCTCCCCACTGTATACCTTAATGATTCTGCCAGTATGGCTGCTCATGGTAATGCCTGATTCTATGGTTTAATGTCCATGTCAGCCCAACACAGCTTTCAGCTGGTTAGACTTAAACAGACTGAGTCAATGAGATGTGTCTGTGTGAGAGGAAAAGAGAGGAAAGGAGAGGACATGAGAAGATAGGATAGGTAGAGGTAGAGGAGAAGAGAGGAGAGGGAGATGAGAGGCAGAGGTAGAGGAGAAGTAGAGGTAGAAGAGAGGACAGGAGAGGACATGAGAAGTTAGGATAGGTAGAGGTAGAGGAGAAGAGAGGAAATGAGAGGACATGAGAAGATAGGATAGGTAGAGGTAGAGGAGAAGAGAGGAGAGGTAGAAGTAGAGGACAAGAGAGGACGGGAGAAGAGAGGACAGGAGTTGAGAGGCAGAGTGTAACGTAGTTCGTCTGTTGAATGAAGAGAGTCAGACCGAAATGCAGCGTGTAGGTTATTCATGACTTTAATTAAATAAATCGCCGTACATGAAATAACTGAATGAATACGAAAACAACAAACGGAACGTGAAACCTATTACAGCCTATCTGGCGACTACAACACAGAGACAGGGACAAACACCCACAAAATACAACGTGAAAGTCAGGCTGACTAAATACGGTTCTCAATCAGAGACAACGACAAGCACCTGACTCTGATTGAGAATCGCCCCAGGCAGCCAAGCCTAACTAGACACACCCCTAATCAGCCGCAATCCCAAATAATACAAACCCCAATACGAAATACAACATATAAACCCATGTCACACCCTGGCCTACCCAAACATATAACAAAAACACAAGATACAATGACCAAGGCGTGACAGAACCCCCCCCCCTAAGGTGCGGACTCCGGGACGCACCTCAAGAGCATAGGGAGGGTCCGGGTGGGCGTCTGTCCATGGTGGCGGTTCTGGCTCGGGACGTGGACCCCACTCCATAAATGTCCTAGTTCCTCCCCTTCGCGTCCTGGGATAATCCACCTTCTCCGCCGACCATGGCCTAATAGTCCTCACCCTGATCCCCACATAACTGAGGGGCAGCTCGGGACCGAGGGGCAGCTCGGGACAGAGAGGCAGCTCAGGACAGAGGGGCATCTCAGGACAGAGGGGCAGCTCGGGACAGAGGGGCAGCTCGGGACAGAGGGGCAGCTCAGGACAGAGGGGCAGCTCAGGACAGAGGGGCATCTCGGGACAGAGGGGCAGCTCGGGACAGAGGGGCAGCCCGGGACAGAGGGGAAGCCCGGTACTGAGAGGAAGCCCAGAACTGAGAGGAAGCTCAGGCAGGTAGTAGGCTCCGGTAAATAATGGCTGGCTGGTGGAACTGGATGATTCAGGTTGTCTGGCCGATCTGGCGGATCTTGGCAGACTGGCACTTCTGGCGGATCCTGGCAGACTGGCACTTTTGGCGGATCCTGGCAGACTGGCGACGCTGGGCCAACTGGCGGCGCTGGGCAGGCTGGCGGCGCTGGGCAGACTGGCGGCGCTGGGCAGACTGGCGGCGCTGGGCAGACTGGCGGCGCTGGGTCTACTGGGAGCACTGGCGGCGCTGGGCAGACTGGGAGCACTGGCGGAGCTGGGCAGACTGGGAGCACTGGCGGAGCTGGGCAGACTGGGAGCACTGGCGGCGCTGGGCAGACTGGGAGCACTGGCGGAGCTGGGCAGACTGGGAGCACTGGCCGCGCTGGGCAGACTGGGAGCACTGGCCGCGCTGGGCCGACTGGGAGCACTGGCCACGCTGGGCCGACTGGGAGCACTGGCGGTGCTGGGCAGACTGGAGACTCCGGCAGCGCAGGAGAGGAGAAAAGTGCTGGCTGCGCTGAACAGGCGAGGCGCACTGGAGGCCTGGTGCGTGGTGCTGGAACTGGTGGTACTGGATCGAGGACACGCACAGGAAGCCTGGTGCGGGGAGCTGCTACCGGAGGACTGGTGTGTGGAGGTGACACAGGATGGGCTAGACCGTGAAGGCATACTGGAGTGTAGGCACAGGACGTGCAAGGCTAGGGATGTGCACAGGAGGCCTGGTGCATGAGGCTGGCACCAACTTCACCTGCTGACTAACACGCACCTCAGGTTGAGTATAGAGAGCTAACTCAGGTGCTATCAAATCCCCGACACGATCCATCGGACGAATATTATATCTATAGCACCAAGCTAGCAACTCCCTCATTACTCTCCACTCCACTGTCCCCATTAACTCCTTCACAGTCTCTGCTTCGCTCACCTCTAACACTGGCTCTGGTTCTGGTCTCCTCCTTGGCTCCTCACGATGAACAAGGAGAGTTGGCTCAGGTCTATCTCCTGACTCAGCCATACTCTCCCTAAGCCCCCCCCCCAATACATTTTTTGGGATGACTTTCCGGTTTCCAACCGCGTCGCCGTGCTGCCTCCTAATACTTGCGCCTCTCCGCTTTAGCTGCTTCTATTTCCTCCTTGGGACCGCGATATTCTCCCGGCTGCGCCCAGGGTCCTTTACCGTCTAATTCCTCCTCCCATGTCCAAATCTCCAAATGGTGCAGTCTCTCCCACTGCAACTGCTCTTCACGATTAACAGGGAGAGTAGGCTCAGGTCTGACTCCTGACTCAGCCACTCTCTCTCTGCGCTTTCCCCCGTTACTTTCGGTTTTCGCTCTGTATAGCCGTGCTTTCCTTTTTGACTCCATACGTCTATAGCCCTCTTCGCATTGCTGTAGGGAATCCCAGGCGGGCGCCTGCACTCTCTCTGGGTCGGCTGCCCACCTGTCGATTTCTTCCCACGTCGTATAATCCATGCTTCTGCTGTCCATAACGTTGTCCTTTAACTCCTGCCAGTTCACACGCTGCTCGGTCTGTGAGAGGTGGGTGTTTCTGTAACGTCGTCCGTCTGTTGAATGAAGAGAGTCAGACCGAAATGCAGCGTGTAGGTTATTCATGACTTTAATGAAATAAATCGCTGTACGTGAAATAACTGAATGAATACGAAAACAACAAACGGAACGTGAAACCTATTACAGCCTATCTGGCGACTACAACACAGAGACAGGGACAAACACCCACAAAATACAACGCGAAAGACAGGCTGACTAAATACGGTTCTCAATCAGAGACAACGACAAGCACCTGACTCTGATTGAAAATCGCCCCAGGCAGCCAAGCCTAACTAGACACACCCCTAATCAGCCGCAATCCCAAATAATACAAACCCCAATACGAAATACAACATATAAACCCATGTCACACCCTGGCCTACCCAAACATATAACAAAAACACAAGATACAATGACCAAGGCGTGACACAGATTTGGAGGAGAAGTAGAGGTAGAAGAGAGGTAGAGGTAGAAGAGAGGAGAGGAGAGGAGAGGAGAGGAGAGGAGAGGAGAGGAGAGGAGAGGAGAGGAGAGGAGAGGAGAGGAGAGGAGAGGAGAGGAGAGGAGAGGAGAGGAGAGGAGAGGAGAGGAGAGGAGAGGAGAGGAGAGGAGAGGATGAATAGAGGACAGGAGAGGTAAAGTTAGAAGAGAGGACATGGGAAGAGAGGACAGGAGAGGTAGAGGTAGAAGAGAGGACAGGAGAAGTTAAGACAGGAGAGGAGAGGTAAAATAGAGGACAAGAGATGTAGAATAGAGGACAGGAGAGGTAGAGGTAGAAGAGAGGACAGGAGAAGATAAGACAGGAGAGGAGAGGTAGAGGTAGAGGAGAGGCAGGGTGTTGAGCAGTATATCTGGTGATTGTGTGTGAGAGGCCTGTGAAAGATGATGGAGAGGAACTAAAAACATTAGTGGATCAATTTTCTTCCTCTCCTCAATGTACACTCTTCCCCCTATCTTTGGTATGTTAGTGACTAATGTAGATAGTTCTTCTTCCACAGACCTCTCACACACACAATAAGAATAGAGGGGGTTGGGGGTGCAGAGAGAGGAGAGAAGGGGATAAAGAGAGGGGAAATATAGGGGAATTGAAGATGAGTGAGGGTTTCAGAATGTAGTGGTGACTGTCTAAGAAAAGGAGGAAGAAAGAAGTGGAGCGAGAGGGAGGTAAAATGGGGGAGAGCAAGTCACAGAGAGGAAGAGAGTGGTCAGCAATACAGCACACCCACCACTAGCCACATGCACACACATACACACGCACACACACAGCCTCCCTCCTCCGTCCATATTTCTCTTATTCAGACAGAAACAGCAGATCAGAGAGAGAGAGTGAAACATATTTATCTCAGCAGCTTCATTATCCATCTGCTACAGAGCGTCACAGTGTTGATCCCACTAAAGGGCCCGTGGAGGGGTCAGAGGCTGAGGATAAATCCCAAATTGGTGCCATGCTAAACGGACATTATGCAACGCCTGGCCAGGCTAACTGGGGTGATTTCACTGGACATCTTGTCCTGGCCGTAATCCTGCCAACAGCATGCCGCCCGGGAGACTAACACACACTGCCCCAAGAGGACACAAACACACACACCCAAACACACACGCACACACATTTTACGGTGCTGCTACTGCCAAGGCTGGAGACTGGAAACTGACCTGGATCCTTCTGGGATTTTACACATGCTCTCTATCTCTGGTGAACACACACACACACACACACAGACATACACACACGCTTCATTGCATCATTCCACGACAGTGAAACACTAAAGCTGCTTTCCCATGTGCCTGTAATACAACTGTGAGTTTGGCCCCCTGCCCTCTAACAGGGGAGATAGAGGGAGAGGCTCAGAATTTACTGCTAGTGAAGATGGAGCAAGGTAGACAGGACAACATCTATATAAACAAGATGAAAAACTATCAGAAAAAAAGCATCATCTTTAAAATCTCAAATCTAAAACCATTTGTTGAATACACAGACATTCTATTCACATCAGTATAATCCTGCTTGTCAAGCAAAGAGGGTTATGGATAATACATCTCTATTTAAGAATATAAGAAGAGACTAAATCCAATTTATCTCAGAGCTCTTTACACCCTCCACCTTGTCCCTTAGAATTATCCTGTGTCTGCATCCCACATGGCACCCTTTGCCCTACATAGTGCACTAATTTAGGAAAGGAACTATATACACTATATAGGAAATAGGCTGCCATTTGGGATGCAGGCCTCGTCCCCAATACTATGCCTCTGCCACTAGGCTGGCTAGGAAGAGTAATCGGCTTTCTGTTATAAAAAGATGATGTCTTTATCTGACATTTGTAGAAAAAAATGTTTAAAAAAAGGTCCCAGATTTCGTTGAGTCTTTTATCAGGCTATGAACACCGGGGAGAGGTAAATAGGTAGGTTTTCCTCTGGTTGTGAGACGTGTGTTCGCCTCTGGGTGTGAGAACTACAGGATATGTTAGCTTTAGTTAGAACTCTAGACCTGGAGAACTACAGGGTATGTTAGCTTTAGATAGATCTCTAGACCTAGAGAACTACAGGGTATGTTAGCTTTAGTTAGAACTCTAGACCTGGAGAACTACAGGGTATGTTAGCTTTAGTTAGAACTCTAGACCTGGAGAACTACAGGGTATGTTAGCTTTAGATAGAACTCTAGACCTGGAGAACTACAGGGTATGTTAGCTTTAGTTAGAAGCCTGAACCAGGAACCACACCCTATGGCTCTCCAGGATCAGGTGTGTGTGTGTGTGTGTGTGTGTGTGTGTGTGTGTGTGTGTGTGTGTGTGTGTGTGTGTGTGTGTGTGTGTGTGTGTGTGTGTGTGTGTGTGTGTGTGTGTGTGTGTGTGTGTGTGTGTGTGTGTGTGTGTGTGTGTGTGTGTGTGTGTGTGTGTGTGTGGGTGTGCAGGGCATGTCAGCCTCACAGAGTGCAGGCGGAGAATGATAATGGTAGAGGTCAGGTCACTATCTCCATGGAGATCTGAGAGAGAAGACAAGAAATACGCTCCTAATATTGGTCGGAAACCTGCAGCACACCTCACACACACCTGACACACGCCTTACACCACACCTGACACACATCACGCACACCTGACACACACACACCTCACACACACCTGACACACACAGATCTCACCCACACACCTGACACACACACCTCACCCTCACTGCTGACACACACACACCTCACACACACACATACCAAATGATCCTTGTTCACTTCTCTTGCATCAAAACACATCATACTGAGCCCATTAAACAGACTTCTTCTTCCTGCCCCTGGTTTCCTCTGGATGGGGATGTATCCTCTGGCAGCGTGTGTGTGTTTGTGTTGGTGTGTGTGCATGTGTGTGTGTGTGTGTGTGTGTGTGTGTGTGTGTGTGTGTGTGTGTGTGTGTGTGTGTGTGTGTGTGTGTGTGTGTGTGTGTGTGTGTGTGTGTGTGTGTGTGTGTCTGTGTGTGTGTGTGTGTGTGTGTGTGTGTGTGTGTGTGTGCGTGCGTGCGTGTGTGTGTGTGTGTGTGTGTGTGTGTGTCTGTGTGTGTGTGTGTGTGTGTGTGTGTGTGTGTGTGTGTGTGTGTGTGGGTGTGTGCGTGTGTGTGCGCGTGCGTGCGCGTGCGTGCGTGTGTGTGCGTGTGTGTGTGCCCGTGTGTGTGTGCCCGTGTGTGTGTGTGTGTGTGTGTGTGTGTGTGTGTGTGTGTGTGTGTGTGTGTGTGTGTGTGTGTGTGTGTGTGTGTGTGTGTGTGTGTGTGTGTGTGTGTGTGTGTGTGTGTGTGTGTGTGTGTGTGTGTGTGTGTGTGTGTGTGTGTGTGTGTGTGTGTGTTGCATGGTGCTGTGTCCTCTGGCTCTCTCACTCCAGGTTACATTCAATTAGTTGATCTGTGAGTTAAGTGAACCCTGATTGTTCAAAGGCCCTGTCACATCTGTTCTGTTGGGGAGGAGAGGAAAACCTCAGAGGAATATGTCTCAAATGTACTTCCTTATTTTACTGTCACATCTGGTCTGTTGGGGCGGAGAGGAAAACCTCAGAGGAATATGTCTCAAATGTACTTCCTTATTTTACTGTAACCATCTTTCATTTCAGGCAGGTCACTCGTGATACAAGTCAGTATTGGACGTTTATCCATGTCTGAAGACGTTGTGAGATGATGTGTAAACCGGCCACTCAGGGCCACAGTGAGCGCTGTTACCTTCAAGTAGGCTTCAGGCATTGTGGACAGGGAAGGCAGATGCGCGTAAGCATCTGCCTCTGATTGCAAAGGTTGTAAATTACAATCCAGTAATAGAAAGTTTAGATTTTTTGTTTTAAGCGTATCCCAAACCTTTATCATTACCTTAACCCATGAGCGGTAATGACTAACCTTAAAATGTCACAGTTAATGCCTAAAGTTCACCCTAACCTTTAGATTTTCTGAGTTCATTTGTAAACTTGACTTTAAACAACGTCGAAATAATTTGGCGTTTGAGAAACATGGAAGAAAGTCTATTTCTGACGTGAGCCTGTGAGAGCTAGTTGTAGAATGTTTCTTCATACCCCATTCTAGAATCTGTAAACAGAACCATATCCTGCCTCCTGCATAGTATGACAGTCAGAATGATGTGGCTAGCATGCTGCTGTGCTAACACAGCTATCCTGGAAAAACAACAACAACCATTTCTCTCTCCTCCCTCTGCACTCTGTACACATTTCCTAGAGATGCATTGTTCTCAACGTGTATGGGGGGAAAGTGTAGAGGTGATTTGATGTATACTTAAATAGAAGAACAGACAGAAAGACACACACACTGCAAAACTACAAATGAAGCTGCCTTTGTTGCCGTGGTTACTTAAAACCAAAAAACAGAGAGAGACAGATATAGAGAGAGATGAAGAGAGATGGAGAGCAGCCTCCTCTTATAAACAATTGAAGCCAGAAGGCAGAGATGAGCACCAGTGATTCCCTAACGTCGGCCCTGTTGACCCCCCCCACACACACACACGCACGCACGCACGCACGCACGCACACACACACACACACACACACACACACACACACACACACACACACACACACACACACACACACACACACACACACACTTGTCTATTTATACATACTTGTCTATTTATACATACTCTCTCTGTCTGTCTCTATCCATATGTATTTATTAATATATTTTTCAATTTACTCTTTCTCCACAAGGGCAGACAAGGCCAGAGCTGTTCACTTATTGAATTAACAGCAATGGGGAAGCATTAAGCAACAGTCCCTAGTAACCTGGCTCAATTTATTTGTTCAACTGAGACCAATGAAATAAGGCTGTGGCCTACTGGCTAATTGGCTTTTAGGGCTGGCCAACAGGTGGAATGGAGGGTACAGGTCAGGGTAGAACTGCCCCAGTGAGAGTGTACTGTTTGAGGAAGTGATTGAGGTAGATTGTGATTGATATGATACAGTTGAAGTGGGAAGTTAACTTTTAATCTCAGCTTTTCACAATTCCTGACATTTAATCCTAGTAAAAACTCCCTGTCTTAGGTCAGTTAGGATCACCACTTTATTTTAAGAATGTGGAATGTCAGAATAATATCTTTTATTTCTTTCATCATATTCCCAGTTTACATACACCCAATTAGTATTTGGTAGAATTGCCTTTAAATTGTTTAACTTGGGTCAAACGTTACGGGTAGATTTCCACAAGCTTCCCACAATAAGTTGGGTGAATTTTGGGCCTTTCCTCCTGACAGAGTTGGTGTAACTCAGTCAGGTTTGTAGGCCTCCTTGCTCGCCCACTCTTTTTCGGTTCTGCCCACAAATTTTCTAAAGGATTGAGGTCAGGGCTTTGTGATGGACAGTCCAATATCTTGACTTGGTCGTCCTTAAGCCATTTTGCCACAATTTTGGAAGTATGCTTGGGGTCATTGTCCATTTGGAAGACACATTTGCGACCAAGCTTTAACTTCCTGAATGATGTCTTGAGATGTTGATTCAAAATATCCACATAATTTTCCCTTTTCATGATGCCATCTATTTTGTGAAGTGCACCAGTCTCTCCGGCAGCAAAGCTCCCCTACAACATGATGCTGCCACCCCCGTGCTTCACGGTTGGGATGGTGTTATTCGGCTTGCAAGCCTCCCCCTTTATCCTCCAAACAAAACAATGGTTATTTTGGCCAAACAGTTATATTTTAGTTTCATCAGACCAGAGGATATTTCTCCAAAAAGTATGATCTTTGTCCCTATATGCAGTTGCAAACCGTAGTCTGTCTTTTTTTATGGCAGTTTTGGAGCAGTGGCTTCTTCCTTGCTGAGTGGCCTTTCAGGTTATTTCGATATAGGACTTGTTTTACTGTGGTAATACTTTTCTACCTGTTTCCTCCAGCATCTTCACTTGGTTCTTTGCTGTTGTTCTGGGATTGATTTGCACTTTTCACACCAAAGTACGTACATCTCTAGGAGACAGACCGTGTCTCCTTCCTGAGCGGTATGACGGCTGCGTGGTCCCATGTGTTTATACTTGCGTACTATTGTTTGTTGCAATGAACTTGAGACAGGGGTCTATAGTGTTGGTGGTGGGTCAGGGTCAGACAGGGGTCTATAGTGTTGGTGGTGGGTCAGGGTCAGACAGGTGTCTATAGTGTTGGTGGTGGGTCAGGGTCAGACAGGGGTCTATAGTGTTGGTGGTGGGTCAGGGTCAGACAGGGGTCTATAGTGTTGGTGGTGGGTCAGGGTCAGACAGGGGTCTATAGTGTTGGTGGTGGGTCAGGGTCAGACAGGGGTCTATAGTGTTGGTGGTGGGTCAGGGTCAGACAATGGTCTATAGTGTTGGTGGTGGGTCAGGGTCAGACAGGGGTCTATAGTGTTGGTGGTGGGTCAGGGTCAGACAATGGTCTATAGTGTTGGTGGTGGGTCAGGGTCAGACAGGGGTCTATAGTGTTGGTGGTGGGTCAGGGTCAGACAGGGGTCTATAGTGTTGGTGGTGGGTCAGGGTCAGACAGGGGTCTGTAGGGGTGGTGGGTCTGTGTTTTCTGGGGCTCTGATCCCCAGTGAGAGGGTTATGTCTGGGGGTCTGACCTCGAGTGAGAGGTCTATGTCTGGCGCTCTGATCCCCAGTGAGAGGGCTATTTCTGGGGCTCTGATCCCCAGTTGGAGGGCTATGTCTGGGGCTCTGGCCCCCAGTGAGAGGGCTATGTCTGGGGTCTGACTTCCAGTGAGAGGGCTATGTCTGGGGCTCTGACCCCCAGTGAAAGGGCTATTTCTGGGTCTCTGATCCCCAGTAAGAGGGTTATGTCTGGGGCTCTGACCCCAAGTTAGACGGCTATGTCTGGGGCTCTGACCCCCAGTTAAACGGCTATGTCTGGGGCTCTGACCCCCAGTTAAACGGCTATGTCTGGGTCTCTGACCCCCAGTGAGACGGCTATGTCTGGGGCTCTGACCCCCAGTTAGACGGCTATGTCTGGGGCTCTGACCACCAGTTAGACGGCTATGTCTGGGGCTCTGACCCCCAGTTAGACGGCTATGTCTGGGGCTCTAATCCCCAGTAAGAGGGCTATGTCTGGGGCTCTGACCCCCAGTTAGACGGCTATGTCTAGCTTTGGCTCTTGTTGTGGGCCGGAGAGTAACCTGGGGACAGGGTCAGTTAAGTCCTGGAGGCAGACTTGTTTGAAAAGATACTAGAATGTGGAACAGAAGCGGGGCTCCACCTCCTCTGTTAGTGAGTTACAAGGACTTCCACGGATCAAAAAACACCTGAAAAATCGTGATTTATCCAAATGATCAGTGACGACAAATCTGTGCATGGGAACAAAGTTCCCCATTAGTCTTCGCATACCACAGTCTGTTGATAGACGCTACAATATCAGTTATGTTTAGTTATGTTTTGTGCATCCGTCCATGAGACTTTAGGAACATTTAGGAACATGGTTAGCCTTCATTTCCCCTAAGAGGCCCTGACGTGACAGTCTTCAGTGAACCCTCTCCCTCTGCTTCTGTTGATTTGTAATACAATACACATTCCAGGTATATTCTGAGGAAAAACAACCATCTCATTACAATGTCTTGACCAAGATCCTCACAATCTAAAGATTGTATTGTAACTCCATGGAGCGCTATTATTCCTAACTCAAGTTCTAAGCACCCTGCTGCCATGCCATTGGTCCATGTCAGTGTGTAAATAGACCAATCTTTTCATACTATTTTCTCTGAACATGTGGTTTGGTTGCTTTGCCCACCTGTCGTTCCATTGCAGCAGCAGAATACGGTACAGTTGGTACAACACTGACTGTGTGGCTGTATAAATGCCTGCCTCAGCCAAACAGAATAGAGTGTCCCAACTGACACCCTATTCCCTATTTAGTGCACTACTTTGGGACAGGGAAATAGGTACCATTTGGGCAGTGGTGGAAAAAGTAGTCGATTGTCAAACTTGAGTAAAAGTAAAGATACCTTATTAGAAAATGACTCAAGTAAAAGTGAAAGTCACCCAGTAAAATAATACTTCCAACAGCTTCGACCCCCAAGTCATAAGACTGCTGAACAATTCATCAAATTGCCAACGGAAAATGTACATTGACCCCCTCTCCCTTTTGTACACTGCTGCTACTCGCTGTTTATTATCTATGCATAGTCACTTCACCCCCACCTACATGTACAGATGACCTCAACTAAACTGTACCCCTGCACACTGACTCGGTACCGGTGCCCCCTGTATATAACCTCATTACTAACCTGTACCCCTGCACACCGACTCGGTACCGGTGCCCCCTGTATATAACCTCATTACTAACCTGTACCCCTGCACACTGACTCGGTACCGGTGCCCCCTGTATATAACCTCATTACTAACCTGTACCCCTGCACACCGACTCGGTACCGGTGCCCCCTGTATATAACCTCATTACTAACCTGTACCCCTCCACACTGACTCAGTACCGGTGCCCCCTGTATATAACCTCATTACTAACCTGTACCCCTGCACACCGGTGCCCCCTGTATATAACCTCATTACTAACCTGTACCCCTGCACACCGGTGCCCCCTGTATATAACCTCATTACTAACCTGTACCCCTGCACACTGACTCGGTACCGGTGCCCCCTGTATATAACCTCATTACTAACCTGTACCCCTGCACACCGACTCGGTACCGGTGCCCCCTGTATATAACCTCATTACTAACCTGTACCCCTCCACACTGACTCGGTACCGGTGCCCCCTGTATATAACCTCATTACTAACCTGTACCCCTGCACACCGGTGCCCCTGTATATAACCTCATTACTAACCTGTACCCTGCACACCGGTGCCCCTGTATATAACCTCACTAACCTGGTGCCCCCTGTATATAACCTCATTACTAACCTGTACCCCTCCACACTGACTCGGTACCGGTGCCCCCTGTATATAACCTCATTACTAACCTGTACCCCTGCACACCGGTGCCCCCTGTATATAACCTCATTACTAACCTGTACCTGTAAGGTCCACACTGAAATCAGGCGCAGGAAAGCCCCCTTCATATAACCTCATTAATAACCTGAACCCCAATCCACACCGGTGCAAACCAAATGCCCCAGACATAACCTCATTACTAACCTGTACCTGTGAAGGTCCTGGGTGTCATGAGGGTGAAATCAGGCGCAGGAAAGCAGAGTTCAATAAAGTGCTTCTTTAATACACGGTGAACTACGGTCAATCCACTTACGGGTGGTCAAACCAAATGCCCCAGACACGGTGAACTACGGTCCCCCCACTTACGGGTGCTCAAACCAAATGCCCCAGACACGGTGAACTACGGTCCCCCCACTTACGGGTGCTCAAACCAAATGCCCCAGACACGGTGAACTACGGTCCCCCCACTTACGGGTGCTCAAACCAAATGCCCCAGAAACGGTGAACTACGGTCCCCCCACTTACGGGTGCTCAAACCAAATGCCCCACACACGGTGAACTACGGTCCCCCCACTTACGGGTGCTCAAACCAAATGCCCCACACACGGAGAACTACGGTCCCCCCACTTACGGGTGCTCAAACCAAATGCCCCACACACGGAGAACTACGGTCCCCCCACTTACGGGTGCTCAAACCAAATGCCCCACACACAGGGAAACGAAAACAGTCTAGCACTAAATACACAAACATGTACATCTAATGCAAACACAATAGTCAGCCAGGCGGGCCGGCTGACTAATAAAGCCTCACTAATTATAACCAACTCAAAACAGGTGCACTCAATAAACACAAGGAGGGGGAGAAAAGAATCAGTGGCAGCTAGTAGACCGGCGACGACGACCACTGAGCGCCACCCGAACAGGAAGGGGAGCCACCTTCGGTCGGAGTCGTGACAGTACCCCTGCACACCGACTCGGTACCGGAACCTCATTATTGTTATTCTTAACTCTTCTTGAACTGCACTGTTGGTTAAGGGCTTGTAAGTCAGCATTTCACGGAAAAGTCTACACTTGTTTTATTCGGCGCATGTGACAAATAAAGTTTGATTTGATTTGATTTAACGTATTTTTACCTGAGTAGTATTTTTACCTGAGTAGTATTTTTACCTGAGTAGTATTTTTACCTGAGTAGTTTACACCACAACTATTTGGGATACAAACTTGGTCTGTTATCTACTTATGTATCAGATGAAAGTGGACAGAGGACCACATGGAGGGAGTGCAGAGTATCCTAAAGAATTGAATACTAAAATAATCTTGATGGATTACAGACCTTCTCCACTTCTCAGACATTTTCAGAATGATAAATCGCAAAGGCCATGTTTTTCCCTCCCTCTCCCTCTCTCTCTCTCTCTCCCCTTCTCCCTCTCTCTCTCTGCCCCTCTCTCTCTCCCCTCTCTCTCTCCCCCCTCTCTCCCCCTCTCTCTCTCTCTCTCTTTCTCTCTCCCTTTCTCCCTTTCTCTCTCTCTCGGCCCCTCTTTCTCCCTCCCTTCCTCCCTCTCTCTCTCTCTCTCTCTCTCTCTCTCTCTCTCTCTCTCTCTCTCTCCCCTCTCCTCTATCTCTCTCAGCCCCTCTCTCTCTCTCTCCTCTCTCTCTCTCTCTCTCTCTCTCTCTCCCCTTCTCCCTCTCTCTCTCTAGGCCCCTCTTTCTCCCTCCCTCCCTCTTTCTCCCTCCCTCCCTCTCTCTCCCTCCTCCCTCTCTCTCTATTTCCTCCTCCCTCTGTCATGGTTAGGAGCCTTGGCTTTCTATTGTGGGAGATTACAGGAGCATAGCAGAACCGTGGCCCGTCAATGGACTTTTATTCATATTTATAATGCATATACAACAAAACAATCTCAGCCGCTGCTACTCCCCCTACTCCTGCTTAGTGTGTGTGTTCCGTAAGTGTGTGTGTATCTACCTCAGCCCCAGCTCCATCCTCTCCCCAGCTCCACCCCCCCCAGCTCCATCCTCTTCCCCAGCTCCACCCCCCAGCTCCATCCTCTTCCCCAGCTCCATCCTCTGCCACAGCTCCATCCTTATCCCCAGCTCCATCCTAAGCCCTAGCTCCATCCTCTTCCCCAGCTCCATCCTCTGCCACAGCTCCATCCTCTCCCCAGCTCCACCTCTGCCCCAGCTCCATCCTCTTCCCCAGCTCCATCCCCCCCAGCTCCATCCTCTTCCCCAGCTCCACCCCCCAGTTCCATCCTCTTCCCCAGCTCCATCCTCATCCCCATCCATCCTCTGCCACAGCTCCATCCTCTGCCACAGCTCCATCCTTATCCCCAGCTCCATCCTAAGCCCCAGCTCCATCCTCAGCCCCAGCCTCATCCTCTTCCCCAGCTCCACCCCCCCCCAGTTCCATCCTCTTCCCCAGCTCCATCCTCTGCCACAGCTCCATCCTCTGCCAGCTCCATCCTCATCCCATCCATCCTAATCCCCAGCTCCATCCTCAAACACATCACTGGAGGTTCCAAAGCTCCATCCTCTGCCACAGCTCCATCCTCTAATCCTTCAGCCCCAGCTCCATCCTCTTCCCCAGCTCCACCCCCCCCAGCTCCATCCTCTGCCCCAAAATCTGCCACAGCTCCATCCTCATCCCCAGCTCCATCCTCTGCCACAGCTCCATCCTCTGCCACAGCTCCATCCTTATCCCCAGCTCCATCCTAAGCCCCAGCTCTATCATCAACCTCAGCCCCAGCCTCAGCCTCAGCCTCAGCCTCAGCCTCAGCCTCAGCCCCAGCTCCATCCTCAGCCTCAGCCTCAGCCCCAGCCTCAGCCTCAGCCTCAGCCTCAGCCTCAGCCTCAGCCTCAGCCTCAGCCTCAGCCTCAGCCTCAGCCCCCCACCAACACAGCTGCAGTGGAGAAGCTCACCTGTGTCCGCCTACACCCTTACCAGAACGTTCTGTCCCTGCTCCAAGGTTAAACAGGACAGGGACCGGGGGGGGGGGGGTACACACACCTGTTTGGAGACACACATACACATACACACACATACACACAAACACAACACTGGAGGGAACAAAACAGGGGGAGACTAATCCTTCATACATAATAGATAACGAAGTCCTCTAAAACAGTAGAACGAGAGACCAAGAAAGAGAAAGACAGCGAGAGAGAGAGAGAGAGAGAGAGAGAGAGAGAGAGAGGGGGAGAGAGGAGAGAGAGAGAGAGAGAGAGAGAGAGAGAGAGAGAGAGAGAGAGAGAGAGAGAGAGAGAGAGAGAGAGAGAGAGAGAGATGAAAACACCAGCGTTGTACCACAGAGACCCTGATCGTGACACATACAGGACAGACCCAGTCATCTTATTTCATTAATACTCAATTACAAGCAGCTACGCCGATGGGGACTGAGAGGGAGGGAGAGAGAGAGAGAGAGAGAGAGAGAGAGAGAGAGAGAGAGAGAGAGGCTCTTTAGCTCACAGACATTAATAAACAGAGAGGTAATGCTCAAATGTAGGACTCTTTGTCTCTTTGCTTCCACATTGCATTGTTTACTGATGTTCGTTCTCATCATATCAAATACAGTGTCTGTCTTTACTCACGGTTCACTGGGTTGTATCCAACACAATCTCCAAAGAAAATTGAGACATTCGCCTTAACTTCAGTCAACAGGATTATGGAGAGTCTTGCCCTTTCAATGATGGCGTTAGTTGGAATGAATATCTAGTTTTAATTCTATATGTTTTATCTTCTCTCCCATGTTGATGTGAACTACTGCTGGTAACTAGTGGTTAAATTCACCACAGTCATTCCTCAGACACACGCTGTGTTCGTCTAATTCCCCATCCACAACAACAAAGGACGTCAGGGGCCTTTAGGGGCCTGCAGGGATACAGGCCAGACAAGAGACTGATGACAAACACTGGTATAATTAAGGCCATTGTTTCCCCTGTGGCTGGGCCTGCTCCATCCCTCTCTAGTCTCGTCTGTTTTCATCCCCCTCTCTTGTACGCTCAGTTTTCTCTCATTCTCTGGATATGATACTGTGGATCATGACGAGAGAGAGAGAGAGAGAGAGAGAGAGAGAGAGAGAGAGAGAGAGAGAGAGAGAGAGAGAGAGAGAGAGAGAGAGAGAGAGAGAGAGAGAGAGAGAGAGAGAGAGAGAGAGAGAGAGAGAGAGAGAGAGAAATAAATAAATAAATTAAGCGAGAGAGAGGGGAAGAGAGACAGAGAGAAAAAAATTAAAAGAGAGAGAGGAAAAGAGAGAGATAGAAAGAAGGAGAGAGGAAAATATAGAGAGTTGGTGAGAGAGAGAGAGAGAGAGAGAGAGAGAGAGAGAGAGAGAGAGAGAGAGAGAGAGAGAGAGAGAGAGAGAGAGAGAGAGAGGAGCTATATATATAGCCTAAACATTGACCCTGTACCAGAATCCCCTATCTATAGCCTAAACATTGACCCTGTACTAGAATCTCTCTCTTTTAATTTTTTTCTCTCTGTCTCTCTTCCCCTCTCTCTCGCTTAATTTATTTATTTCTCTCTCTCTCTATCTCTCCCTCTCTCTCTCTCTCTCTCTCTCCCTCTTCCCTTTCTTCCCCTCTTCACTGCTCATCTAATTGTCTGTTTAATTGTTTTTCACACAATAATGGAGCCTGTCCCTTGGCCACAGAGCTCAGCTAAGAGCTCTCTCTCTCTTGCTCCTTCTCTCTGAACCGCTGTCAATCCCCCATCAAGTGTTTAGACAGATTAAGGATTAGTCAGAAGAAATAAAAAAACGTTTTACCATTTTAATTCTCTGAAAACATGGTTTATTGAAAAGGTACAATTTTCAAATTATGAGCTAAGTATAATAATCAGATTAGAAATGTATGCCTCATTTTTTTTCAGCTGCACCAATGTATAACTTCCTGCTAATTGTAGTGGATTGCGGAAAAAGTCCTGCAATATTCTTGTTGTGTGTGTGTGTGTGTGTGTGTGTGTGTGTGTGTGTGTGTGTGTGTGTGTGTGTGTGTGTGTGTGTGTGTGTGTGTGTGTGTGTGTGTGTGTGTGTGTGTGTGTGTGTGTGTGTGTGTGTGTGTGTGTGTGTGTGTGTGTGTGTGTGTGTGTTTCTGACAGGTATAGTGTTAGAGGTGGTTGATAGTTGGTGATGATGAGGTGTGAATACATGGATATGTCCTCAGGCTAGCTGTACGATCCCATCCCTGCTCCACACAGACAGAGAGCCTGAACACGGGGGACTTGTTCAAAATGATCCGTGGGATAGACAGACAAAATAGAAAGAGTGGGATGGAGGGAGAGAGAATAGAAACAGATAAAGTCCTCTTGTCCTCCCTCATACATGAGGAGCCCTGTGAGCAAGGTGTAAGAACCATCCTCAAATAAACTCTCCATCAAAATAGGTCTCTTCCTCCTACTCCTTCTACTCTTCTTCCTCTGCAGGCAGTTAGACTTATCCATCCTCTTCAGTCCTACCACTCACTTCTCCAAAAAACAAGTCTGCTTCCCAAATGGCACCATATTCCCTGTATAGTGCATTACTGTTGACGAGGGCCCATAGGTAGTGACTGTAGGAGATAGGCTGCCATTTGGAATTCAATAGTGTATGTTTGCCACTCTGACCGACACAAGAGTACACAGATGCTCTGCTGACATAAACACTACACCACCAATCAGTAAATCCGCACTGAGCTAAAGGCTAGAGCTGCCGTGTTTCAAGGAGCAGGACTCTAACCCAGAAGCTTAAAATAAATCCCGCTATGCCCTCCTACGAATCGTGAAACAGGCAAAGCGTCAATACAGGAATAAGATCGAATTGTACAATACCGGCTCCGACGCTCGTCGGATGTGACCAGGCTTGGAAACTATTACAGACTACAAAGGGAAGCACTGTCATGTTTTGTCATAGATTGTCATGTCTTGTCCCTGTGCTTTCTCTTCCATTCGTTTCCCCCTGCTGGTCTTATTAGGTTCTTTCCCTCTCTCTCTCTCTCTCTCTCTCTCTATCGTTCCGTTCCTGCTCCCAGCTGTTCCTCATTCTCTTAACTACCTTGTTTACTCTTTCACACCTGTCCCCTATTTTGCCCTCTGATTAGAGTCCCTATTTCTCCCTCTGTTTCCGCTTCTGTCCTTGTCGGATCCTTGTTTGCTGTACTGTGTCCTTGTTCCATCCTGTCGTGTTTTTGCCTTCTTCAGATGCTGCGTGTGAGCAGGTGTCTCTATCAGCTACAGCCTGCGCCTACCCGAAGCGACCTGCAGTCTGTGGTCGCATCTCCTGTTGTTCCCCTCTACTGACTAGAGGATTTCAGTTATTCCTGTTTGGACATTACCAGTGAAAGAATTCAGGATTAATCATTTTTTGTTAAGACTGGAATAAACTCTGTTTCTGTTAAGTTTCGCTTTTGGGTCCTCATTCACCTGCATAACAGACCCTGTACCAGAATCCCCTATATATAGCCTAAACATTGACCCTGTACCAGAATCCCCTATATATAGCCTAAACATTGACCCTGTACCAGAATCCTCTATATATAGCCTAAACATTGACCCTGTACCAGAATCCCCTATATATAGCCTAAACATTGACCCTGTACCAGAATCCCCTATATATAGCCTAAACATTGACCCTGTACCAGGAGCCCCTATATATAGCCTATACATTGTTCCTGTACCAGAATCCCCTATATATAGCCTAAACATTGACCCTGTACCAGAATCCTCTATATATAGCCTAAACATTGACCCTGTACCAGAATCCTCTATATATAGCCTAAACATTGACCCTGTACTAGAATCCCCTATATATAGCCTAAACATTGACTCTGTACCAGAATCCCCTATATATAGCCTAAACATTGACTCTGTACCAGAATCCCCTATATATAGCCTAAACATTGAACCTGTACCAGAATCCCCTATATATAGCCTAAACATTGACCCTGTACCAGAATCCTCTATATATAGCCTAAACATTGACTCTGTACCAGAATCCTCTATATATAGCCTAAACATTGACCCTGTACCAGAATCCCTATATATAGCCTAAACATTGACCCTGTACCAGAATCCCCTATATATAGCCTAAACATTGACCCTGTACCAGAATCCCTATATATAGCCTAAACATTGACCCTGTACCAGAATCCCCTATATATAGCCTAAACATTGACCCTGTACCAGGAGCCCCTATATATAGCCTAAACATTGTTCCTGTACCAGAATCCCCTATATATAGCCTAAACATTGACCCTGTACCAGAATCCTCTATATATAGCCTAAACATTGACCCTGTACCAGAATCCTCTATATATAGCCTAAACATTGACCCTGTACTAGAATCCCCTATATATATCCTAAACATTGACTCTGTACCAGAATCCCCTATATATAGCCTAAACATTGACTCTGTACCAGAATCCCCTATATATAGTCTAAACATTGAACCTGTACCAGAATCCCCTATATATAGCCTAAACATTGACCCTGTACCAGAATCCTCTATATATAGCCTAAACATTGACTCTGTACCAGAATCCTCTATATATAGCCTAAACATTGACCCTGTACCAGAATCCCCTGTATATAGCCTAAACATTGACCCTGTACCAGAATCCTCTATATATAGCCTAAACATTGACCCTGTACCAGAATCCTCTATATATAGCCTAAACATTGACCCTGTACCAGAATCCCCTATATATAGCCTAAACATTGACCCTGTACCAGAATCCCCTATATATAGCCTAAACATTGACCCTGTACCAGAATCCCCTATATATAGCCTAAACATTGACCCTGTACCAGAATCCTCTATATATAGCCTAAACATTGACCCTGTACCAGAATCCCCTATATATAGCCTAAACATTGACCCTGTACCAGAATCCCCTATATATAGCCTAAACATTGACCCTGTACCAGGAGCCCCTATATATAGCCTATACATTGTTCCTGTACCAGAATCCCCTATATATAGCCTAAACATTGACCCTGTACCAGAATCCTCTATATATAGCCTAAACATTGACCCTGTACCAGAATCCCCTATATATAGCCTAAACATTGACCCTGTACCAGAATCCCTATATATAGCCTAAACATTGACCCTGTACCAGGAGCCCCTATATATAGCCTATACATTGTTCCTGTACCAGAATCCCCTATATATAGCCTAAACATTGACCCTGTACCAGAATCCTCTATATATAGCCTAAACATTGACCCTGTACCAGAATCCTCTATATATAGCCTAAACATTGACCCTGTACCAGAATCCCCTATATATAGCCTAAACATTGACCCTGTACCAGAATCCCCTATATATAGCCTAAACATTGACCCTGTACCAGAATCCCCTATATATAGCCTAAACATTGACCCTGTACCAGAATCCCTATATATAGCCTAAACATTGACCCTGTACTAGAATCCCTATATATAGCCTAAACATTGACCCTGTACCATAATCCTCTATATATAGCCTAAACATTGACCCTGTACCAGAATCCTCTATATATAGCCTAAACATTGACCCTGTACCAGAATCCCTATATATAGCCTAAACATTGACCCTGTACCAGAATCCCCTATATAGCCTAAACATTGACCCTGTACCAGGAGCCCCTATATATAGCCTATACATTGTTCCTGTACCAGAATCCCCTATATATAGCCTAAACATTGACCCTGTACCAGAATCCTCTATATATAGCCTAAACATTGACCCTGTACCAGAATCCTCTATATATAGCCTAAACATTGACCCTGTACCAGAATCCCTATATATAGCCTAAACATTGACCCTGTACCAGAATCCCTATATATAGCCTAAACATTGACCCTGTACCAGAATCCCTATATATAGCCTAAACATTGACCCTGTACCAGGAGCCCCTATATATAGCCTATACATTGTTCCTGTACCAGAATCCCCTATATATAGCCTAAACATTGACCCTGTACCAGAATCCTCTATATATAGCCTAAACATTGACCCTGTACCAGAATCCTCTATATATAGCCTAAACATTGACCCTGTACTAGAATCCCCTATATATATCCTAAACATTGACTCTGTACCAGAATCCCCTATATATAGCCTAAACATTGACTCCGTACCAGAATCCCCTATATATAGTCTAAACATTGAACCTGTACCAGAATCCCCTATATATAGCCTAAACATTGACCCTGTACCAGAATCCTCTATATATAGCCTAAACATTGACTCTGTACCAGAATCCTCTATATATAGCCTAAACATTGACCCTGTACCAGAATCCCCTGTATATAGCCTAAACATTGACCCTGTACCAGAATCCTCTATATATAGCCTAAACATTGACCCTGTACCAGAATCCTCTATATATAGCCTAAACATTGACCCTGTACCAGAATCCCCTATATATAGCCTAAACATTGACCCTGTACCAGAATCCCCTATATATAGCCTAAACATTGACCCTGTACCAGAATCCCCTATATATAGCCTAAACATTGACCCTGTACCAGAATCCCCTATATATAGCCTAAACATTGACCCTGTACTAGAATCCCCTATATATAGCCTAAACATTGACCCTGTACCATAATCCTCTATATATAGCCTAAACATTGACCCTGTACCAGAATCCTCTATATATAGCCTAAACATTGACCCTGTACCAGAATCCTCTATATATAGCCTAAACATTGACCCTGTACCAGAATCCTCTATATATAGCCTAAACATTGACCCTGTACCAGAATCCCCTATATATAGCCTAAACATTGACCCTGTACCAGAATCCCCTATATATAGCCTAAACATTGACCCTGTACCAGAATCCTCTATATATAGCCTAAACATTGACCCTGTACTAGAATCCCCTATATATAGCCTACACATTGACCCTGTACCAGAATCCTCTATTTTTCGCCTAAACATTGACCCTGTACCAGAATCCCCTATATAAGTCGCTCTGGATAAGAGCGTCTGCTAAATGACTTAAATGTAATGTAAATGTATAGCCTAAACATTGACCCTGTACCAGAATCCCCTATATATAGCCTAAACATTGACTCTGTACCAGAATCCCCTATATATAGCCTAAACATTGACCCTGTACCAGAATCCTCTATATATAGCCTAAACATTGACCCTGTACCAGAATCCTCTATATATAGCCTAAGAAGACAGAAGACAAGCTCCCACAACCTAATGGTGTGAAAAAGGGCTGCCTAAGTATGATCCCCAATCAAAGACAACGACAGACTCTGATTAGCAACCCACTCGGCCAAAAACAATGAAACAGAACACATAGAATCCCACCCGAGTCACACCCTGACCTAACCAAACATAGAGTATAATAAGGATCTCTAAAGTCAGGGCGTGACACTGTCCCACGGTAAGCACGGGGAGTTGGCTCAGGTCTAAACCCTGACTTCGCCAATCGCCCCG
This sequence comes from Oncorhynchus gorbuscha, assembly GCF_021184085.1. NCBI lineage: Eukaryota > Metazoa > Chordata > Actinopteri > Salmoniformes > Salmonidae > Oncorhynchus > Oncorhynchus gorbuscha. Next base: position 85,402,069 of record NC_060185.1, read on the forward strand.
TGTGTTCCCCCAAAACATTGTTTGGAGCTGCCTCTCAGGCTTCCGTTGTTGACCTAACTCCTCGCGGGCCAGGATTGTATCGCCGTCCAAGGGAGCCGATGGAGGCAGCGAGAGCGGAACGGCGATACTCTCCTGGCCCGCGTCCAGGGTCCTTCTCCATTCAGGATGTCCTCCCATGTCCTCCCGGCCCGCATCCAGGGTCCTTCTCCATTCAGGATGTCCTCCCATGTCCTTCTGGCCTGCGTCCAGGGTCCTTCTCCATTCAAGATGTCCTCCCATGTCCTCCCGGCCAGCGTCCAGGGTCCTTCTCCATTCAGGATGTCCTCCCATGTCCTCCCGGCCCGCGTCCAGGGTCCTTCTCCATTCAGGATGTCCTCCCATGTCCTCCAGGCCCGCGTCCAGGGTCCTTCTCCATTCAGGATGTCCTCCCATGTCCTCCTGGCCCGCGTCCAGGGTCCTTCTCCATTCAGGATGTCCTCCCATGTCCTCCAGGCCCGCGTCCAGGGTCCTTCTCCATTCAGGATGTCCTCCCATGTCCTCCAGGCCCGCGTCCAGGGTCCTTCTCCATTCAGGATGTCCTCCCATGTCCTCCTGGCCCACGTCCAGGGTCCTTCTCCATTCAGGATGTCCTCCCATGTCCTCCTGGCCCGCGTCCAGGGTCCTTCTCCATTCAGCATGTCCTCCCATGTCCTACTGGCCCGCGTCCAGGGTCCTTCTCCATTCAGGATGTCCTCCCATGTCCTCCTGGCCCGCGTCCAGGGACCTTCTCCATTCAGGATGTCCTCCCATGTCCTCCCGGCCCGCATCCAGGGTCCTTCTCCATTCAGGAATGTCCTCCTGGCCACGCTGCTTGGTCCGTTTTTGGTGGGATCTTCTGTTACGGCTCTCATTGGTGGTAGAAAGAGTATCATTGAAAGTGTTCATGATTTTAATTTAAAAAGGTCTGCCTAAGTGTGATCCCCAATCAGAGACAACGATAGACAGCTGTCTCTGATTGGGAACCACACAAAAACAAAGAAACAGAAGACATAGAATTTCCCACCCGAGTCATACCCTGACCTAACCAAACATAGAAAATAATAAGGATCTCTAAGGTCAGGGCATGACAATTACATTGATGTTCCATATCTCCTGCTCCTCCACCACCAATCACTAGACCATAAACAACACACTGTAACACATTACATTGATGTTCCATATCTCCAGCTCCTTCCCTACCAAACAATTTGTCCACTATGTCTATTCAAACAAATTCCGTAGCCTTACAAG